>NW_006238959.1:716323-768318 GCF_000226075.1 Solanum tuberosum
TCAGCTGTTTTAAAAGAAACAAATTGTTGGTTTTCGAGGTGCAGTTGAAGATGATAAACAGATGGACTCATTTCGCTAATGGGGAAAGCAAATAAACGCCATACAGCTTCTGGTGCAGATACCCATCTAGCAGATTGATATTCTTTTATTTCATCTATTTCAACATTTGTATCATCCTCCCGTATAGAAAAGGATATTTTATCGTGTCCTTTACAAATATATTTATAGATATACTTGACAACCTTTATATCAGAACATACTTCGACATTGATATGTCAATTAAATTTGCATAGTAGGTAGGGGTTAAAAGGTACTACCCATGAATTGTCAAGAAGTTGTTTTCTAACCTCGACATGCTTGCCTGTATTTCTTCTTCTATAGATTGCATATGAGTTTTTTCCTTTTGTTGTTTTGTCATCAAAATTCTTTGGGTACTTGAATTTGCAAAATCTTTTTTTCTTCATACATGAATTTGTAGGATTTAAATAACCACAAGGGCCATGCATGATGTGTTTTTTAACAAGTTTATGTAAGTAAGGATTTTCATTTATATCAGGAAGCTCAGCAGAAACAACTTGATCATATGATTCGGGAGTAATTAATTTGAAATCATCATTAAGAATTAGAAGAAAATGAGCATGTGGAAGGCCTCGTTTTTGAAACTCAATAGTGTACATAAATGCAACAACTTTTCCAAATATGTTTTTTTTTAATATATCTGTTTTTAGCTCTTCAACTTTTGCTTTGAATACTCGGCAAATCAAATCAGGTCTATTTTGAGCTTCATCTGTTGACAGTAAATATTCTTTTATTTCTGGCCAAGAAGGATTACAAGTCATAGTAAAAAATATATCAGGTTTTCCAAAATGTTGAACTAACGTAATAGCATCCATATAACGTTGACGCATATCTCTAGGACCTCCTGTAAAGCTTACAGGAAGAAATGTTTGTTTTCCTACTTTTGAAGCATCTCTGTCACCATGTCTATGAAAATCAATAAGCCCTTGTAATGGATCAGTCCGGAATAAATCCTGATTACACGAGACAAAATCTAGCCTTTGAGTTTCAATTTTTATGAACTCATCAACTGAGTATTGTTGAAAAAGTCTTCTTGAATGTAATACTCCATTTATTTCATTATGTCTCATTTGAAATTTATAACAATAGTATTCACGACAAGAGATGTCATCTCTTTTTCGTTTTCCTTTTTGTAGTACTTTAGCTTCTATATCAAGCAGTCCCTCAATAGAACACATATTTGATAAACTTGGAAGTTGTTCATTTTCACATTGAGATCGATATTTTTTCTTGCAAATCTGTTCAACTCTTTTAATTCCACAATGCCAACCATTTTGACCATAGGGAAATAACAATGGATACTGTAAAGGATCATAGCAACCATAGTAATAATTGACTAATTGATTGGTGTTGCTACAAGGATAAATTTGAATATGTGGTGTAGAGCTACTATTGTTTGGTTGTTGGTCTAACCATATTGCCGCCACTTCTGAGACTGTCGGTAGGTTATAAACTTGTTGATTTAATGTAGAGTCACAGTTGAGTGCAATATACAAGTTTGGTACTTTCGGAACTTGCATTAGAGATTTTAGAAAGATACAGTAAGGATTTATCTTTAATATATTCATTAATTTTTGAACAACTGATTGATCAGCATTACTGGAAGAAGCCATACGATTCAACATTTCAGTATCATCATCATAAATATATAATTGTAGATTTCTTGGTTGTTGATTTGAAGGTAATACATTATCAATGAAATGATACATTTGTCCTTGAACTCTAAAGGTGTATATACCATGGTATCTTTTTGCTAGCTCTTTGTCATATTTTACTCCAAGAGAAGTAAATGCAAACATGTTATTGTACATTCTAATGTAGGTATGGAAATGTTTGCATTCAGCAGTGTCTCCTAACAACAGATTTAGTAATTCTGTAGGCATTTCATGTGATGCCAATTTAACGGTGCCATTACTGCAGCAAAATCCTGTTGATTCATACTGAAATCTTTTTGCCGCACAGTACTCACAAGAAGGCATTTTCTTTAAAATGCTTGGATTGTTGGGGAGTTGTTTAATATTGCAACAATATATACTTCTTAACCTATTACCTGTGTAAATTGATTGCAAGGGAGTGGGGTATAAGCTACAAGAAGAGCTAAGCTGGAGGAACATCTAAGCAAGCAAGATAACTATAAGTTTTTAGAGAGACGAACCGTTGTTTTTGTCAGTGATTGCCTTTGGATCATATTGTTGATGGGCAAGAGATGCAGAACCTAAATTCAAGATGATTTGAATGAAAAGAGAATAAGATTTCTCTTAAATCCTGACTTTTGTGTAAATAGGAAAAGGGAATAGACAAACCTTTGGTAGTCACAGTGGTTGCAATTGGGCTGTGTTGTTTAACGGGTGCAGCCGACATCGAGCCTATTGTAGAAACAGTTGTAATGGGGACATTAAAAAAAAATTCTCCAGAAAAGTGAATATCAACAGCATTTTACTGTGACGTACCTACTTCAAAGATGGATAGGCAATCAATCATATCTTTTGCTTTACCCGATACAACTCCAGAAGTATCAACGCGAGAGGTGTCGCCTACAGCACGAACAATGGTTTTATAACCATCAGTAAGTCATAACTACACTTAGTCAGAGATAAAGTATTATGCAGTTATGCAGTATATCAGCAAACCTGTTTCAGGGTGAGGCGGTATATCTGTAATAGCAACAGCTTTTTGTCCAGTGAATTGAAGCTGAACAGTAGGTAGTGGAGTGGGAGAACCACTGAGGAGATTTTTGTTCCTCAATTGTTGATATCTTGTCCGTCGTTGAAGAAGAAGTGCTTCTTTTTTATCCGATGAGAGTTGTTTATATATACTGCGTCGCCTATTATTAATAATAGAGGCTCTATCCATTGAATATTGGCGTGCCTTTTCTTGTGAGGATGACGCTGGAGGGATTTTTATCCATCGACACAACTATAACAGGAAACATATGTAATTAGGTCAACAAATTTGGATTGTAAAATAAGAAGGATATTGTATTAGATAATCAGAGAATGTAAAGAAACTTGTGAAAGCAATATCACGATAGAATAGTAGATTAACATTTTTCATTCAGTTGTGTTAAACATTATATCTGCACATTTTAATGGGAAAATGATTCTTAGCCGTTTGTTTCAACGTAAATGCCTTAACTTGACCTGACACATATATTGAAAAGCTCTAAATCAAAATATAGTCTGCACATTGATGGGATTTGTTAACTATGCAGATTTGGACAAGATTTAATTACCTTTGAATGACCTAAAACTGGCTAACCTTGAGAAGTTGACCTTTAGGTATAATAGGGAGATAGATGCATCACTTTTTCCTGCCGTGTCTTGTTTAAGAGAGACAACAAATGATAAGATACTCTCATTTAATTATGGAGGTTTCAGAGCAGAGATCAAGTTTGTGTTGCAACAGTTGCTTCAGTCTTTGGTTGTTCTGGCAATACTCTAATTAGCAATTGACAAAGGCAATGATCCCTTAACTTCATCTCTAATCTTATATAGTAATACGTTAGCAAAGAAATTGTTACCTAAGAGGAAAACTTTACCAGTGTTAGCAGGAACAAAATGTCTACTACCAATAATAATTTAGCCTGCCAAATCCAATTTCCTGTAGCGTTGGTTTTCAAGTGATAATGGTTTGTTTTGCCTTTAAGGTTACGTAGAAAACAATTCTTGTGTTGAGAAAATCTACCACTTTGTTAGAACTGTTTTGCTCTATCTGTTTGTTCCACCAAGTAGTGCAAAGATTCAAATTTTATGAGACTGTTCCTCCTCTATCTTAGGTTCATTTTTCTTATAACTTTTGGTATCCTCTGGAAAAGACTGAAATTTTGAAGTACCTATAATATCTATAAGAAATAGTAAGTATTTTTTAGAATTTGAATTTCATAAATCCTTACCTCCTCTGTTTTGGCAATGGAGAATTTTCTGGCAGCATAATGTTTTATATTATATTCATCATTCACATGCTAATCTGTTAAAACCACTTCCCATTTATGCTAATTAGAGAGCAACACGACTTAGAGCCTAGAGGCTCATCATCAAAGACTTGCACTTTCGGTAAATGTAAGAGCTGAAGTTTAGGAGTTCATTTAGAATCCACGACCAACACTATAGATCCAAAATTACAACTAAAGTAACAGTTGAAGCAAAAAGTTCAGTGCATGTGTATAATCAGTTTAAGCTCAGAACAATCCTTTCCTTCCAAATTTTTTTCTATGCTTTCCTTTTGCTAACATCAAAACTACACATTCAAAATATTTGTAAACCCAGAAGAAACAAAAATTTCATCAAATATCATGGAAAGAAAACTCCAAGTTACAACTAATGAAATCCACCGGAGAAACAATATCGAGTAGAAGTGGAAAAAGAGAACTCACAAAGTATAGATAGATCAGATAGATCGGCTGAAATAGAAAGGTTGAAAAAGATCTTCAGGAAGAACGACCAAAAAGACTGATGGGAAAGAGGAAATCCCAATTTGGAAGAAGAAAATGAGGAATTTACAAAGGAAAAATCACTGTTGAAGTCGTAATGGTTGTTAATGCTGTGAAACCCTCTAAATTCAGATAAGAACAAGCACCACTTGGAGAACTAGAGAAAGGAAAAGACAAATCTACCCTTTGAGGATGACGACGAAGAGCAGCTTCTTGTTAGACTTGTTCTAATATAATATATATATATAATATGTATAAGTAAAGTAAAATAAAATAATAAAAAAAAGTAAGAAAACTATTGTGATAAAACTTTGAAGACAATAATGGCCCTACATTTATAGAAGTTCGTGTATTTTGTTTTACTCTTCCAATGTGTGGATGGCCACGTGGCCTTAAGAATATGGTAGAATTTGGGTGATTTTTCTGGAATTTCAGTACTTCCTATGCAGGAAGTACAATTGCTAATAAGCTGTAGATTTTGGTTATTTACGGATTTTCCCTTGGTCGTCATTGCTCTTCACTCTTCTATATAATATATATTTACTATTAGAAAAGGATTAGAAACCTCAAATCATTGTTATTAATTCTTTTCCCCAGTTTTTTACTCCTTTACTTATGCAAGTTAAAACCTAAGACATGTTCTAATGTATGCAACTATCAAAAATCGATCAAAATATAAAAGAATTAACAATACACGCATTTGCACTATGTAAATCTACACCAATACTCATCCTAAGACCGTTGATTTGCTAATCTCCTCCATCTTCCTTTCTGGCTTCCACTCTTCTCCTATTTTCCCTCTCTCTCCCTATCCATCTCTCTCTCATTTTCCGTTATTACTTTTTAGACTTACACTGGTACTTCTAAATTCCTTGAGGAAAACTTTCTATTCCACCTTTGAATTGTGAGTAATTCTCTTTTAGCCTCTCACTAATTGTTTTTCTACCTCTTTTATGGGACGAGATACTGATGTTTTAATTTTGAGTTGATTGATAATTTCATTCCAAATCATCCTTTGAATTTTTATGATCTATTAATCGACTTCTTTCTAGTCACTTCCCACAAAATTTGCTTGATAAAAAATGTCACGACCCAGGGGTACCCCCTAGACGTAACATGGCGTACTTGACCCCGAAGGGGTCTCATACAAGCCCTTAGCATAATCATCACATAAGATACTAGAAAAGTACGGAAAAATTTAAAACTTCTTTAAAACAACACAATCGAAAACATTTTCATAAACAAGCGGAAGTCTTTACTACATATTTGTCTCAAACCATCTATTTAAACTCTTGAATAAAAGACTTGGGACGCAGCCCACATAAATGTACTAAAAAAATAAGGAAAAAGACATAAAGGAAACATAATGGTTTGTCCTTGAAGCTATGAGGGCTCACCAATTCTTCAACTCTTCTTGCACTTGTAGAAAGCTATCCTCCAAAGGAAACTCAAACTCCGAAACCCTACATTTGATTAGAATGTAGGCAATATGCGTTAGTACAAAATGTACCAAATATGAAAGCTAGCACACAACACAAGAGCATCTTAAAATGGTTAGTCAACATAAGACATAAACATAAGAGACAATAACATAATCATAGCATAATCTCCAACATAAGCATCATAGAATCATAAGTCAACATAAGACATAATAAATGGTCATAGGAGATACATCATAATCATATAAGCATAATTTGACTCGTAGTCATCTATACCATGATAACACCATTCTCAAGTAACCTCAAAAGAATACGAGTGCAAAGCAAGAATAGCATCCCATAATACCACCCAAACCAAGTATCCCTTCTTGGGCATCTTAATCATAGTCTACATCCATGGTCTAAGCCTTTATGATTTTCTACCATAAGTGCATCATACTCCTAAGTAACCCCACAACATACTTGTGCAATGTATGAAAGACATCCCATAATACCATTCACACTAAATATAACCTTGGTGTCAACATAGTCATACTTACCCTCCTTTAGTCTCACTCTTAAGCTTACTTCATATGGACAAAGGAACTACCATCCTTGGTCAAACATATCATGGAAGGCAACTATAGCACAACCCTCTCATAAATTACATCCCTCATAAGAACCCTTTCTTGAATGAACCTAAGTCATACTTGTGCAATGTGTAAATATCATCCCATAAAACTACTCATGCTAAGTACTACTTTTAGGTCATCATACTAATACTTCTTGATTTGGAAACTAGTTCCTCTCTTTACTTTATAACACTAGGAGGTACTCTCTTAAGCACATCTTAGTTCATTATTAGATTGAACCCTATGAGATACTACGTTTAGCATGTCTAGGTTCCTCATTAGCGTGGACCCTATGAGATACTACTCTAAGCATGTCTAAGTCCATTTATACTCTTGAATACTATGAGGTACTGCATTAAGTAAGTCTTAGTTCAATTATGCTTTAGAACACTAAGAGATGCTTCTTCAAGCATGTCTAAGTTCATTGGACATGGACATTGCTACTAGAAATCTTAACTCAACTATATGAAGGCTTTCATCTCATGAGACCTAACTTTAGGAAAATTCACACTCTACTACGTGAGAGTTCCCCCTTTAACTTGGATATTCCTCACATCAACTAGGTGTGGTTCTCCTTTCTACTTGGATCTCGGACCCTTTCTTGTGACACAATCCATCTCATTGTCAATATCCACGTGGAGCCAATCACACACTCCAAGGTTTACTTGTTAAGCCTTGCTTAACACTCATGTCTCATGGAAGGATGTCCTTGACAATCAATCCATGTTCAAGTGAATCTATCACTTCATACTTCAAGCATTCATAAAGTAGATTAGGAGAGTATAGGCCTTTCACCACAAATCCACCCATTAGACTTCTATTCGCATTAGACTTTACTCGCAAAGCCTTAACACTTATAGTTGGTCATATTAGCTTCCCTTTAAATCCCTAGTGATCAACATTCATAATTATGAGTCTTCACTCTTAACAACTCTACAACATAGCAACATCTTATGAACCTAGATTACAAGGCATTCAATCACTTTATTCATTATTAGGTGATTCTAGCCATAATTCACCTTAAAGGTTAAATTACAACTTTACAAGTCAAGATCAATCATATTCAATTAGGTTTAGTTCAATTCATGATTATGTGTTCCTAACCTTGAACAATTACTACTCATGACATTGATTCAAGAAGATCACTCATGAACCTTCAATTTCACCTCTAATGGCATAAACCCACAAATATCACATTCATCAATTTAGACTAGGGTTTAACATAGTGAATTCATCATAATATCACTAAAAAAAAATCTAAATCAATCATAATTAGGTACTATCTACTAGATTGAAATCATACCCACATCCTACCCACAATGTAAGAAGAACCCTAGTTTGAATTGGGCTTTTGATCCACAATTAGGGGATTACTAAGGGGGCTCTGTGGGTGAAAGAACTCATATATGATAAGCTAAAAATACCTTAATCAATGCCCTAGCACAAGCCTTTAGCAATGGAACCTTTGTTCTTGACCTTAGCTTCAAGCCCCAGCTTCTTCTTCAATGGAGGTTCTTTCTAGAGAGAGAATTATTTGAGAGAGGAGTGATTTGAGGTTTTGATTCTAAATGACTTAGTTAGGGTGATAAATGACTTAAAATACTTTATATAGGTGAATAAAATCAATACAAAACGACCCCCACTTAAAACTAATTAAAAAATGAATTACTAAAAAGCCCGCAACTTGGCAGCCCCCGTCCAGGGACCACGCCCCTCTTTGCGGGCCCTCAAGGGCACCATGGCCCGTGGTGGTGCCCGTGGTCTCTTGACCAGTGACTCCCTTCACTTTCCAAGCTCCTAAAATGCCAAGGCATGACCATGAGCTGTCCCACGAGCCGTGGTCATGACCACTGGTCGTGAAGTGGCTCGTGGTCCCTTGGGCAGTAGCTAGGCCTCAAGGCTTGACCTCCCACATGGCTAAGGGGTCTTCACGAGCCTCTTCACAGGCTGTGGTCAAGACCACTGACCGTGAAGGTGGCTGTGGACCCTTAGGTAGTAGCTTGCCAAGGTTGGGCAGCATTGGCCCCTTGGATTAGGCTTGCCCTTTTTGCCTTGGCACTTGCCCTTCCCATGCTCAACCATACTCTAAATGGTCTGCTACGAGGTTTAACACGTACCTTGACGTTCAACCTCTAACCTCTCATTCTAAACACGTAAACTCTCATCTACGACTCCACTCCTCATACATCACACTCAAGAACCCTAGCTTTTGGCTCTAGTTTAGTCTACTAATTTCCGGGGCGTTACAATATATCCCCCTTAGGAACATTCGTCCTCGAATAACGATTCTAAACACTTCTTATAGGAACGACACGAGACTAGCAACCCATCATGCATGCAACATATCTAATGCACATAAACAAGGAGGAAAACTTCAACTCCTATTAAACATACTCAATGCAACAACAAGGAAGTAGGAACTTCATCTAACTACCTATTCATGCAAGAACTTCTCATAACTAGTCATGTTCAAGGAGGAACTACCATCTCCTAGCCATAACATGCTCATCATACTCTCATGGTTCCCATATGCAATTTAACTCTCGAAATGCATTCATTTTAAGGAGGAATCTTTCAACTCCAAAACTAAAGCATGCTCATATAATCATCTCATGAAGTCTATATACAACTCTAGTCAATGCACTACAACATGAGGAAAACAATGTGTATAAGTCATTTCTAACAAGACCTAAGCATTTTTCATGAACAAGCATATAAGGACATCATGGAAGCACGTAATCACATAATGACCTCCTTAGATAGGCACAATATCTCCCCCTTGGGAGTAAGTCTCCACAAGTTTTTCTAAACATAATTCATAACATAAGGCAACAATGAAGCATCATTCATATTAAAGACAACTTCAAGTCCATCATAACAAGTCACAAAAGACAAGAAATCCGGAAATTTTGCTAAAGCATAAAAAACATACCGGAAGAGACATGAGGAGATCACTCTTGATCTTCTCTAGATTGGAGGGCATAAAATCTATTCTTCTTTTGAGGCTCCTCATCAACACCGCTAGAGTCAACTTTCTTACCCTCTCTTCCTTTAGCCTTAAGAACCGGGAAATCTCTCACTTTGTGCCCATCCTTTCCACACCCATAGCAACCATCCATGCCCACTAGGCACTTACATAGTGACTCCTTCCACATTCGATGCAAGTAGGCTTGGGAAAAGGAGACCCACTACACTTTTCTTTGTCAAACCTAGGGGTGTTGGAAGAATCATACCTTGGTTTGGTCCTAGGCCTACCTTGTCCATCGGACTTAGCATTAGAAAAGTTCCCATCATTGGTTCTAACTCTCTTTGCCTCACTATTCATTTTCTTGAGCTTTTACTGCTCAATTTGTTCGGCATGAACCATGAGACTTGAAATATTCATACTAGGGATAAGCATTGCCGAACGACACTCATTTTCTATCAATTCAGACACTCCCATCACAAATTTATTCATTTTAGCCCTTGAGTCCGCCACTAAAGTTGGAGCATACTTGGATAGTTGAGTGAACTTAAGAGCATACTCATTCACACTCATACCTCCTTGACGAAGGTTAATGAATTCTTGCATCTTTCATTCCCTCAACTCTTGGGGAAAGAACCTATCTAGGAATACTTCTTTGAACCCTTCCCATTCTAAGGGGCCCGCTCCTACCGGCCTACTATCTTTCCATTGTTCATACCATATTTGAGCTATATCCTTAAATTGATAAGCGACTAGTTCCGCTTTCTATACCATAGTCAAACCCATGATGGCAAGCACCTTATACACCTCATTTATAAACCTTCAGGATCTTCTTCCATCTTGGAGCCATAAAACTCCAGAGGGTTCATCCTCAAAAACTCTCTTACCCTATAAGCACCCATCCCCTTTATTGGGTTTGCTGGAACCACAACATCTCTATTGGCTTGCGTCTTCAAGGCTTGAGCCAACAATTGCATAGAAGCCTTAAAATCCACAAGAGTGACATTCTCCACCGAAGGGTTATTTAGAACTTGAGGAGGAACTTGAGGTGGAACTTGGAGAGGAACTTCTTGCTCTCTATTATCTTCCTCATCTCTCCTAGCATAAGCCCTAGTATAAGCCCTAACCTGAAAAACCATAGGGCAAAGTGTAGGAGAAACACCTACTAGATCTAAACCCGATAGCATGACTTAGAGAATGAAGAAATGAGATTTCCTAAACATCCAATATCTTCCTATTCATAAAGGTGGCGCGCTTCACATTCATGAATAAGACTCTACTAGACGTGGTTTGAGACAATCCTAGAACCATTCTAAACCTTGTGCTCTGATTACCAAGTTTGTCACGACCTAAGGGTACCCCCTAGACGTAACATGGCGTACTTGACCCCGAAGGGGTCTCATACAAGCCCTTAGCATAATCATCACATAAGATACTAGAAAAGTACGGAAAAATTTAAAACTTCTTTAAAACAACACAATCGAAAACATTTTACATAAACAAGCGGAAGTCTTTACTACATATTTGTCTCAAACCATCTATTTAAACTCTTGAATAAAAGACTTGGGACGCAGCCCACATAAATGTCTAAAAAATAAGGAAAAGACATAAAGGAACATAATGGTTTGTCCTTGAAGCTATGAGGGCTCACCAATTCTTCAACTCTTCTTGCATTTGTAGAAAACTATCCTCCAAAGGAAACTCAAACTCTAAAACTCTACATTTGATTAGAATGTAGGCAATATGCGTTAGTACAAAATGTACCAAGTATGAAAGCTAGCACAAAACATAAAAGCATCTCAAAATGGTTAGTCAACATAAGACATAAACATAAGAGACAATAACATAATCATAGCATAATCTCCAACATAAGCATCATAGAATCATAAGTCAACATAAGACATAATAAATGATCATAGGAGATACATCATAATCATATAAGCATAATTTGACTCTTAGTCATCTATACCATTATAGCACCATTCTCAAGTAACCTCAAAAGCATACGAGTGCAAAGCAAGAATAGCATCTCATAATACCACCCAAGCCAAGTATCCCTTCTTGGGCATCTTAATCATAGTCTACATACATGGTCTAAGTCTTCAAGCTTTTCTACCATAAGTGCACCATACTCCTAAGTAACCCCAATGCACACTTGTGAAATGTATGAAAGGCATCCCATAATACCATTCACACTAAGTATAACCTTGGTGTCAACATAGTCATACTAGCTATCCTTTAGTCTCACTCTTAAGCTTACTTCATATGGACAAAGGAACTACCATCCTTGGTCAAACATATCATAGAAGGAAACTATAGCACAACCCTATCATAAGTTACATCCCTCATAAGAACCCTTTCTTGAATGACCCTAAGTCATACTTGTGCAATGCACAAATAGCATCCCATAATACTACTCATGCTAAGTACTACTTTTAGGTCCTCATACTAATACTACTTGATTTTGAAACTAGTACCTCTCTTTACTTTAGAACACCAGGAGGTACTCTCTTAAGCACATCTTAGTTCATTATTAGATTGAACCTTTTGAGATACTACTTTTAGCATATCTAGGTTCCTCATTAGCATGGACCCTATGAGATACTACTCTAAGCATGTCTAAGTCCATTTATACTCTTGAACACTTTGAGGTACTTCATTCAGTAAGTCTTAGTTCAATTATGCTTTAGAACACCATGAGATGCTTCTTCAAGCATGTCTAAGTTCATTGGATATGGAGACTGCTACTAGAAACCTTAATTCAACTATGTGAAGGCTTCCATATCATGAGACCTAAATTTGGGAAAACCCACACTCTACTACGTAAGAGTTCCCCCCTTTAACTTGGATAGTCCTCACATCAACTAGGTGTGGTTCTCCTTTCTACTTGCACCCCGGACCCTTTCTAGTGTGACACTCCATCTCATTGTCAATATCCACTTGGATCCAATCACACACTCCAAGGTTTACTTGTTAAGCCTTGCTTAACACTCATGTCTCAGGGAAATATGTCCTTGACAATCAATTCATGTTCAAGTGATTCTATCACTTCATACTTCAAGAATTCATAAAGTAGATTAGGTGTGTATAGGGCTTTCACCAAAAATCCATCCATTGGACTTCTATCCTCATTAGACTTTACTCTCAAAGCCTTAACAGTTAAAGTTGGTCATATTAGCTTCCCTCTAAATCCCTAGTGATCAACATTCATAATTATGAGTCTTCACTCTTAACAACTATACAATATAGCAACATCTTATGAACCTAGATTACAAGGCATTCAGTACTTTATTCATTACTAGGTGATTCTAGCCATAATTCACCTTAAAGGTTAAATTCCAACCTTACAAGTCAATATCAATCATATTCAATTAGGTTTAGTTCAATTCATGATTATGTGTTCCTAACCTTGAACAATTACTACTCATGCCATTAATTCAAGAAGGTCACTCATGAACCTTCAATTTCACCTCTAATGGCATCAACCCACAAATATCACATTCATCAATTTATAGTAGGGTTTAACATAAAAAATACACGAATTCATCATAATATCACTAAAAAAAATCTAAATCAATCATAATTAGGTACTATCCACTAGATTGGAATCATACCCACATCCTACCCACAATGTAAGAAGAACTATAGTTTGAATTGGGTTTTTGATCCACAATTGGGGGATTACTAAGGGGGATCTATGGGTGGAAGAACCCATAGACGATAAGCTAAGAATACCTTAATCAATTCCCTAGCACAAGCCTTTAGCAATGGAACCTTTGTTCAAGCCCTTTTCAATGGATGTTCTTTCTAGAGGGAGAAATATACGTGAGAGGAGTGATTTGGGGTTTTGATTCTAAATGACTTAGTTAGGGTGATAAATGACTTAAAATACTTTATATAGGTTAATAAAATCAATACAAAATGACCCCCACTTAAAACTAATTAAAAAAGGAATTACTAAAAAGCCCTTAACTTGGTAGCTTTCGTCCAGGGACCACTCCCCTCTTCGCGGGCCGTCATTGGCACCACGGCCTGTGGTGGTGCCCGTCATCCCTTGACTAGTGGATCCCCTCACTTTCCAAGCTCCTAAAATGCTAAGGCATGACCATGAGCCTTTCCATGAGTCGTGGTCATGACCACTAGCCGTGAAGTGGCTCGTGGTCCCTTGGGCAGTAGCTAGGCCTCAGGGCTTGACCTCCCACATGGATAAGGGCTCGTCACGAACCCCTTTACGGGCCGTGGTCAAGACCACTGGCCTTGAAGGTGGCCGTGGACCCTTAGGCAGTAGCTTGCCGAGGTTGGGCAGCGTTGGGCCCTTGGCTTAGGCTTGCCCTTTTTGCCTTAGCACTTGCCCTTCCCATGCTCAACCAAACTCTAAATGGTCTTTCATGCTACGAGGTCTAACATATACCTTGACGTTCAACCTCTAACCCCTCATTATAAACACATAAAGTCTCATCTATGACTCCACTTCTCATACATCACACTCATGAACCCTAGCTCTTGGCTCTAGTTTAGTCTACTAATTTCCGGGGCGTTAAAAAATGACTCTCTTTTGTATAATGATTCTTGTAGAAAATGATACTTCAATAATTGTATTTGATTTTCATGATAAAATTGGAGCACAATTTTGTTTATAAGATAACATATGTAAGCAATTTTCCACCATTGATAAACATGAAACTCTCACGATCCGAGCCTACACCCTGGGCGTGGCCGACACTCGAGAACCACACTGGTCCCCAAGCGAACCCTTAGTGTGGCTGACTACAAGCGGAAGACTAACTCAAGCATACAAAAGCTTAAAAACTGAATTAAATTTCATTGAACTCAAATACTTAACCTTTTTTAAAGTAGGTACAATACCCAAGATAAAAGTAAATACAGAAACTTCTCAACTTTGTCTATCTATGAAGCCTCTACTATTACAGAAGGATATCGGGACAAGACCCATGACATCTCAAAACTACTAATTGTAAGATACAGGTGAAGTCCTCCGGAATATAAGATGGCTCACAAAAGCTGACTGGAATATTACATGACATCAACTAAACACATGTTGATAATCCTGAATACTTGTATCTTCTTCATGAAATGATGCAGGCCAAAAAGCTCAGTACGTGAAATTTACGAGCATGTAAGGGGAATTCTAAAGCATAAACGTAAGTTTGAACCGATGGAAAAGAAACATACTTACCTCTTCTCAACTCACTCATCTTAACTCAACTCAACTTAATGAAACATAGTTCAATTCAACTCAGAGAAAATAGGGTTCAACTCAATAGTAAGATATTCAACTCAGAGAAATAGAGCTCAACTCAACAATAAGATACTCAACTCTGTGAAACATAGTTCAACTCTGGATACTCAAGGATAAAGCAACAACCAAAGATGCAATAATACTCAGTTCGTAAATAAAAATACAAAATTTATTTGTGGGAGATTCTCTAACCGAAAACCATCACTACGAGCTATGTGATGATACATCGTCTAGCCCACGCTGCCAGAACTATCCTATACTTTGCCACGATATAGAACCTACTACTAAGTGGATCCACTACTCTATGCTAAAAAGCATTAAGGAATCATCTAAAAAGTATGACCCTTTCTACCCACGTTGGCTACATGGTTTATGGGGGATGTTAGTTGTCTGAACTCTCCCCCATATCGGTTCTCAATACTACTCCCAAAATATAACTAGCTCATATGTTTAAAAACATAACTCTTTCTGTGTTTTGAGATTATTACTCAAAAATCATTCTCTTAAAAAGAGATGGTACTCAAACTGCTCAAAACTCTTTTGGAAAACTCAGTTTCCTCTCATCTTAAATGTAAAATCATTTACTCTTGGGAATACTTAGTTCCCATATATCATTTTAAAGAAAATGAACTCAGCTCTACTCTTCCTCAACTTAGTGCTCAGGTCTTTTAAACAAGTTTTAAAACAATTTGTAAAAAAACTTCTTAATATAGGGTTCATGTCGAATCATGGGCGTGAATGACTCAATTCAAGGTTTTCCATAACCATGCATAGAACTCAATACGTGGAACTCAACAACTCCAGAACTCAAGGAGTCAATGATACTACTTATCGCAAGAATGCTCGACTCAGAGGGTTCATGCAAAATTATGGGCATGAACTACTCAACTCAAGGGCTCAATGATACTTCTCATCTCAAGATCACTGCTCGACTCATAGGATTCATACGGAATTATGGGCATGAACTACTCAACTCAAGGACCTTCATGGGTAACATATAGTAGTCCCATGATTAGGAATATAATCCCAAAATGATTAGGAACTCAATACTCAAGACTTAGAACTTGAAGATACTACTCCTCTCAAAGATACTCAGCTAATGGAGTTCATGCGGAATTTATGGGCATGAACGACTCGACTCAAGGGTCTAAATAACAATATGGAACTAAGGTATATGACTCTTCTCATTCTCATACTTACTTCCTCAAAACTTAGCTCAAATCGATAGTTGATCTCAAAGGATTCACAATTGAACTCAAAGACTTTCTTGAACTCTACTCTTAACTCTTTCTTGAATTTGAATTATAAATTCAACAGTTATGATTCATGATGTGAAGGATCTTGATGATAGTGTAGACTCATAAATACATTCTCCTCCAAATTCTTTTGGATTCATATACTAAACACACTTAGGTCGAAATCCCAATCAAGACCTACCAAAACAATCACTTATTCGCAACTCTCACCTCAAGAACTCAACAAGAACTTCATTATCAAAGAATGAAGCACAAAACCTTAAGAACTCAACATGATTATCAACATACTCAATCTCATGGATGAAATTCGTAAAAGAAACTCATGATTGGTGTATGGAAGAACAAACCCAACACTATGGAAGCTTACATACTGTAACACTCGGTATCCTAGATAGGTGTAGATTTCCACAAGTGCAGGTGCCACCTACAGATCGTAGGTTGGACCACGGTCCGTGGAACGTGGTCCACAGAAAAAAACCCCAGAAAACCTCGATCGTAGGTGGGACCACTGCCCGTCGACCAGGTCCGTGGACCGTGGTCCACAGAAAAAAAACCAGAAAACCTCGACCATGGGGGAGACCACGGCCCGGGGACCAGGTCCGTGGAACGTGGTCCACAGAAGAATGACCTCCGACCTACGGCAAGGACCTACAGACCGTAGGTTAAACCACGGTCCGTGGACCAGGTTCGTGAAACATGGTCCGCAGAACCCATCCTCTGAGCCAAATGACAGCTGACCAGGACGGACCGTAGGGTGGACCACGGTCCGTGGACCAGGTCCATCGGTTGGTCCCGACAACTTTTAAGTCAAGGTCATTTTAGTCTTTTTTCCTATGCGTTGGACCCCTAAACTACCCCATTTAGACCCTAAATTATGAGGTTTTAGTCAGTTTAAGCCTAGAAACATAACTAGAACTTACCTTAGTAAAAATCATTAATCAAAACATAGAAAACTAGAAGAGTAAGAAGAGAAAGAGTCGACCAACCCTAGTTCAAGAACGCAGCAAGTCTCCTCCAGTTCCAGCCCTAAAATCGAAAGATTTCTCCGTGGAATTCGTCACCATCTAAGTGGGATTTCACTAGTGGGTTCCTTTCAACCATTAGTTCCCTAGTTTTTAGTCAGTTTCTTGATTCCCTTATTATGACTAGACCTCGGGTTTCTTGAATGATTAAGATTATTGGGTTCTTAGTTGTTAGAATGCTCCAAATCAGATTAGTATGTTAATATTCAGTCTATTGCATGAATTTCAGAACCCTAGCTATGTAGTTCTTTAGTTCTTGAATTACACATGCTATGCTAGATATTTAAGTTATTTCAGATATACATGCCTCAGTCTTAAATGTGTCATTATCAGTTATTAATGTGCATTCTCAGTTTGCATGTCATTTTGAGCTATCTAGTATATCACTGTAATTCAGTCATAATGTGTTAATCACTTAATCCATTGGGAGTAGCATAATATCGAATTGGACTAGGGTCAGTCACCCATATAGTCCTAGAACTACGAGCCACGTAGGTTGTAAGTCCCCTATGTGGGCATCATTTTAGTGATCACGCCAGCATGCATCTATACCTTTGGTCAGGTGTATTAGGTCCTCTCGATGGGGCGTATACATCGGACTCCACATTTAACTCATGTGGTTCTATTATCTCTTATTAGTAGCTCCCACAGTTCAGTCAGATTCCATTGCATTAACCACATTTTAGTACAATTCAGTATTTAGTCTCAACATGTTATAATTTGGTCATTGCATTTAGTTAGCTCAGTATTTATATCATGTTCAGATTATGCTCTTACTTTATTGCTTGCTCAGTTATATGTTTATTTTAGTTTTACGCTATCCTGCATGCTCAGTACCTTTCAAGTACTGACACAAACTCTGTGCTACATCTTCTCATGATGTAGGTTCAAATTCTCAGCATCCAGATCACGCTTAGATCAGTTCCCAATCTCCAGTTCAACAACATCAGTGGTGAGTCCTCATTCTTCGAGGACAATAGTCATCTTAACATTTCATTATTTCAGTCTTTTAGTTTCAGTTTTGCTACACTTAGCTGGGGTGTGTCCCATCACTTCTAGTCAGTTAGAGGCTATTTTCAGACATAGTTAGATTCAACTTAGTGTTTCAGTTTGATGTTTCTTTTGTATTAAACTCTTAGATTTAATATTCAATTTTAGGATATGGGTATTTCCCATCATTTCAGATTTACTTATTATTAGCTTCCGAAATATTTTTATTTCTCAGTTTATCTTTAGTATGCTCATGATTATGCTAGCAGGGTTAGCTTGGGGTCACTTGTGATCCTAGGTCCCATGTTCGAGTCTCGGGGGTAGCTCGGGGCGTGACAAACTTGGTATCAGAGCACTAGGTTTAAGTGTCCTAGGATGTTTGAAAAGCCGCACTAAGTAAAGTCTTTTTCATGGGTGTGAAGTGCACCACATCTAATGAGAGGGAGGCTACAAAGTGTATTAGGAAAATCTTCATTTTCTTATTACTCTTATCGTGCGTAAGGTATGATCTAATTCCATTCTAACTCGACGTTCTACGTTTCAGTGTTCATGCATCCTCGTAGAGCTAACGCCAGGAATGCGAATGCCAGGAACGCAAACGCAACTCCTCTAGTCCCAGATCAAGAAGTTTCAAATGCAAAGTTCTAGAACGCCATTCAGATATTGGCTTAAAGTGTGGGCAACCAGAACAATCAGCGGGTTCCAGATCAGGCAAATACAAATGTTTGATCATCTGCAGCCAGAGTGCGAGATTTTGTTAGGATGAATCAGCCAGAATTCTTAGGATCGCAAGTGGGTGAGGATCCCCAAAATTTCATTGATGAGGTCAAGAAGATCTTTGAAGTGATACAGGTAACTGGAATGATCGGGTTGAGTTAGTATCATACCAATTCAAGGATGTGGCTCATATCTGGTATACTCAATGGAAAGAGAACAGGGGTACAAATGTTGCTCCTATCACTTGGGCTTGTTTTAGTGAGACCTTTCTGGACAGGTTTTTCCCAAGAGAACTAAGGTAGGCAAAAGCTCAGGAATTTATGAACTTAAGGCAAGGTAGTATTACAGTTAAAGAGTATGGGCTCAAGTTTACCAAACTCTCCAAGTATGCTCCTCACATGGTTACTGATTCCAGGGCTCAGATGAATAAGTTTCTATATGGAGTGTAAAACCTGGTGAAGACAGAGTGTAGAAATGCTATGTTGCTGGAAAATATGAACATCTCTAGGCTCATGACTCATGCTCAACAGGTTTAGGGTGATAAGCTTAGAGAACAGACTAAGGAGAACAAGAAGGCTAGGACCGAAAACTATGACTACTCTCAACAGAAATCGAGTGGTGGAAATCGCTCGCAGTATCAGCAGAAGTCTTCAACTCCAACACTTTCATCAGCTAGTGTTCCATCCTCCAAGTTCAAACAAGATTAGAAAGGTAGGGCTTTAGGCTCTAAGTCTCAGGTAGGTGTTTCAGGTACAAAAACCTACCCAACTTGCCCTAAGTATGGTAAGAACCATCTGAGTGAGTGCCTTGCAGGAAATGAAGGATGTTTTGGGTGTGGTCAGTCTGGTCACAGGTTGAAAGATTGTCCTTCTAGACAAGGTCAATGAGGTAATAATGGTAGAGCTCAGTCCACAACTTCAGCAGCACTAGCAGGTCGCCTGACTCAGTAGGGTAATTCATCTGGTATAGGTGGCAGCCAGTGCCAAAACAGGTTGTATGCTCTCCAGGCTCGCCAGGATCAAGAAAATTCTCTTGATGTAGTCACTGGTGCGTTACGAGTCTTTGATCTTGATGTTTATGTATTGTTAGATCTAGGGTCTACATTGTCTTTTGTAACTCTTTATATAGCGGTAAAATTCAGTATTAGCCAAGAAACTCTCTCAGAACTCTTCTTAGTCTCTACTCTAGTCTGTGACCTAGTTATAGCTAGACGGGTATACATAAATTGCCATGTTATAGTCTCTCAGAAAGTCACCTCAGCAGATCTTATAGAGTTAGAAATGGTAGACCTCGATGTCATTCTAGGCATGGATTTGTTACATTCATGTTATGCCTCAGTCGATTGTAGAACTAGGATTGTTCGTTTTTAGTTTCCAGACGAACCAATCTTAGAATGGAAGGGTAGTAGCTTAGCGCCTATAGGTCGATTCATTTCTTACCTTAAGGCCAGAAAGATGATCTCTATCATCTAGTTCGGGTTAATGATTCAAGCTCCGAAACCCCAACTCTTGAGTCAGTTCCAGTGGTTAGTGAGTTCCCAGAAGTATTTCTAGAATATCTTCTCGGAGTTCCTCCCGATAGGGAAATCGACTTTGGAATTGATCTCCTTCCATATACCCAGCCTATCTATATTCCTCCTTACATAATGTCTCCAGCTGAGCTTAAGGAATTGAAGGAGCAGTTGAAAGACCTTCTAGATAAGGACTTCATCAAACCTAGTATTTCGCCATGGGGTGCATCAGTGTTGTTCGTAAAGAAGAAAGATGGTTTACTCAGAATGTGCATTGACTATAGGCAGTTGAACAAGGTCACAATAGAGAATAAGTATCCCATCCTAAGGATTGATGACTTGTTTGACCAACTTCAGGGTGCTAGCCATTTCTCAAAGATAGAACTCAGATCGGGTTATCATCATCTTAAAGTCAGAGATAGTGACATTCTAAAGACAGCCTTCAGAACTCGGTATGGTCATTATGAATTTGTAGTTATGTCATTTGGACTAATGAATGCTCTTGCAGCTTTCATGGACTTGATGAATAGGGTATTCAAGCAGTACTTAGACTTGTTCGTTAGCGTCTTTATTGATAATATCCTCATTTACTCTAGGAATGAGGAAGAACATGTGAATCATTTGAGGCTTGTTCTGCAAACTCTCAAAGATCGCCAGTTATTCACTACATTTAGCAAATGTGAGTTTTGGTTGCATTCAATTACTTTCCTTGGGCATATAGTGTCTAGCAAAGGGATTCGAGTAGATTCTTAGAAATTAGACACAGTGAAACAATGGCCCAGACCTATCTCTTCTACAGATATCAGAAGTTTCTTGGGTCTAGCGGGTTATTACAGAAGGTTTGTGGAAGGATTCTCATCCATAGCCTCTCCGTTGACTAAGTTGACTCAGAAGAAAGTCAAGTTTCAATGGTCAGATGATTGTGAGAAAAGCTTTGCAGAGTTGAAGACTAGATTGACTACAACTCCTATTTTGACTCTACCAGAGGGTTCAGACGGTTATGTTATATATTGTGATGCTTCCAGAATCAGCCTAGGTTGTGTGTTGATGCAGCGAGTTAAGGTTATAGCTTATGCTTCTAGACAGTTTAAGGTGCATGAGAAGAATTATCCGACTCATGACCTCGAGCTTGCAGCAGTGGTGTTTGCACTTAAGATTTGGAGACACTTGTATGGTGTTCATGTAGATGTGTTCACAGACCATAAGAGCCTCCAGTATGTGTTCACCCAGAAAGAGTTGAATCTTTGCCAGAGAAGATGGCTTGAGTTCCTCAAGGATTATGACATGAGTGTACATTACCATCCTGGTAAGGAAAATGTAGTAGTAGATGCCCTTAGCAGACTATCTATGGGTAGTGTAGCACATGTTGAGGAAGAAAGAAAGGACCTAGCAAAGGATGTTCACAGACTTGCTCACCTAGGAGTTCATCTTATGAGCATATCATATGGTGGTGTAACGGTTCAGAATGGGGCAGAATCTTCTTTGGTAGTGGAAGTTAAGGAAAAACAAGACAGTGATCTGATATTGCTCGAACTCAAGGGTGTATTCCATCAATAGAGAGTTGAGGTTTTCTCCCAAGGTGGAGATGGTGTGCTTTGCTACTAGGGTCGATTATGTATTCCTAATGTGGGCAAGTTGAGACAACATATCAGCATATTCTTGCAGAGGCCCATAACTCCAGATATTCTATCCATCCAGGCGCCACTAAGAAGTACCGCGATCTGTGGGAAGTCAAGGTAGAACATTAGAACCAGGAGGTATGACTCAAGAGATTGACATTCCTACTTGGAAGTTGTAAGTGATCAACATGTACTTCATCACAGGTTTACCTCATACTCGCAGACAACATGACTCCATTTGGGTGATAGTTGACAGAGTTACCAAGTCTTCTCACTTTTTGGCGGTCAAGACTACAAATTCGGCGGAGGACTACAATAAGCTTTATATTAATGAGATTGTGAGGTTTCATGGGGTTCCTTTGTCTATCATCTCAGATAGAGGTCCTTAGTTTACCTCTCATTTCTGGAAGTCATTTTAGAAAGGTTTGGGTACTAAGGTTAATCTTAGCATAGCATTTCATCCCCAGACAAATGGTCAGGCCGAGCGTACCATTCAGACCTTATAGGACATGTTGAGAGCTTGTATGATCGACTTCAAGGGTAGTTGGGATGATCACCTTCCTCTTATTGAGTTTGCCTTACAACAATAGCTACCATTCTAGCATTCAGATGGCCCTTTATGAGGCATTATATGGGCGTAGATGTAGATCTTCAGTTGGTTGTTTGAAGTAGGTGAAGCAGCCTTGATAGGGCCAGATTCAGTCCTTTATGCTATGGAGAAAGTACAACTCATTAGAGATAGACTTAAGACAGCCCAGAGTCGCCAGAAGTCTTATATAGATGTAAGGAGAAGGGGAACTAGAGTTCCAAGTTGATGATTGGGTTTTCCTAAATGTGTCACCCATGAAAGGGATTATGAGATTTGGCAAGAAAGGGAAGCTCAGTCCCAGATATGTAGGCCCTTACAAGATTCTGAAATGGATTGGTAAATGGCTTATGAGTTAGAGTTGCCAGCAGAATTGGCAGCAGTGTATCCAGTCTTTCACATTTCACTATTGAAGAACTGTTTGGGTGATCCACCATCTATGGTGCCATTAGAGAGTGTGGCTGTAAAAGATAGTCTTTCTTATGAGGATGTACCAGTTGAGATTCTTGATCATCAGGTTAGAAGGTTGACAAACAAAAAAGTCACTTCAGTCAAGGTTTTGTGAAGGAGTCAGTCCATAGAGGGAGCTACTTAGAAAGCAGAAGCAGCCATGAAGTCCAAGTACCCTCACCTCTTTCCTTCTGATTCCACTCCAGCATGAGGTAATAGATCCGCTTCAGATTTTCAGTCATTCATGCATAGATTCAAGCTTAGTAGCATGTTCCTTTAGTTTGTACTTGCATTTTTAGCGTATTTGCATGTTTTGGAACTCAGTTCAGTCATAAATCAGTTTTCAGTGTTTAGTGGTAGAGTTTGCAGCTCTTTCCCTCCATTCCAGCTAGTTTAGTCTTCATTCGAGGACGAATGTTCCCAAGGAGGAGATAATGCAGATTTCCAGAAGTACAGGTGCCACCTACGGATCGTAGGTTGGACCACGGTCCGTGGACCAGGTCCATGGAACGTAGTCCACAGAAAAAAACCCCAGAAAACCTCGACCGTAGGTGGGACCACGGCCCGTGGACTAGGTCCGTGGTTCATAAAAGAAAAATCCTAGAAAACCTCGACCGTAGGTGGGACCACGGCCCATGTACCAGGTTCGTGGAACATGGTCCCAGAAAAACACCCTTGACCCATGGCCAGGACCTACAGACCGTAGGTTGAACCATGGTCCGTGGACGAGGTCCGTGAAACGTGGTTCGCAGAACCCATTCTCTAAGCCGAACGACGGCTGACCAGGACGGACTATAGGGTGGAGCACGGTCCGTGGACCAGGTCCATCGGTTGGTCCCGACAACTTTTAAGTCAGGGTCGTTTTGGTCTTTTCCCTATGCGTTGGACCCCTAAACTATTTCATTTAGACCTTAAATTACGAGGTTTTAATCAGTTTAAGCCTAGAAACATAACTAGAGTTTACCTTAGTCAAAATCATTAATCAAAACTTAGAAAATTAGAAGCATAAGAAGAGAAAGAGGCGACCAACCCTAGTTCAAGAACGCAACAAGTTTCCTCCAGTTCCAGCCCAAAAATTGAAGGATTTCTCCATGGAATTCGTCACTAGGTATGTGGGATTTCACTAGTGGGTTCCTTTCACCCATTAGGTCCCTAGTTTTCAGTTAGTTTCTTGATTCCCTTATTCTAACTAGACCTAGGGTTTCTTGAATGATTAAGACTATTGGGTTCTTAGCTATTAGAATGATTCAAATCAGATTAGTACGTTAATATTCAGTCTATTGCACGAATTTTAGAACCCTAGCTATGTAGTTCTTTAGTTCTTGAATTACACATGCTAGGCTAGGTATCTCAGTTATTTCAGATATACATGCTCAGTTTTAAATGTTTCATTATCAGTTATTAATGCGCATTCTCAGTTTGCATGTCATTTTGAGTTATCCAGTATATCACAGTAATTCAGTCATAATGTGTTAATCACTTAATCCATTGGGAGTAGCATAATACCGAGTTGGACTAGGGTCAGTTATAGTCCCAGAACTATGAGCCACTAGGTTGTAAGTCCCCTATGTGGGAATCATTTTAGTGATCACGCCAGCATGCCTCTATACCTTTGGTCGGGTGTATTGGGTCCTCTCGATTGGGCATATACATCGGACTCCACATTTAGCTCATGTGGTTTTACTATCGATTATTAGTAGCTCCCATAATTCAGTCAGATTCCATTGCATTGACCACATTTCAGTACAGTTGAGTATTCAGTCTCGGCATGTTATAATTTGGTCATTGCATTCAGTTAGCTCAGTATCTATATCATGTTCAGATTATGCTCTTGCTTTATTACTTGTTTAGTTATATGTTTATTTCAGCTTTACGCTATCGTGCATGCTCAGTACCTTTCAAGTACTGACGGATACTCTACGCTACATCTTCTCGTGATGTAGGTTCAAATTCTCAGCATCCAGATCATGCTTAGATAGGTTCCCGATCTCTAGTTCAGCAGCATCAGTGGTGAGTCCTCATTCTTCGAGGAGAATAGTCATGTTATCTTTTCATTATTTCAGTCTTTTAGCTTCAGTTTTGCTAGACTTAGCTGGGGCATGTCCCAGCACTTCTAGTCAGTTAGAGGCTACTTTTAGACATAGTTAGATTCAGCTTAGTATTTGAGTTTGATGTTTCTTTTGTATTAAACTCTCATATTTGATGTTCAATTTTAGTATATGTGTATTCCCCATTATTTCAGATTTACTTATTATTAGCTTCCGCAATAGTTTTATTTCTCAATTTATCTTTAGTATGCTCATAATTATGCGAGCAGAGTTAGCTTGGGGTCACTTGTGATCCTAGGTCCCGTGTCGCGTCTCGGGGGTAGCTCGGGGTGTGACACACCTAGATTACTCTTTTACTGATTTGAAAGTAGATGTAGGGGGTGAGGACAAACTATTCCAACAGTATGAAAGTCTTACATACCTCAAAGAACAAGGTTCTTGAAGAATCTTGAAGAACCTTGAAGGTATACAATCAAGAAAACGTTTCATGATATTCTTGAATTAGTTTCTTGAAATCTCTATGATCAAGAATTATGATTTTCATTAGTGATTCATAATTGTATGGAGGAATTTGAGTTGGGAAGAAGGAATTCCTGGAGAAAGACTTACCTTGAAGAAGAATCTTGAAAAACATTGAAAGAATCTAGAATGAAGTCTACTTTGATTTTTTTTCTCCTCTTGAATCTTCTCTCTAAAACCCTAAGTGGTCGTTTGGTAGGCCGCATTAGAAGAAATAGTCCATGGATTAGTTATACATCGTAATGGTATTATAGGATGTATTACTAATACCTTCCATTTGGAGGTATTAGTAATACATGAGATATAATACCATGGGATAAGTCCATGTAAAGACAAAAATATCCCTCAAATCATTTTAATTATTTTATTTATTTTCTTGATTTTATGTTTTATATTTGTAATAGTAAATTTATTTAAATAAATTAGCTTACAAATTATTTAGAGAGAGTTGTTTGTTACTAAATAAATCCAATACAAATTGATACAAATTTGAAATATGAGTTATTTAACATTTACTAATTAAAAAGGAAAATATATCACTACATGACATTTGTGATCTTAATTGAATGTATTTTATATTTATATATATACATACATACATATTTGTGTGGTTTTCTAATTATTTGTATTTTGAACAATTTAAAAAATTACATACATATTAAAACTATAACTTGCAATTTTTATGTGTAAATGTAGATGGTTTATTCAATTTTACCATTTTTGACCGTCTTTTCAATTTTAAAAGAAGATGGTTTATATTTTTAAATTGAAAATTGAGATTTTGTGAGTGATCAATTTATTAAGATGACAGTTATTTATCCTCAAATAATTCAAGTGAAAAAATAGCAAACATAACAACAAAATTGTTCTTCTCATAACTAGTTAGAAGGTCATAAAAAGATATATTGTCCATCAATTATCTACCTTGACCTAATTACATTATAATTCAAGGGTATAATTGGAAAGAAAATTTTAAAAGAGTTCTAATCCAAACAAAAGATGATGTGGGAAATAATGAACCAAACACTTGGTAAAAATAAACCATGCATTACTAATCTCTGCACTACTAATCTCTGCATTACTAATCCCTACATTACTAATTCTTGCGTTATTAACTTTTGTACCAAACAACCCCTAAACGCTTTGGGGATGAATGAAACTGATTCTAATTATTTTAGACCCTTAATTGGGTGAAATTAGCGTCTAGAATAAGTGGGAGTAAGGAAAAGACTAAAATACCCCTTCTATTTTTGAGTAACTTTCTTAAATATATAGCCTGACTTCAAAAGGGCATATCTCCCTCATACGAGCTCGAATATTAGCAAACCCGGCGGCGTCGGAAAGAGGATTCCAAGACCTCTCATTTAATATCTTATGGGTCTCCTAACTCATTTTGTGCTGAAAGTTATGGTCATTTGAAGTTGACTCAAAACTTAAAAGAACTTACAAATGACGTGAATGAACTCTCTTTTAAAACCCTAAGAGTATTTGGATTTATGATGTCACACCCTGAAATAGGGGGCGTAACTGCCACTAGATACCCTATTAAATCAAGTTACCCACTAAAACATACTAGCGAACAAAACTGTGAGACAAAAATATTGGGCAGCACATCCTCTAAAAAGTGAAGCCTGGACCCTGAAGGTCATGACCTGACTGAGAATAAATCATACCAACAATGGTAGACAAGCCAAAAGATAAAGATGTATTAGCTAGCCGACGAGGCCACAACTGAAGACATACCTACTTACCACATCTATATACATGTCAAGTCTATGGGCTGGAGATTGAAACATACAAAGAAAACCTAGAATATTGTGTCCACAATAACCTCTATGAGTGACATAAGCATTGTTGGGACAAGGCCCCGGCTATACCCAAACTGTACAACAAAAGTAAACCTCCTCTGATGGCCCCAGGATAAGATGAAGCTTACCAACTCATATTTGAACCTGAATCCTACCGGGTGGGTCGATCAGAATCCCTGCCTGAACCTGCTCGCATGAAACAAAAAGCAGCGTCCCCAGGTAATGGTTCGTCAGTACAAATAAAAATGTACTGGTATGTAAAGCGGAAAGTAAAATCATAAATAGTTACTGTAAAATGGTAATAGAGATACCACCTGAAATTGAACCTCAAATAATCTCCTTGGCTGACATTGGCCTCTTACCATTTATATATGCATGGTATGCTCATATAATCGTATGTCGTGTATACATATACATAGATGCAAATGCATGACATACCCAACCAAATACTAGTAATGATGGTGCTTTTCGGTAGCTAACCGGCATCATATACGCCAACATGTGGCCATCAGTGTCTCATACGTATAAATATAAGCAATAGGCCCCATACCTCCCGATTTTAACTCGGAAGTAAAATGCATAGCAGGTCATGTCATGGATTTATAACACCTATATGTTACCATTTTCATGTTGCCAATCTTGGCCCGTTTGTAGTCTTGTTCTCATAACTCCATAATAACTTTCGTATAACATATAACAATCTCATGGAACCTCATATGTTCTTCCAAATAAGCTTGAAAAGTTAACTCGAATTTTAGAAAAATAACCTTACCTTGCTCATATTCATAATAAGTTTAAGGTGACTTACTTAGTTCCTAACTTGGTTCCTAGATACTTTATAAAAGAAGTATTTCAAAAACCAAGTGTTCTAATAGTTTAAACATTTAAATTATATTAGAGAGTTTTGAAGATCGTGAGTTACTTTAAAGAGTTTTCATAATAACTTTAGTGGGGAAAAAGGGTTGGTTACGAGTAATAAGGGTCTCCCGTGATATTTTAAGTCACATTACCCAAAGAAGAATAAGAATTCATACATGCGGACATATAGTCAAGGAAATTGATAAAATGACATGTAGATATCGAATACTCTATTTATCCGAACGAGTGGAATATCAAAATAATAGAATCACCAAAATAATTCAGTTGAGATCCCAATGCCTTTCACTGAAGGTTTTTCTAGCAAGAGAATAGCAAAATATCACATTCGGCGTTTTAGGAATTTCCCAGGAGTGGTGTTAAAATGAGGGACAGAGCTTAGCCTTAACATACATTTTCTAATTAATGCTCGAATGGTTGTAGTTTCTTCACGAAAGTTATTCCTTATATCATAAGCTTCGCAAACACTATATATACACCGCTGGTACGCACCTATAAACAATTCATAATTGAGCTTAAATCGGCAGATTTGCCAAATGGCCTCAACTTGACGAAACGTCTGTAGAACTTCATAAAAATAATCATAAAAGAGTCTCGAGATGATTACCTTAGTTAACCAAGTGTAAACCTTGAAGAAACACCAATAACTACCAATTTATATCTTCAAAAACTATCTTCAAACGTAGCTAATGAAAGGGGAAAACGATTGCCACGTGTAGAGAACATGTTTCTAGGCACAGGGGCAACCTTTAATAGTAGAAATGGTCAAAAACTAACCTTCATCATGCAAGAACTCCATTAGATCCTTCTCTTAAGCTTTATTTCTGGTTAAGGAGTGAAAATAAATGTTTTCATGGCTTAAAATGTTGAGTAAGCCGACATACCACATTTTTTACCCGACCGGATCGCGACCCAGATTCTGCCTCGGCAGTCCACGGTAAAACCATCATAACTCTTTACTTCAATGTCAGTTGGACACGGGGTTTTGTGCGTTGTAAACTAGACTCATAGGCCTTTGATTTAATGTCCATGGGCCTTCTAACTCTTTTATATTGGGAAAAAACATCCAAGACATTTGACCCAAAGTAAAGAAAATATTATTAGAGAAACGTCCATAACTTTTGCCGACCTTAGCTTCGCTAATTTTCTTGACTTCAAAACATAGCATACGAACCTTGTGCTATTATAATACCTCATAACACACTATTCTTGGCATGTTAGACACTCATAGGCTTACCCCAAGGTATGAAATAATTTAAACCTTTCAAACGGGCAAAGTTCTACCCGAGCCATTTCTTTAATCTAGAACTTTATTTGAGGGGGCCCTTTGACCTAAAACTTTAGTTTAGTTCCTTGATATTGCCACCCATTTGCAATCTTAATCTCCAATGTATTATGCCAAGTCATATACACCTCATATAACCATGCCAAACTATGCCACACATATTATGCAAGAATAGAGACAAAGTACGGGATCTTACATTATCCTCCCCTTATGAACATTCGCCCGCGAATGGATCTAGACATTTCCTTGGTTGAGTTTTTTTTCCATAGGACTTTATTTGCAAGTCTATGTTTGTTACAGTCGCAAATTAAAGTCAAAATCTGAAAATTTTAACTCCTAATCTTTGTATAACTATCTCATAAGAAGACATATAAATTGCACTTTCGAGCTTCTGAAAATTTAATGAAGTCATTGTGAAGAAATAATTTCTAATTATCGAAATGTGTCTCACCTTAAGTCGTAAACAGTTGGGGGTAGTCCTTCCTCATTTCCTCTTCCGCTTCCCAAGTCATTTCCTCAACGTTGTTATTTCTCCATAACACTTTCACAGAAGCTACATCTTTAGTTCGAAGCTTTCTTACTTGCCGATCTAAAATCGCTATTGGTACATCTGCATAAGGTAAATCTTCAGCGATACAAATTTTTTCAATGGGCATAATACGTGAAGGATCTCTAATGCACTTTCGCAACATAGATATATGAATTACAGGATGGACTGCTTCCAATTCTGAAGGCAAATCAAGCTCGTATGCCACCATACCGATCTTCTGAATAATCTTATACGATCCAACGTACCTAGGACTGAGGTTCCCTTTCTTTCTGAATCGCATGATGCCCTTCATTGGCGATACTTTCAAGAAAACCCAATCTTCTACATCAAACTCTAAGTTCTGTCGTCGAACATCGGCATAAGACTTTTGCTGACATTGTGTTGTATGAAGCCCGTCTCTAATAAGCTTAACTTTTTCAATTGCTTGTTGGACTAGATTGGGACCTAGCAAATCTGTTTTCCCGAGCTCAAACCAATCGATCGGGGACCTACACTTCCACCTATATAGTGCTTCGTAAGGGGCCATCTGAATACTAGCTTGAAAGTTATTATTATAAGCGAACTCGATAAGAGGTAGATGTTGATCCCAACTTCCTTTAAAATCTAGCACACAAGCACATAACATATCCTCAACCATCTGAATAGTATGTTCTACCTGTCCATCAGTTTGTGGATGAAAAGTGGTGTTAAGATTTACATGAGTACCTAGACCCTTCTGAAACGATCTCCAAAAATGTGTTGTAAATTGAGCTCCTTGATCGGAGATAATAGATAATGGAACTCCGTGAAGGAGAACAATCTCTTGAATGTAAAGCTTGGCATAATCTTCAGCTGAATATGTCGTTCTAACTGGCAAGAAATGAGCAGATTTTGTCAGCCTATCGATAATTACCCAAATGAAATCATACCTTCATGGAGTGCGAGGCAAACCAGTGCTGAAGTCCATATTTATGACATCCCATTTCCATAACGGATATCCCAAATCACGCTTGCCTCTCTCCCCTCTATCTCTCTCCCAATCTCGCACACTAATACACATATTAACTTTGAGTACTATATTCGATAGTTATAAAAAAGAGAAAACCAAATTATCAAATAATGTACCAAAATGTAAAATTATATATACATTTCATATGTATTATTATAATACTAAAAATTTTAGAAATTGAAACTTTGACAACTCTAGATTGATTGAAATATCATTTTTGTGTAATTAATTAAGAAAATTTGTATACTTTCTTTTGAATATATTTCTAAATGTTTAAAATGTGAGTATGATATAATTGAGATGTTTCTTTAAAAGTCATCAGTCATAATTTAAAAGATCTCTGAGATTGACCAGCCAGCTGGGTTGGTTTGGCTATTCTTTTCTATTGAAAAGGAGTCAGCTGTCTGCGCTTGCTTATATATAAGTCGAAGTCGAACAAACTATTATTACCGATTTACCTTTATGGTAAAATACAAAAATCGAACTTAAAAAAATCAAAGCATACCGAACTAATTTGATATGATGATGGTATGTATTTTTAACTTGAAATTAAAGTTATCAAACCGGAATTTTCAAACTACTCTATAACTTTTCTAAAATTAATTGCTAATTTCCAAAATCTTTCTAAACAAACTCAAATTCAATTTTATAAATTGTCACCATAGATATAGAGATGATAGTAGAGTGTGAATACAAAAATAGAGTTCAATTTCTCATCGCATTCTTAGTGGGATTCGATATCCAACACTGTTGGATTGTATATTTGATACCAACCGCTTATGTCATTTAGTTAGTTTAATTTGGACGTATCATATGATATATAACTATAGATAGTCCATTACGACCATCAAATATATTAATGGTGTAACATTTTTTATAATTACTTTGATGGTATAAAAATTAATTTGCACATATGCAATTTTGTTGGTGCATAGGACATACTCCTTTAAATATGCTCGACAACATGTTTTCACCTTAATTTTCTCAAACCGGTAAAAAATTCTATTTATAAATTACAAACCTCTTTCAAATGTTAAGCACCCAAAACAAACAAACAAACAAACAAACAAAACAAAACAAGAAAGAAAGCAAAAAAAAATGGATAGAAGAATTCTTGGTTTGTCTGTCCTAACACTCATGATTTGCTCTCTCCTTGTTACAAAAACATGGGCCGATGAAGATAAAAACCCAGAAGAAGCGGCGGCTAACAAGAACTCGAATCCAGCAGCTGTTGGAGCTACTCCAACAGAACCCAAGAACGATGATTCTGATGCACATGATAGTGATGAGAATTACGTTGGTGCTGGTGGTTTTAATGGGCAAGAAGATCAATTTGGTCCTGAAATAGTCGTTGTTGGGCATTAAGTTAATTAATTAGTCCTTTTTCATCAGAATCGTATTCATGACTTAAATATGACATGTGTACATTCATGTTTTTTGCAAATTTTTGTATGAACATATAATAAATTACAATTTGAAACAATTGTACATGTGCTTTCATTGTTAATTATTTGTTGTTGGGCATTAAGTTAATTAGAATGTTCAGAGTTGTATTCATGATTTAAAAACCACTGATTCCATGTCCATAAAAAAAAAATTAAAAAAAAAATTATTAAGTTATAAATTCTGTTTCACTATTTTTCACTTCCACATTTTAATCTAAAACAATCTGAATAACTGATTAACAAATGAAAAATACATACAAAAAAAGTCAACATAAATGATTAATCTTTAATATTTAAGAATGAAAAGTTACCAACTCCTAATATATATCAACTACTTATCACTTTCACATTCTAAACAAAAATATTCAGAATTAAAAAAAAAAACAAATGAAAAATGCCCCAAAAAAAGAATAATAGAACTGATGCACATAAAACTACCCAATACAAGTAATTGAATAAACATAAAAAGGAAAACCATAATTAACAAAAAAAAAGAAGATATTTACATTAAAAAAAAACACACAAAAAATATTCTACACATTATAATTGAGACGTAGAGGAAGAAAAACAATTTGATCTTTAATTATGAAATTTGAAAGTTATCAACTCCTAATATATCTCCATTATTTCTCACTTTCACATTCTAATCCAAAACATTGTGAATAACCAATAAGCATATGAAAAATACATTAAGAAAATCAACAAAAAAAGATTTAGGGCCTGTTTGGAAAAGCACCTGATAATTAGAATTGGTGTAATTACAAGGGTAGTAATTACTTGCCTGACAATTACATAGCCTAGTAATTATACCAACATGTTTATTTGTCACAGTGTAATTACACATGTATTGTTTGGTTGCACAATGTAATTATAAGGTTATATTTAAATAATTTATATTAGACAAATAAGGGCCTTTATAAATTATATTAAATTGAATATTTAAAGAAAAAATTAAAAAGTAACCTGCTTGTAATTACTAGCAATTCACTGTCTTCCCCTTTTAATTGAAGAGTGTAATTATGCCAAATCACCTGTTGACCATGTAATTACATGGACAACCAAACAGGACAAACAGGGACGGACTCACATGTATAGGTGGGGGTGCACGTGCACCCGTTAACTTCAAAAAAAATCTTGTATATATATATATATACATTTATCTCAAGAAACTGATATAAACAGGGAATATAGGAAAGAGTGCACCCTTAGAGAACATAAAACTACTTTGGTCCACTGGTAGAAGCAAGGAAATTCACCCCTGCAGCTTGGGGTTGAGCCTAGTTAACATCCCATTTTTTACGTTTTTACTCTTTTTATTACAAAAGGGGAATAGTATTTATTTATAACATTAAATAAAATTGTTAAATAGGGAGATTCGAACTCATGATCATCCAATAGCTATTAATAACTAATCGAATACGACATTATTCATTAATCGTCATTGAAAAATTCGTTAATGCTTAAATTAAGATATTATTGGTGCATCAAGCTCTTTAAATCCTGGATTCGCCTTTGAGGATAAAGAGTGTAATTACATTCAATTACACTAAATTCAATTTACCAGGATGGCTTTCCAAACGGCCCTTAAACTATCATTATATATAGGTATAAATATTTACGAACCATGTCTACAACTTCCCTTATGATTGCTCTTCAAACTACGACATCTACTGCTTTAAATAGTGATACTGAAATTTTAATACAATTCTCTTTATATCTCTTTCAATATTCTACAAAAAGGTTACAAATTTAGAAAAAATGGTAGACTTAATCAGCGATATAACAATAATAAAAATACTGTGGAACTTGATGTCACTCCCCGAGTCTACACTCTGGATATGGCCGACACTTGAGAACCATTGTTGGTCCCAAGCAAATCTTTGTCCTGACTGACTACTAAGCAGAAGAGTAACTCAAGCATACACAAACATTAAAACTAAAAAATTGTCAAAATAATTTATTGAAACTCAGTATGAAACATAAAGTTTTAAATAAAACATACATATCCATCAGATTTAGATAATATTCTTCAAAGAAAACTCATGTTTAAGTTGATTTTCAAGAGCTTAAACATTCATAATCATGATAAAGTGTGCAGTGTGGTTAAGATTATAGATGATGAGGAGCTGATAAAGAAGTACACACCTAAAGAATCTGAAGCCTTCATTCTATGTCATATTCTCTACAAAAATTCATACTAAATTTAGTAGCGCATTTATGTTACTTTTCATAAATCAGATGAATTTTAGAATTATTTTTTGGGAAAAGGGTCAAATATGCCCTTAAACTATGTAAAAGGAACACAAATATCCTCCGTTTATAGTTTGACTCAAAATGTCGTTACCATTAATACTTTGGTTCTAAAATGCCCTTGTAGTCAATATTTTGGTCCAAAAATGACCTTTCCAAATAAATATTTCTTTTTTCTTCTTAAACATATCTTCTTCCTAATTAACATATTATTAAAGAATATTATTCTTGGTTTCTTTCTTTTAAAATCACTTTAACAAATAAAAATATAGGAATTTTTTTTCTCTTCTAAATCTCATTTTATTAATTAAAAAAAATAAACTTCATGTACCCTTTTGACATATAATATATGCCATATATATAAGATCATAGTATATCCATCATAAAAAATAATTATAATGAAATAAGAAATTTTTTTATTTTTTTCTGAATTGAAGTAAGATAAATATTTTCTAATTTAAAAATATTATTAGAAAAAGAATGTATTAAAAAGAAAATAAATAATATATTTTATTTGGAAAATTCCTAATTAACATATTATTAAAGAATATTATTCTTGGTTTCTTTCTTTTAAAATCACTTTAACAAATAAAAATATAGGAATTTTTTTTCTCTTCTAAATCTCATTTTATTAATTAAAAAAAAATAACTTCATGTACCCTTTTGACATATAATATATGCCATATATATAAGATCATAGTATATCCATCATAAAAAATAATTATAATGAAATAAGAAATTTTTTTATTTTTTTCTGAATTGAAGTAAGATAAAATATTTTCTAATTTAAAAATATTATTAGAAAAAGAATGTATTAAAAAGAAAATAAATAATATATTTTATTTGGAAAATAGCATTTTTTGACTCATTAAATAACAATAAGGACATTTTTGGACCAAAATATTGATGACAAGGACATTTTGAACCAAACTACAAAAGGAGGACATTTTTAGGCATTTTTAACCCTACCTTGACTTCAACGCTATTTGTCAAGTTATTTAAATATTGCGAAAAGAAGAAGAATCTATGATCTTATGTAATTATATGACTTTTGTCAAGTTCTTTAAATATTGTTACTCTGATCATTAGTTATATGGATCCTAATCAGTTTAATTTTCAATCAATTTCTAAAAATAGTATTTTATTTACTTTTCGTTAATGTATAAATTCTTACCGAGCTTCTTAACTTTTAAAAAATAAAATAACTAACTTAATTATAAATTAATTATCTTAAAATATTATCTATTATTTATACTAAATTAATTAATAAATATTTAATATAAAACTCTTCTTTTTCAAATGATTTTCGAAATATTCATAAAGTAGTAATAATTATGAATCTATATATTATAAACATATAAAAATATACACATTACTTATTTTATATAGAAGAAAGACAAAACAATTTAAAAATAACTTGAAAAATATTTTTGAATTTTATAAAGCTAATTATTTCTCGAAGTTGAAGAAGCTAAATAATTAATAAGTATTGTGGCGGACCAAAATTGGATGTCAACAATTGTACTGCTATTAGTGTTACGATTATAACATACCAAGGTATTATATCACAAACATTTGTATTTATAGTAATTTCTTACTTTGTATGTTATTACTTAACATTTAAATTTTCTTTTAATTATTGCGAAGGGAATATCATAATATTTACTATATTTATCAATAATATGCTTATTAATCTCATATTTTTGAAAAAGTAATAGCGCACAAAAATTGTATATGACTTGATTTTCGAATTAAGGAAATAATTATTGATATTTTTGAATTAATTGAAACATAAACATAATAGTGTGAAGATGCAAAACAAAGAAATAATTTTAATGTCAAAATATACTGACAAAAGAGATTGGGAAAGTAACGAAGTAAATGAATTAATGTTAAAATTAAGGATTAAGAAATAAACGTGAAGATAATAATTAAGAAGATCAAAATTTATTTACGAAGACAATAACAACCCAATATAACTAGAAGACAATATTAACTCAATATAAGTATATAACTATCATTGGAAATAAAAGAAATAAACATAAGACAAGAATATTGTAGAGAAAATGACATAAATAGTCCCTTAATTATAGAAGTATGTCTAAAATGGTCCCTTAACTATACACTTAGCGGATTTAGTCCTTTAACTATTTAATAACTTATCAGTTTTTGGTCTCTTAACTATACACTTACCGGTTTTAGTCGCTTAACTATAAATTTACCGATTTTAGTTCTTTCAGGTTTGGTCTTTGTCCATTTTCTTAATACAAATAGCTTAGGTTTATACTAACGGAATTCATGCCTCGAGAAATAAAATCCTTTAGCAATTTTTTTGTTGTTTCTCTATCTCCACTACATTTTCTTCAAATTAACCCTATGCGAAAACCTTAACCTCAACGATTTAAAATAAAATTTACAAGGAAAGAAAATATAAGTCATAATTTTATTCAACAGAGGATAAAATGAAGCATATTATTGCTACTAATGAATTGAATATGCTAAACTTTATTATAAAAAGCAAAAATTACTATCCAGTTAAATTAAAAGTTTGTACGCCAATGACTTCACTGAACGGAACTTGTTTAATTTTTCAGAAATTGAAATTTATAAAATGGTAAATTTGTAAAAAAAAATTAAGTAGATCAATTTTATTTTTCTATTCATTTTATTTTACGTAAAGAAATTTGAGTAAATTAAATAAAATCCGCACTGATTAGCATATTCAAGTGTGGATTCAAGTCATTAACAACAATTATATGCTTAATCTTATCCCCCATTGAATAAAATTAGGATTTATATCTTCTTTCCTCATTAATTTTATTTTGAATTGTTGACGTTATTGTTCTTTTCATAAGAGTAGTTTGAAGGAAAAAAGGTGGGGGATAGAGAAACAACTTAAAAAATGTGTTAAAGATTTAATTTCACGAAGATTTCCATTAATATAAACCTAAGCTTTTTGTATTTAAAAAATGGACAAAGACCAAACCTGATAAGTTTTTGAATACTTAAAGGACTAAAATTGGTAAGTTTATAATTAAGAAACTAAAACCGATAAGTGTATAGTTAAGGGACCAAAGCTGATAAGTTTTTGAATAGTTAAAGGACTAAATCTGTTAAGTGTATAGTTAAGGGACCATGTTAGACCTACTCCTATAGTTAATGGACTATTTATGTCATTTTCTCGAATATTGTATATAATTAGAATGCACAAATTTATTGCAATAATGAATAAAAACATTATTTCTTTATTTAGGCCTTTGACCTGTCATCGATACCCTTCCTAGCCACCCTAACTATTTTTAGGGAAAAATTACGGGGTTATGCAAGCTTATACTAATTAATTAGTCATCATAGTTATAGTTTGCTATAACTATCACTCACGACTAACATTAATCATTAATTATGTGGCTTGGCTTCGAATTTGTATAATTAGTCACGTTTGTATAATTCACCACATTTGTATAATTCACAACTAACAATTCTTCGTTTGATTTGTATTTGTATAGGATGGTTTGTATTTGTATATGACGATGATTTCCATTGATTTTTCAGTTTTATCAACATACACATTCAATCTTTTTTTATATAACTTTTTAAAGTTTGTATAAATGTGTAGTTTTCGAATTTTGTTTAATATAATTTATATAATGTAATTTTGTATAATATAATTTGTATAACTGTTTAAAGTTCATATGTTTATGTTTGTATCAATTCGTTATTTCGAGTTTTATCATATTTGTATAATATTTCCAGACTTTGTATTACTCAATTATACAAAAACACGCGAATTATACAAACGTACTTGCGAATTATACAAACGACATGCAAATTATACAAACGTACCCGTGAATCATACAAACGAGATGTGAATTATATGAATTATTGCCCTCTCTAGCTCTCCCTCTCTCCTCCCTCTCCCAATCTCGTTCTCCTCTCTCCTCCCTCTCCCAATCTCGCTCGCCAGATATACAAATACATATGTATATCAGTTACATATATACAATTATCTACCCGATATACATACACAATTCGTCTCTCTCCCACTCTCTGCCCTCTCTCATTCGCCTCTCTCCTCCCTGTCCCAATCTCGCTCGCCACTCCCCTCTCTATAACATGTAGCGATGAATCTTAATTAGCAAATTATAGCTATGGAACATAATTAAGCTATTTTTGAGTGGTTATATGTGAAAGTTCCCCTTTTTTTAAAAAGAGGAAATGTATCTAAATTCATTACCAATCTGTCAAACTTTTTACGGCAAAAATAAAAGAAATTTGAAATCTCAATACTTTGTAAACCAGCATACATTGGTAACCTTAGTTGTAGAAAGTTTATATAGCAAGAATGAGAATATTTCTAAAGCAACCATCCGAGAATATGAGAAATTCTCATAAATTAAAGATTAGCCAATATTTTTTTATTTTCCAGAAATACACTGAAGTGTGGCATATTATCTCAACAAAGATTTCCCTAATTTATGTCCTTTCGCTTGGCACGCTCCGCATGTGTAGAAGTGTGTCATTCATTTTTGAAATGCGATTCTAACTTTATCGATTTCCACGTTGGTCGTTCTCATACCCGTCAGCCACCCACATCTTGTTACAAAATTCACATCCAAGACCCGACATCATTATACTCGAATCATTGCAATGACCTTGTTTGTTTTTATCATAAAAGCTCTGGAGTTATTTACTTACATAATGTCAGCACGGGAGACCAAACCTCTGCCATCCTCTCTAATAAATTGTTACGGGCACACTTGTATTTGATTTTTGGGAAGGAACTAAGAACATTGAAAAATTGAATCGGACGCCATAGACCACTCGGCTCCACAGACATCGTGTAGTAATGATTCAAATTCCGATTTAGATGGAAGATAAATTGATTACCGAACATTTCAAATTTCAAATCTGACAAAGAAGAAGAACTAAACTATGGCTTTGTTTGTGATTTTAATGAAGTTGAGAAAGAACTAGAGGAAAACAAGGACAAGGAGGATGAGGAGAAGGAAGAAGATGAGAATGAGGAGCGAAAAAAGGCGAGAAAGACCAGAAATAAGTTTAAGTAAGGATTCCATTATATGGTGCTATTATAAAAAGAAATATTATAACAAATTATATTATAACAAATTAGTATATTGTAGTTGTTCACATCTTTAGACCCCATGATATTTAAAACCCCTCAAAAAATTTACTTTTATTATATAACTAGTCATTTATAGATGTTTAAAGTTTATAGTTTTGTATATAAAGAATTTCGACTAGATTCGTATTGTCATTACTAATAAGTAAATAATTAACTTCTTAAAATATTAATTATGATTTTGTATACATATAGTAGGAATTTTAAGAAGATTTTGATTGAATGATTAAAATTAATTATAGTATAACTTTTTAGGTATTGGTTCACTTATTTTAGGTGGCCTAATTTGTAACAAAAGAGTCACAAAAGAAATTTGTCTTGTTTGCATATAAATAATACTGCAAAGGTCGCGTGTTGCTCTTTAGAAGGATGTATGGCTGTCTCGGATTAATTTTTTTATCATATTTCTTTATAGTATTTGATATGTAAAATGATTAATGTTATGCCAATGAGTTTTAATGTTTTAGGGACCTTCGAGTAGAGATGAATACTATCAGAATTATTCCATTAATAATAGATATTAGAACCCGTGTTAGCATGGATTCAATTTATATTACTTTATTTTTACTAATTTATGTGATACTAATGAAATTTGGAGATTCAACTAGAAAAAAAGTTACAGTTTTTTTTAATATTTATATATTATTAATTATTGTGATTTAGAAAACTAAAATGTGAAAAAAGAAAAAAAGATGGGCCTACATGTCACGGAAATGAGTACTACTTTTCGGCAGAAGCAAATAGTAAGAAGGAAAATAAATGCTGGTTTTTATGTCAAAATATGAAGGAAAAAAAATACAATTTTGAAACATTAGGTATAATTTGTTTAAGCATATTAATATTGTTAGCTTTACATGTTCCAAAATTTTAATAATTACTTTTAACATGTTGCAGGAAAAGAAAGAGAAATGAGTTAAGCACACAACATCTTAGAAAGGAAATATAATATCCACTAAATCAATCAAGGGAGATAATCTGCATAAATCAAAGGACACACTTCAAGGAATCAAAATCAGCCAAGATAGAGAATATCCGCTCAATCAATAAGGAAGTTGATATACATCAAAGGAAGCAAGACCAGCTGGAATTCGAGATTACTAAAGGAGAAATCGAAACCAATGGATGACATCGAGATTAGCCAAAATTCAAGAAGATCGTCGAAGATCAACCAAGAATCAAGAAGATCATCACACAAGGAAGAATCCGATTTGCTCATGCACATATCTAATATGGACATGACTTATCAAATTAATCAGGATCAAATCAAGGACTAAATTAATGGTCCTTGATTCAAACACCCTTGGGTTTCCATAAAAGAGCAAAGTCCTCCAAAGTTATATAAAACCTCTCTCAGCCTCAGTTGAAAGATACGCAACTTCACATGAGCTTATAGTACAGTCTTATTCTATCTTTCAAAAAAAATTGTAAACACGTGAGTGGAACAATTGAAAAGAAAAGAAAAAGGAAGATTCTGAGTGTAGGTTTACAAGTAGAAGTAGTGTCAAGGTAGAACATCTGATTTGCATATCAGATAGGATCAAAGTTACAGAAACTCTGTACTATCGAAGTTCTCTTCAAACCTCTAAAGGAAACCCTTGAAACCCAAGGGTACTGGACGTAGGCACCACATCGATATTTCAAACCAGTATAAAAATACTTTGTGTTATTTACTTACTCCAGCTGATGCAGAGGAGGAGTCAACTACTCCAGCTGACAAAGTCAACATTCATAGAGAATAGAGACAAAATGCCAGCTACCCTAAGAATTTCATTCTTCGGAAACCTGATGACAAAATCCAAAAAAGGTCTTCACTTAGAAAAGAAGTTTATGTGGCTCTCATATCTCAAATGGAACCCAAATGAATAACTGAAGCTATGGAAGATGAGTCATCGATACAGGCTATGAAGGAAGAACTTGATCAATTTGAAAGAAATCAAGTGTGGACTCTTATCGAAAGACCAAAAAATTGCTCAATAATTGGAACCAAATGGGTGTTTCGTAATTAATTGGATGAAAATGGAAAAGTCATTCGTAACAAAGCAAGATTGGTTGCTCAAGGTTACTCCCAACTGGAAGGTATTGATTACGATGAAACTTTTTCTCCCGTTGCACGACTCGATTGATGGCTTCTCTCAAAAGTTCTGACCATCGTTCATCAAACTCTCTTGATGTTCTCTCTTTGTCATCTGATTCTTCTGATGACTCTCTAGCCTCTCCTTCTCCGTCCATAAAGCATAAGGGTCTTGCAACCAAGAAAAAGGATCAAAAGAAGGTCTGTCCTAGCACATATGGAACTCTCTCTCCCGAGGACATGCATCGCTTTTAGGGTGTGGACCACAAAATCAAGTATGATAAATTTTAGTCTCATCCCATTGTTCCTGGCAGGGTGGTAAATTTCAGCCAGTTGCTTGACACGAACTGTTCGGTAAGTTCGTTTCTTAAAGCTCAAAAACTATCTCTATTGTTTACCCTATGTGGGCTTGAGTTATTTGAGGAAGTTATTCGTTTATTCTATGCGAATCTCCGTGTGTCTGGCGATAGCGGTAAACTGGAAACCCTTGTCATAGGAAATCGTGTTATTGTCAATAAATTGTTGTTTGAAGATGTCTTTGGTACTAAGTTTTTTGGTGTAATTCCATCTATGAATGTTGTATGGCCTCATGATTTTGAGGTATCTCTGGAAGGTGCTAAGTTAGTCGTGGCTGAACTCGGCGCTAATTTGACTGATTTTGGACCCTTATCTCTCTGCTTTGAACATCATATTTTGGCATATATTATTGCCACTACTCTCTTACCCAGGAAAAGATGTCTGAGCAGTATTTCAATTAGGGATGTGTTTGTGCTCTACTTCCTGCTTAAGAATATTGTATTAACTGGGTTCTCTGGATTAAGGAGTACACGTGGGAAAGCTCCGAGGAGTCGAATCCCTCTAATGGTTTACCTTATGGGTTGCTTATTTCATGAATCCTGGTGGACCGTCTAGTGGAACTCTCTATGTTCAAACACATAGAGATCAGTGGTACTTATGGCTCTTGAACCTTCTCCAGCATGGGGTATGTGGAGGTTGGTAACAGATGGGTAAAAAAGGACTCCATCCAAGAAATGGCTGATACCACCAAGCCAACTAAGATATTTGCAGAGTCAGCTGCTCTCCTGCTTCAGGATTCTGATGAACTTAAAACTCACATTCTTGATGTGGAACGTGGGCTGGAAACCTTCATGATGCTGTTGAAAAGGTATTTCGGCTTCAAAAAGATACAAGTACAGATGTAGGTAAGCTTTGAATTGCAATGACTGGGATAAAGCAGGAAGGAATTGCAACTGTCAACAAGCTGATCAGGCAAGTCGACTCTCTAAAGAGCGGAGTCAGCTCTTCCAACAACGATCTTGCCATCTATGTCCAGAACTCTTACTCCAGTCTGTCCAAGTATGTGGAACGCTCCTACAACACTTTTTGTGGGAAGGTTATCAACACCCTCAAGTACTTTTGGGGTGAAAATCGTTAGCTTTCTTCTCTTTTGTTGCGTCTTTTGAACAATTATCTAATAGGGCTCTGTCCCTTGTCTTTTGGACTGTATTTCGAAGGCTCTCTGCCTTCTTACTATCCTGGCTACTGCTTTTTCTGTTTTATGTATTCTCTCTTGCTCTTTCTTTTTTATTATGCCAAAGGGGGAGATTGGTCTGAATTCTCTTTAAACGGGAATCAATCAAGTCTGGGGAGCTATAGTCCAATCAAGTCAGGGGGAGCTACAAAGATCCTTCAATAACTTAGGGAAGTCTCATTACTACTTTAAGCTTATGTAAATCAAAGATAGTTGTCATTATAAAAAAGGGGGAGATTATTAGCTTTACATGTTCCAGAATTTTAATAATGACTTTTAACTTGTGGCAGGAAAAGAAAGAGAAACGAGCTAATCACACAACATCTTAGAAAGGAAAGATAATATCCACTAAATCAATCAAGGGAGATAATCTGCATAAATCAAATGACACACTTCAAGGAATCAAAATCAGCCAAGATAGAGAATATCCGCTCAATCAATAAGGAAGTTGATATGCACCAAAGGAAGCAAGACTAGATGGAATCCGAGATTACTAAAGGAGAAATCGAAACCAATGGATGACATTGAGATCAGCCAAAATTGAAGAAGATAACCAAAGATCAGCCAAGAATCAAGAAGATCATCACACAAGAAAGAATCTGATTTGCTCATGCACATATCTGAAATGGACATGACTCAGCAAATCAATCAGGATCAAATCAAGGACTAAACTAATGGTCATTGATTCAATCACCTTTGAGTTTCTATAAAAGAGCAAAGTCCTCCAAAGTTATATAAAGCATCTCTCAGCCTCAGATACGCAACTTCACTTGAGCCTATAGTACAATCTTCTTTTATCTTTCAAAAAGTTTTGTAAACACGTGAGTGCAACAATTGAAAAGAAAAGAAAAAGAAAGATTCTGAGTGTAGGTTTACAAGTAGAGGTAGTGTCAAGGTAGAACATTTGATTTGCATATCAGACAGAATCAAAGTCACAGAAACTCTGTACCATCGAAGTTCTTTTCAAAGCTCTAAAGGAAACCCTTGAAACCAAAGGGGACTGGACGTAGGCACCACATCGGTGTTTCGAACCAGTATAAAAATACTCTGTGTTATTTACTTACTGCATTTACTGTTATCATATACTTGTTCTACTAACGTGCAAGTGAGTCTATTGACCATCACATGAAGTCTACTGAAAGAAACTTTAATTCACCCCCCACCCCTGCTTCTTGACTTTCAAATAATACCATATCAAAACTACCCCGGCTAGGGAAGCAGGCATGTCGTCCAGCGTGCAGGTGTTGGATGACATGCTTGATTTTCATTTTTGTGGTTTAACTTGTAGGTTTATGTGTTCCTACTGATTGAGATTTGTTTTGGTGTTGCATGTGTGAATTCAGTTTGGGGCTTTTGGTGAAAACTAATTTCGGCTTATCTGGGTGTTCAACATTTTTTCTCTGTGAAGTGATTTCTGCGTATTTGGATGTCCAGCGATTCATCTTTTTACCGATTAAATTTTGATCTTGGAGGGAAAAGGGAAGCTATAGTATTACCGAGTTTATTAAATATATCCTCAGTTTTATTCCTGACACCGATTTCTCTATCTGTAATTGATTTTTAATGCAACTACCATCATGATTGAAACTATTATCATATTGCAATTTTTTGACTCCAATATATTAGTAACTTATCCTCAAAATGAATTTTGCTTTATAATCAAAATGAATTTTCCTTAATAATTAGTATTGGTATTCATCAATCCCATGCTATATGACGAATGAACAACAAGACATTTCTCCTCTTTAACCAGAGGTCTTGAAGTTTGAGCTACGAGTATAAACTTGGTCTTGTTGGATGACGCTTCATTCCTATATGAGACTTGCCAGAGCAAATTCATATCCCCCGATATTCAGTTGCACAAGGTGTACAGTTTAGGCCTCTAAACATCTCAACACCCTTCTATGTAGAAAATGGTTATGAGTTATATTGGACTTTGCTTTATCTATTTTATTGTATTTTAGAACATAATTTGAGTTTAGTTTGTGTTCTGGCATTAGCTTTCAAATCCAGGGGTTCAAGTCTCCATCTTCATTTGAAGGTGCGTTATTTCTCCTCTCATCATCGATTGCTTGTTACAAATTTGAATTTTTATCTTGAGACGGAGGGAATTTCAGTTTAAACTTAGCAAGATTGTCTACTGCCTTGCACCCAAGTGTGTGGCCTAAATATATATATGGGAATTATATACTTACAGAATACATGAAGGACGGCCCATTCACTTACAAAGATACAAAGAGGCCACATACTCGTTCAATGTAGTAAAATATATATTATAATTAACCACAACTGGGTGATAGTAGTGTATGCTTAAACATATTTCACGCATTCTTTAATTGATATAAACACGGGTGGTGGTGCTAGAAAAATAATTAGTTGTAAATAGAATGATTGTGTAATATTAATTACATGACCGAATGTTGAACGTGCATGAAATCAAATGTTATTTTTTATCAACAAAATAACTTTCCATATCAGTTAGAAATCATATGTAAAATGAAGATCTGGGACATGTAGGAGGTAGGGATGCTCCTCATCATCAAAAGCATCATAATAGCCCACTTCTCAATCATTGCTCCAATTTTAATCTGAAATGGATAAAATATAAGTTTCTATCGTGATCAATATTTTCTAGCTTCTTATTTTGTAAATTCAACTTGACATGTATCTTGAACAGACAAAAGGAGTAACCAATTGAAATCCATCTTGTTTAGACAAAGCGAAACAATGAAGCACTTTTGTTTACCTAGCCACATATCTCCTTGTAGCACTCTTCCTTGTTAGGAATCTTGTGATAGTATAAGTATCCATTCAGTGTTTCCTTATCCATAAATTTCTTGGGGAAAATTGAAAATAGGGCGAGGCAGGGGAAATCTTTTTTATTTAAAATATATAATGAGGCAGGGAGCGAAAAAGAAATTCCTTTTTCTGAGCTCCCGAATCGAGTAATGGGTCAATTGTATAGCAATTTGTCGCTAAAATACAATTGAATAGAAGTGCTCGTTGGAATACAAAACTGCACCTACATCTAATTCTCTTGCTCTCTTTTTTAAAAAAAATAAAAATAATGTGCAATAAATTAGTTTTGAAGAAACTGATTTCAAAATAGTGTGAGCTCAAGGGGGAATGCAAAATTGGGCTGCTTAGCAATAGGCATGTCCTTATTCGAGTAACTTTAATGGAGGACTATGTGCACTTACTGTCCAAGCCAGCTTTCTACATTGCACAAAGGAATTGCTCTTTCCCTATGAGAACATTGAAGTGGGATCCAATGTTTAATCCCGAAGAAGAGACGACTATCGCCATTGTTTGGATATCCTTTCCAACTGTCCCACCAAATTTTTTTGGTAGAGAAATGATGTTCTCATTGGCAACGGCAGTGGGAAAACCTTTATAGGTTGACATGGCGACAAGGAACCAAACAAGGCCTAGTTGTGCTAGAGTCAAAGTGGAGGTGGATTTACTCGGAGAATTTCCCAAAAGAATCAAAATAGGCATGAAGAAAACTAATGGGGAGGTAATGGAGAAGTGGGTGAGAATAAAGTATGACTACGTTCCAAAATATTGTAAGACATGCATGTTACAAGGACATGATGAGCAATAATGTTACGTGGAACATCCAGAATTGTATCCAAAGAAGGAGAAAAATAATATGGAAGCAGATGCGAAAGAGGAAAAGGAGAACAAATATAATCGATAAAAAGGTAGTGATAGGATGGAAGAAAGGAATGCACCTCAACAAATGGAGAAGATTAAAAAATTTGAGGAACCAAAAACTAAAAAGGGAGGGTGGAGGAAGCAGCCAGATAGAGTTTGGGCCAAGGTGGAAATACCCACCGGTAACAAATTTGAAGCTTTAGAGAAAGATGAAAAGAAAGGTGAAATGATGGAGATCTCTAAAGGAGGAGAAGGCCAAGCATCGGAGAGGCAAAGTGAACACACAGTGAAAGAATCATCCAAAGAATGGGTCGAAAGTTCCTTTGGAAAATAAAAAAATAGGACATCACCAAGGGGCACAAGGTAATCACATTAACATAAGGGCAGAAAAATTGCATATATTGTTAAAGAATGAGGGATCTAAGGAAATATCTATCAACATGGGAGTGAATACTCCCCTTACTATTGACAACGGTAGTATGCATGAGAAGGAACACCGGCAGGATAATAGTGTAATAAGAAGTAATGAAATGACGAAGAAAAATGATCCAGAGGTACAACTAAAAGAAGCTCCAAACCTAATTGACGAATCAGAGGGAGAAATGCAACATAGAAAAAAATATGAAGAAGATGACTACATGGATTATAATATCCAGCAGATCAGTATAGCAGGGGACTTATCTCCAAGGCACATGAATAGTTTGAAGGCAAAAAGAGGAAGACCCACCATTCCTCTCCAAGTCAAAACAAGGACTAGCAAGGACAAATATTCCAATAGTGATAAATGATTGAAAAAGCTATTTTTTGGAATATTAGATTCGTTAACAGTCAAAATTCCTTTGGGAGATTGATGGATCTTAATAGAAGACACCACTATTCATTTATAGCTTTAATGGAACCTTTTCAGGATCCATTAGAGTTAGACCAATACAAAAGAAAGTTAGGTTTCGATAATGCCCTAGCCAACTATTCCGAGAAAATTTGGATCTTCTGGAGGGATGATTGGGAAGGTACTTTGCTTATGGATTCTATACAACACATATCTATGAAATTCTGTAAAAACAATAGTTCTTTCATTATTTCATCAATATATGCTAGGTGTAATGCGTTGGATAGATTGGAATTATGGGAGGAATTAGAAGGTATCGCAGAATATTGGCGGATACCTTGGATGGTTGGGGGTTATTTTAATGTAGTTATTGATGAGGAAGAGAAATTGGGAGGCCTTGAATTCACTCAACAGGAGGCTATTGATTTTGCTCTTTGTATTAGCAGTTGTGTGTTAACTGAGTTGAGGTGAAATTTTCAGGGAGTAAATATACTTGGTGGAATGGACGAATAGATGAAGCTTGTATATTCAAGAGATTGGATAGAATTTTAGTGAATGCTTTGTTCACAGAGGAATTTTCATCCAGTGAAGTTCATCATTTAATCAGACATGGATCAGATCATGCTCCTCTTCATATAATTTGTGATACAGAAGAGGAACCGGTGGTGAAACCTTTTCATTTTCTGAATTTTTAGACTAAACACCATAAATTCAAGGAAGTAGTACAACAACACTGGAGGATTGAGTTTGCTGGTAGCCCTTTTTTGGAGGTTCATGCTAAGCTGAAAAGGGTAAAAAGAGCTTTAGCTAAATGGAGTAGGGATGTCTTTGGTAACATTTTCCAGCAAATTGCTACTGTTGAGGATTTGATCAAGGTTAAGGAGACTCAATTGGAGATTCTTCCTACAGTAGAAAACAGAGCGGAGCTGAGTAGAATGGAGACAAAATTGAGAAAATACCTCAAGATTGAAAAAGAATATTGGAAGTAAAAGGCGGGAATGAAATGGTTTATGGATGGAGATAGAACACTAAATTCTTCCACTCTTATGTTAAATGAAGAAGGAAAAAGTTACATTTAGCAGAGATATGTAATGAGCACGGGGTGATGGTGAAAACAAACCAGCAAATAGGGCAACCAGCAGTCTATTACTTTTCAGAGTAATTTAAGGCAGATGAGACATCTCAAGATTACTCAATGCTGAAACATATCCCTAAGATGATCACAGAAGAGGAAAATGAAGAAATGATAAAGATTCCAACACAAGAGGAGATAAAAAGGGTGGTGTTTGAGCTTAATGGAGAGAGTGTGAGTGGACCGGATGATTTTTCCAACTTGTTCTTTCAGTCCTGTTGGGAAATCGTAGGAGTTGATATCACCAGATTAGTGATTACATTTTTTTGTGGGCAAACACTGCCAAATTTTATTACTCACACCAATCTGATTTTATTACCAAAGAAGGAGGATGTTAACAATTTTTCAGACATGAGGCCAATTAGTTTGAGCTCTTTTATAAACAAGATTATATCGAGATTGTTGCATGATAGAATAGCGAAGGTGTTACCCAAGATTATATCTCCCACCCAATCAGGTTTTGTTAAAGGAATGAGCATAACTGAAAATGTATTGTTGGCACAAGAAATAATTAGGGATATTGACATGAGAAATCAACATATTAATGTGGTTTTGAAGTTAGATATGGCTAAGGCATATGATAGAGTGTCTTGGATTTTCCTAACAAAGGTGCTGCGAAAGTTTGGTTTTTCGGAGGTAATTATTGATATGGTATGGAGACTCATCTCGAGTAATTGGTATTCAGTCCTCATTAATGGCCAGTCTAATGGTTTCTTTCAGTCTTCTAGAGGTCTTAAACAATGAGATCTTTTGTCCCAACACTATTTATCATTGCGGCAGAAATTTTGGCCAGAGGTTTAAACAACTTACACAGTGATAACGATTATAAAGGGTATGGTCTGCCCAAGTGGAGCCCAACTATAAACCATCTGTCATATGTAGATGATATAACATTATTTTGTTCAGGGGATAAACCTTCGGTCATTAAGATGATGACAATGATAAGAAATTATGAAGAAGTATCTGGTCAAATGGTCAATAAGGCTAAGAGTGCTTTCTATCTCCATGAAAAGACCCCCTTGATAGTGGCAATCTGAATGAGAAAACTCACAGGGATAAGACAAGGTAATTTCCCTTTCACTTATTTGGGATGCCTTGTGCTTTATGGAAGGAAGATCAATAGTTACTTTGAAGACTTAGTGAGGAAGGTGGCTCGAAGAATTTTGTCTTGGCAGAATAAATTTCTATCCTTTAGAGGTAAGTACATACTTATTAGTCATGTTCTTCAATCACTACCAGTTTATATTTTATCTGCTATGAATCCCCCCAAAAATATTATTGAACAGATACATCAGATCTTCGCAAAATTCTTTTGGGGAAATACAACAAGTATAAAAGGAAAACATTGGGTAGCCTGGAATGACATGAGTTACCCTAAGGCAGAAGGGGGTTTGGGATTTCGATCTCTCCATGATGTTAGTAATGCTATGTTTGACAAACTATGGTGGAGGTTCAGGGTGTCCATTTCTTCATTATGGAGTAACTATATGAGCAATAAATATTGTAAGAAATTACACCCTACAGTTGTTAGGAATTCTGCAACATCTCATGTGTGGAGGAAATTATTGCCAGTAAGGAAAGAGGTGGAGCATGAGATTTGGTGGCAAGTTAAAGTAGGGAATTCAAGTTTCTGGTACGATAATTGGACAAAACAAGGGGAGTTATTTTTCACAGAAGGAGAAAGTGTGCAGGAGGAGGAATTAGAGGTAAAAGAGTTCATTGGAAATGGAAGTTGGAAAATAGAAAAATTGCAGGAACATATTTAAGAGGAAATGATATCTCACATAGTTAAAAACATCAAGCCTAACATCTATGCTCTGAATGATAAGCCGTGGTGGATGGGAAATTCAACAGGAGTTTTTTCGGCCAAATCAGCTTATCACATGCTAAGGACCAAGAGAGAAACAACTGACTGGATGAATTGGATTTAGATTAAAGGTTTACCATTTAAATTTTCTTTCTTCCTATGGAGGGTGTGGAAGAAAAGAATTGCAACAGATGATAATTTGAGGAAAATGAGAATGCATATAGTATCTAAATGTTACTACTGTGAGAAGGGGGAACTGGAAACCATGACTCATTTATTACTAACCGCTCCCATAGCTCAAAGGCTATGGAAGCAGTTCGCTTCTTGTGCAGGTTTGGATATTGATGGGATTCCACTACACCATTCATTTTTTAAATGGTGGGAATATGAAGGAAACCTAAAATTGCAGCAAATCATGAAGGCCATTCCAGCGATTATCACGTGGGAACTATGGAAAAGGAGAAACTCAATCAGACATGACAAGAAGGTATCGTTTGATAAAAATGTTCAATCAATGTCAAATGATAGTTCATCAGCTGATAAAATCCAAGTATCCATGGCTCAAAAACATTCCTCTTCAATGGAGTGAGATGTTTGATTTACTACAAAGATACAGACCCACACTATTTTATCACATTGTGCGGTGGACAAGGCGAAATGAGGGTTGGATAAAATGTAATACATATGGAGCAAGTAGAGGTAACCCAGGGATGAGTTCTTATGGCTTTTGTTTGAGGGATAGTAGCGGGAATCTACCGTATGCAGAAGCCAAAAGAATAGGATTTGCCACTAACTTGGTGGCTGAGGTAACAACAATCTGGAAAGCTCTGAGATACTGTAAAGAATAGGGTTATGCTAACATATTTCTAGAGACCGACTCATTAAGAGTGTGTTTGGTATGAATTTTCCAATTTTTTCATGTTTGGTTGGGTTAAATGTTTTCCAAATCAAATCATTTTCCTCAAATTTAAGGAAAATGACTTTCCTTCAAAACTTAAGGAAAACATTTTTCAAAACTCTCTTCCAACTTCAAAATTTAAGTTTGTCTTTTTAAAAATATTTTCAACTTCAAATTTTCATATTTTCACCCTACCCTCGATCCCCCACCTCCTACCCAGCCCCCCCAC
>NW_006238959.1:768418-785675 GCF_000226075.1 Solanum tuberosum
GAAAATAAGTCAAAAATCAACTTGTTTTCCAGGAAAAATATTTTCCTTCATACCAAACACACCCTAAGTCTTAAAAATATGATTAGAGGGGAATGGAAAATACCGTGGGAAATAATTGAAAGGGTAGAGGAGATTCATGAGATGATAGAGGTAAGTAATACCCAGATAACACACATATACAGGGAAGCTAATCAGTTAGCATATTTCATCACAAACACAACAATAGATCAAGAAGGTAAATTACAATATCAGTTGTTCTATCAGCTACCGAGCAAAGCAAGAGGGATTTTAAACATGGATAAACAACAAATATCAGCAATTCGAATAAGGACAAGGAGAATCAGCGTTACCAATAGTCATTAACATGGAAAGCAAAGGAACAGACATAGAGTTCCACAGCTATGATAACTACAATAAAGTTTGTGGCAAGCTTAAAGGGGTATTTACATTGAATCCGCGGGTCAGAAACGTATTTTTACAAGCTGAGCAGGACAACCAGGCAGTCTCCATTGCGAAGGATGTTGATCAGCCGGAGATCGGAACTCACGAGCATTTTGAGCAGCAGAGACAACCTGAGAAACAAAGAAGAAGCTGAGCTCTTTTTAGGAAACCTCACTTTTGATTGTGGGTTGGACCTCTGTTATTTCTTATGTTTATTTGTTTTGAGTTTGCAGACTTTCTTTATTAATAAAATGGACCAAATTAAATTTATTTTTTTAAAAGTTTTGAAATTATGAGTTAAAACACAATGTTTTGAAATTCCAATTTGTTATGACATAATGTTATACTCTTTAATGACTAAAACCATGATATATTTTAGTCGCTTGAAGCATGTATTATATTTTTTTTGATACATTCAATTAATATTGCATATTACTAGCACAATTAGGTGAGATGACATTGTACATGCGTACTCTTTATCTTTGAAGGAAAAAAAAAAAATACTACGTTGTTATTCATCACAAGATGTTTGTTAATATATATATATTCAAAAAACACAAAATTACTATATTACTTAGTGAAATGTCCTTCGTTTTTTTACCCTTTTAACATAGATTCACATTTGACTGACGAAAGACAATGTTCAAGCATTTCAAAAAATTCAATGTTTATGTCCCTTTAATTAAGTGCGAATAAGCACACTGTGCTATTTTGTCTATGCTTTAAATACAAATACAGAACACGCATATATCGAAATTATAATGAAGCAGGTAAATACTTTCTTGGGCCAAGTTTTTATTAAGTAATTAGCTAAATAAGTGATAGGATCATCATTCTACCATTCCAAAAGCTTGTATTTTTTAATTTTATTTGATAACTTACTTACAACGTCTAATAATATTTATAAATTATATATTCATTAATATGAATTACACACACAATATGCTGACCATGAAACTTGTAAAGCAAAATGTTATGTGTGACAGAATATGATAACATACTCCAAAGATTAAGAATAGCAACACCGCTTTTTTTTCCTAATTTTACATATTTTTTTTCCTTTTTCAATTCATTTCTTTCCCTCGTAGAAAGTTCCTAAACAATACAAGTACTCAAAGTGCTATTTGTATAAATAAGAATCTCCTTCGTTATATGATTTCTTCTTCATATATATAGATAGATAAAGGAATTATTTAAAACTACATTTTATGCTACCGTTCTTTCTATCTGATAGAGAAAAAAAATTCATGATTCTGAATCGATCTTACTTGGATAAAAAATCTCAAATTTATCTATGAAGAAATAATGAAATTTTATTAGTGTATATATTTAATTTTTTTGTATAATACTAATTGATATGCTGGAATATTTTCAACTCTCCTTTCTGGTAACCAAGTAAAGAAATGACAATTAACATATTAAAACATACATATTTGCATAAGAAGAATGTAATTTATAGCACATACCATACAATTTTTTTATTTTTCAAATATTGAATTGGTCTAATTAAATTTATCTTCATCAAATTAACCATCAAAAGGCAAAAATATACTACATGAATTGAGACAAAGAAATTACTGATTATAACTCAAACCTAAATTAATAGGAGTTGACAATATGAATCTCTTGTATCTAACTTATTATATATTTTTGGGAAAATACATAAAAACCCCCCCTAAACCTGACAGGATAACTTACTTTAGCATTTTAACTTTATGGGTAATTATTTGCCCCCCTAATCTAATTTGAAATGAATTTAATATCACCTTAAGATTATAATATCAGTCTCACAGTGGCAAGTGCATCTCACACGCGTCATGCATCGACACATCAGCGCCACAACACTGCCACGCCAGCGCCACCTTGAAACTTATTTAAATTTTGATTTTTTAGTTCTTATTTTTTTATTTATTTATTAACAATTTTAGAAAGAAAAAAAAATAGAAAAAAATGAGGATTAATCTTACATTAAAAAAAAATTCAAGTTCATCACCATTAATACAAACACTGCCTTAAATAGTGATTTTGAAGCAACAATTTTCAACACCAATAATCTTTTCTTTTCAATTTTCAAAATTAGTGATATCAATTTTGATTCATATCTTGAAAAAAAGAAGACCCTCTTCTTAAAATCAAAAATTAATATGATCAAAGATCAGAAGTAAAGAAAAAAATGGTGGGGGTTCAACGATGAAGGAGAAAAAGACAAGAAAGATGATGGTTGAAAGAGGGGAGGTTTGGAGTAGGAGAAAGAGGGTGGGGGTGTGCGGTTCGAAGAAGGAGAAATGGGGTGGGGGAGTTTTGAAAAAGAACAAAGAGAGGGGGAGGGGCGTGTTTCGAGATCAAAAGAATATATATCAAATACTTCAATAAGAAAGTGAAAATAAAAGAGGGATTAGGAAATGTGAACCTGAATCCTTGTTTAATTAAAAAATAATTATTAGGGGTTTTGGAAAATGAAAATACGATAAAAATCTACAAAAAATGAGGTAAATTACCTATGTGAATATCAAGAAATTATATGCACATTGAAAGAAAAGATTTCTTGCTTCTCCAGAATTAATGATTTGTTCTTCTTTTTTTCCTTTTCCGCATAAGAAGGAAGACGAAGAAGAGAGAATGTGAATTTTAATGGAAAGGGAAGAGGGTTTGTTTCGAAATTAGGAAAGATTTTGTCTATCTTTTCGAGATCGAAAAATAGTTATTCTCTACCTCTTTCCTAACTAACTTTTTAAATTTTTTATTCTACCCTTATATTATTGATCTTTTTTGTTTTACTTTTTTTTTAAAAAAATCATAATATTTTTTTTTATTTCTGTTGGAGTAATTATATAACATGGGATGAGAAAAATCGGCAATATCAAATAGTCAGAATTTATTAGTCTAATTATGTCACACTCCGAGCCTACACTCTAGGCGGGACTGACACTCGAGAACTATTGTTGGCCCCAAGCGAATCCTTGGCCTGACTTACTTACTCAGCGGAAGACTTTAAGCATTAAGAAAAGAACTCAAATGCAAGATAACTCAACTGTCTCAAACTTAACTCATAATGTTTTAGAAATAAACATTTAACTTAGCCAAAGTGGCAACTCAATTCTGAACATAAGCCAATAACAAAGTAAAGACAAATGAACTAACTGACTGTCTATCTATGAAGCCTCTAAACAACTGAGATGGATATTGGGACAAACCCACGACATCCTAATGAACTAATAATAAAACTGAAAGTAATAAAAGGAGTACTCCGGAATGCAAGGAGGCTCACCAACTGACTTTGAAGTGCTCACTGGATCAATGATGTGCTGGATGCTGATCCTGGTTACCTGCGTCTGCATCATAAGACGATGCAGGCCAACTGACATTAGTACATTGAATGTACGAGTATGCGAGTTGGAATGCTAAACACAACTTAAGCTTGAAAAGAATCTGAAAGGAACTGAAAATCTTACCTGGCTCAACTCAACTCAACATAACTGAACTCATTTCCATATAAAACAGTTTAAAAACAAGTGCAATATAAGGAAAAGTTGTTTAAAACCTGATGTCAACTCTGTGTATTTAGAAATACAATAATAACTCTGTATATATGCAAAGATACAATATGAACTCTCTTTTATTATGAAAATACAAATATTTCTGATGTATATAAAAATACAAAATACTGCTGTGGGAGTTTCTCTAACCTAAAGGAATCATCTAAAAAGTATGACCCTTTTCTACCCATGGTGGCTACATGGTTTATAGGGGTTGTGACTTGTTTGAACTATCCCCCATATCGGTGCTGAATACTACTCCCAAAAATATGATTTTAGCTCTTATGTTTCAAACATACTTATTTTTGTGATTTGAGATTAGTGCTCAAAAACTTAGCTCAAAGGCTATCTTTGGAAATCAAAGTTTCCTCTCTTGCTTCATTTAGAAAGCAATTACTCTTTTACGAAAACTAGCTCGAAGGCTCTTCGGAAATCGAGGTTTCCTTTCTTGTTTAAATGTAAAAATATTTAAACCCTTTGGGAATACATAGTCCCCATATAATTTTGAAGGGGTGGTAAGACTTCATGGAGTCCCAGTCTCCATTATTTCATATAGAGGTGCACAATTTACTGCACAGTTTTGAAAATCTTTTCAGAAAGGCTTGGGTTCAAAGGTGAACTTAAGTACTGCCTTTCATCCTCAGACTAATGGGCAAGTAGAGCGCACTATTCAGACATTAGAAGATATGTTGAGGGCATGTGTGATTGATTTAAAAGGAAATTGGGATGATCACCTACCTCTCATTGAGTTTGCTTACAACAACGGTTACCACTCTAGCATCCAAATGGCTCCTTATGAAGCTCTTTATGGGAGAAGATGCAGATCTCCTATTGGATGGTTTGAAGTTGGTGAAGCAGGGTTTATAGGACCAAATTTAGTTCACCAAGCTATGGAAAGGGTGAAAATGATTCAAGAAAAGTTGAAAACGGCATAGATTCGTCAAAAATCCTACACTGATGTTAGGAGAAGGGCGTTAGAGTTCGAAGTAGATGATTGGGTATATTTGAAAGTTTCACTCATGAAGGTGTTATGAGGTTTGGTAAGAGGGAGCTTAGTCCCGGTATATTGGACCTTATCGCATAGCCAAGAGGATTGGCAATGTAGCTTATGAGTTGGAGGTGCCACAGGAATTAGCAGCGGTTCATTCGATATTTCATATCTCCATGTTAAAAAAGTGCATGGGCGATCCTTCATTGATCATACCAACTGAAGACATGGAGATCAAGGATAGCTTATCCAATGAGGAGATTCATGTCCAGATTCTAGACCGCCAAGTTCGCAAGTTGAGAACAAAAGAGGTAGCATCAGTCAAGGTCCTTTGGAGGAACCAATTTGTTGAAGAAGCTACTTGGGAAGCTGAAGAGGACATGAAGAAGAGATATCCACATCTCTTTGAATCCGAAGAAAGTGCAGATCAAGGTACTAATTTTCTTCTTAGTGCTCTCTAATTTATGAATGAGCATGTGTTTGTTTGCATTTGCTTGTTGGGTGTTCAAGTTTGATGTTGCACCCTAAGCCTAGTAAGAGTAATCTCATTTGAAGACGAATGTTCCCAAGGGGGAGATATTGTAACACCTCACAACTAGAAAGAAGTTTAAAATCTGGAAATGGTCATTTTTGAAAAGTATAAGGAAATCTGGAAATTTTAAGTTAAAGTGAGTTTTGGTCAACTTCAACCGACCATGAATCCTAGCTCAAGATGAGTTAGGTGTAGTTCCAGATATGGTTAGAAATCTCTTGGAATGATCTTTCCAACGCCGCAAAGTTTGCACGATTCCGAGTTTGGATGAGTGAGTTATGCTCTTTGGAAGTTGGGTTGTTGGTTTAAGGAAAGTCCAAATCCGGATTTTTGAAGGGTAGTTTGGTCTTTTCCTTACCCTTTTATTTTGATTCCTTTTAGTGAATAAATTAAGGGTCTAAACTGAACTGGTTCAGTTTTACTCTTTTGGAAAAGAGTTAGGATTTTAGAGAAGAGGAGAAAAGAGAAGGAGAAGCAAGGAAATTTTCAAGATCGTCGAGTTTAGCTTGTGGATTTCGTCGGGGGTGATCCCTACAAGGTATAAGAGATCACATAGCGTTGGATTGGTTCACCCACGCGCCAAGTATGTTTAATTCAGCGTGTTTTCATCCTAAAACGATTGAGAAATTGATGTTCTTGAGTTGATTTCGTTCTTGAATATGAGTTGGGATTTAGGAGTTTCTTGATGATTAAGTGTTGTTTCCCTGAGTTGTTTGAGTTAGATTTTGTGTATATGATTTGGGTACATGAATCTAAAGTGAATTTGGGAAAAAGAATCAGAATAAAACGGTTTAGGGTCAGATAACGCGATCAAAAGTTCGTCTTAATTTTTGCCTAAAGGGAGGCTAGCGCAACGCGCCCCCATAGCGCCAGGAAGGCTGGGGCGGCGCGCCAGCAGTGCGCCAGAAATGAGTCCCAGTAAAATAGTAAAATGGCGCGACGCGCCAGGTACGCACCCGAATCGGCGTTTTTCACCAGTTTTCATCGTTTAGCCTATTTAAGTTATTCTAAAGTGTCCTAACACTTTCCATTGATTGTAACTACTCTAAATGACTTCTAAACACCTAGAAAATCATCCATAAACATGAATCATAACCTTGAATACATAAATTCAAATTCAAGGAAAGTCAAGAGCCAAGTCTAGGAAGTTCTCAGAATATTTTCAAGAAGTCTTTTGCAAATGCTTTTTAACACTGTTTTAAGACTTAAGTTTTGAAGTTGAGTAAAAAGTAAGAGCAAAGTTCATTTCTTTAAAATGATATATGGGAACTAAGTATTTCCAAGAGTAAATGTTTTCACATTTAAGATGAGAGGAAACAGAGATTTTCGAAAGAGTTTTGAACAGTAAAAGGGAACATTGATTCCAAGAGAGCTTTTTAAGCTAAGTATGAGCAATTATCTCAAACCAGAGAAGAAGTTGTTTTAAAAACATATGAGCTAATCATATTTTGGGAGTAGTATTGAGCACCGATATGGGGACGCGAGTTCATATTAACTCAAGCCCCCATAAACATTGTAGCCATCATGGGCAGAAAAAGGATCATATTTTTTAGATGATTCCTTAGTGCTTTTTGGCATAGACTAGTGGATCCACTTAGTAGTTAAGGTTCTATACCGATGGCAAGGTATAGGACGGTCCTTGGCAACGTGAGGTAAAATGTTGTACCATCACTTAGGCTCATAGTGATGGTTGTCGGTTAGAGAAACTCCCACAGAAGTTATTGTAGTTTTATATACATCCGTTTATTGTATTTTTACATATATTTCAGAGTTATGTTGTATCCTTGTATACACACAGAGTTGACATCATGTTTTAAACAACTTTTCTTTATATTGCACTTGTTTTAAATCTGCCTTATATTGAAATGAGTTCAGTTATGTATTAATGAGTTGAGAAGAGGCAAGGTAAGTGTTTATTTTAGATTCCCTTTCAAGCTTATGTTGTTTTAGCATTCCAACTCGCATCCTCGTATATTCAATGTACTGATGTCAGTTGGCCTGCATCTTATTATGATGCAGACACATCTAACTAGGGTCGGCATCCGGCGGATCGTTGATCCAGTGAGCAGTTCAGGGTCTATTGGTGAGCCTCTTTGCATTCCAGAGGACTCTTTTTCATTACTTTCAGTTTTAGTATTAGTTCATTAGGATGTTGTGGGCCTGTCCCGACATCCATTTCAGTTATTTAGAGGCTTCATAGAAAGACAGACAATCAGTTAGTTAATTCAGTTGTCTTTACTTTTCATTTCATATGTTAAACACTTGAGTTTGCCTTAAAGGCCAGTTTAATGTTCCTTTATAACTTTCTAGTTACTTGATAAATGTGTATGTGATGAGTTAAGTCTTCCGCTGAGTTAGTAAGTCAGGCCAAGGGTTCGCTTGAGGCCAGCAATGGTCTTCGAGTGCCAGTTCCGCCCAGGGTGTAGGCTCGGGGTGTGAATATGATGATGATGATGTGAATAATTCACCTAATGCACCCGTTGAAGATCAAAGTGTTAATCATCATTCTACTATGATTCCATACTTAGATCACACTGAAGAAAGTGCAGAAGATTTTATCTATACAAGAGATGATGGTTCTATCCGAACGACACTTTGGAATCCAAACAGTCCTAAATATATTCAGTCAGGTTCGATTGTTGCAAACTAAATAATTTGTAGTTATTTATTTATTTATTTTAAATTGATTAATCTAATTTGTATATGCAATTAGGTATGCTATTTATTAATAAGAAGCAAATGAAATATGGCGTAAGAGCATATAGTCTTGCAATAAAAAAAATTCTTTTGATCAATCCAAGAGTAAAAGTTGGAGAGTTATTTGCAAGCGTCATGAATTGGGGTGTAATTGGATGATTCGCTTTAGAGAGATTTCAAGTGGTATATGGAAGGCAGGAAAAATGATTGAACTACATACTTGTCTTACAGATAATTATAAGGAGGATCATTTCAATATGAATAGTAACATGATTACCACTTCATTAATACCATATGTTATGTAAAATCCAGACATAAATATTAAGATGATCCGTGAAATCATTTAAGGAAAGCATCACTATACTCCTAGTTATAGAAACGCACAAAAAGATCGAAGAAAAGCATTTCAAATAGTTTATGGTTATTTTGAAAGTTCATTTAAGGCATCACCTCGATACATGACTGCACTACAATTATTCAATTCAGACACTATTATTGAGTGGGAGCATCATTCTACAACAATGCAAGGTGAGCAAATATTTAAATTTCTTTTTGGGGCTTTTAAACAGAGCATTGAAGTTTTCAAAAGTTATAGGCCGGTCATTTCCATCAACGGCACACATCTTTATGGTTTGTAAGATATGAAACTATTAATTGCGGTTATGATTGATGCGAATGAAAATATTTTCCCACTTGCATATGCTTTAATTGCACGTGAGAGTTTTGAGTCTTGGTCGTGGTTTCTCAAGTTATTATAGACACAAGTTGTTTGTGAGTGACAAGGAATTGGTCTAATTTCTAACCGTCATCAAGAAATCTTGCAATGTATTCAATCTTGTGATTGGTTGGAGTCTCAAGCCCAAAGGGCAAAAAAATTGACAAAAATTTCAAAAGGGCACATCAATTTTTATTTTAACCAAAAGGGCAAAATCGCTATTGGCGTAGCGATTTTATTTTCACGTCGTTACTCCGTTAAAGTTCAAAATCGCTGACGTACGAGCGATTTTCTCCAAAAATATTTTCCTTTTTTTAAAGAATATCGCTGCCCCTGCAGCGATTTTGGTCAATTTTTTCTTTTTAAAAAATAAAATCGCTTTTTTTAAAAAAAAAAGTCGCTGCCAATGAATTTTTTTTTTATCACCATAAAATAGGAAGAGGTGAGTAGGTGAGGTGGAGTTAATTAGTAGGTGAGGTCAGAGGTGGAATTTTTTTTTATATATATATATAAAATTGATGCCTTGGTAGCGATTTTGGTGAAAAAAAAATTTAAAAAAAAAATTTGCTACTTTGGCTGCGATTTTGGTGGAAATTATTATTAATTTTATTTTTTATGTGTAAGATGTATCAAAACCAAAACACAATCCCGTACCCTTTTCTCTTGCGTTTTGCAAACTTTGAGTGACGGCGATCCCTTCTAGCATTGTAAGTCTCTTTCTATACTTTGTTTTGTTCTAATTTATTGATTTATTCTACATCATTTGCTTAATTTAAGTTGGTCATTCATTCTTATGCTACTGTGGGTGAATTTTGATACAGTCTAAATATTGATATACTTAGTAAAAAAATTCAACATTTTGATATACTTGGTAAAAAAAATCGCTGCCTTGACAGCAATTTTATTAATTTTTATTTTTTAAAATCACTGACAAGTAGCGAAATTCCCTTCCAATATTTTTTTCTTTTTAATTGTTCCAACTCACATGCATGGCTAAAAAATAGAGAGGTTCACATGTTTCATTTAAAATATTCTTATAAATTGGTTAACTCTCCCTTCAAACTCCCTTCAATCAATAACTCTTTCTTCAAAAAACTTCAAAAGTTTTTCCTCTATAAGGTTAGTTTTGATTTATATTATTTTTAATTTTAGGAATTAATTTTTAACTTTTATATGGTATTATGAAGTTATTCGTCTTTAAATAATTATATTAACATTAACACTTATTTTTATATTTTGTATATAGATATGCATCCGTCAAATATGTACGTACATCCTGGTCAAGTAGAGTATGATGTATTGAAAATTCAAGTTCATCATCGTTCTGAAGGAATTTGGAACGGTAGCTTAAGAGAAGAGAATTTTTGCTTATATACGCGTGGCAGTGATATTGAATTTTGGCAAACATATAAAATATCATCCATTACATCTTCGCATTCGTCAGTATTTGAAAATTGTAGGTTTAAAGGAATTCTTGATGTAGGATGTGTGTCGTATGACTCCGGATTAATTTCTACTTTAATTGAAAGGTGGCGTCCAGAAACACATACCTTTCACATGCGAACTGGCGAGGCTACCATAACTTTACAAGATGTAGGATTTTTGTTCGGAATGGTAATAAATGGTAGTCCTATAATTTTAAATGGCACTGATACTTTGATGTTTGGCATAATCAAAGACACAACTTCAAATTCAAGTGTCAGCGATCGTGTGCAGCAATATAACCCAACCGAATGGGTTGGGGTCGAGTCCCAAGGGAGTGGTTTCTGAGAATTAAGAGTTAAGCACGAATATGTTAGAGTTAACCATAGCTAAAAACATTATCGAGTAAAAACATACTAAATCAAGGGGTTGAACACGAATGTCAATTATCAATAGGGGATTTGTAGTCAATTAACAACTAAAAACAACAAGAAATGAGAAATTATAAATATGGAGACGGGATTCTTGGGATGTGATAGGGATATGGGATAAAATAAACAATTGGGTAAATGCTATTGATAGTAAATCGCCGAACATTTGTAACTAGGCTAGACTTTAGTGGGGGTAAATTCTCTCTCGAGCAACTTACCCCGAATCAACTCAGTTTCTCTCGAACACCGAGTTTCAGCGTTTAAGCACAACCTTGGCCTTAGCTCATTCACTCTCTCGAGCTGAATGTGTGGAAAAGGCCTAGGATTCACTCTCTCGACTTGAACCCACGACGACCCAATAACCACCAGTTATCGATTTAGTAGTCTTGGTTTTAAAACCTCTCTCTCTAGCAAGCCAAAAATACGAAGATGAAATCATATTTGCAACTACATTCCCATTAAGTTCAAACACAACTACTAAGTAAAATCACATTTAAACAGCAAATAGACTATCAATGAGCAATACCCAACAGTAAATTTAACCCATATTCACAAAATCACACCCCAAGAATTGGGATTTTAGCTAGACATAGAAAAAGGGAAGAAAATGATACCAGATCGAAAGAACATCAACTGGTATAATTTATATTCACTTCAAACGAGTCTAGAATGAAGAATCTCCAACACCCACATCCAATTTCTTGGAGTTGGAAGTCTTCAAATCTTCAAGCTCAAGAACAATGTCTCTAAAAACTCTAAGAACTCAAAATGAAATATTCTAGATCTTCCTAAATTTCTGGATCGATAGATACTAAGCTACATAATTAAATGGGTATTTAAAGTTTTCAAAAATTTGTGTTGCGAAGAACCACTCGGCGCAGTTAGTCGGGATCGCCGATGCATTCGGCGATCCGCCCTTTGGTCTGTTTTATCGCCTTTCAGCTTTTGCCTTCAGCATCTTCGCGTTCTGGATCATTGGGCGATATAGTACTGCTTCGCGGAACTATTCGGTGACGCACCGACTGCTCCTTTTCATTGCTGACTTGATCTTTTCCTTCAGGACACTGGAACTTTGGGCGAGACTAAGGCCATTCAGAGATTCGCCTAATGCGTTAGGCAATCCTCGAGCCTTCTTTTCTTCGTCTTTTTAGTCGTTTTGTTCCTTTTTGTCAAGTAGTGTCCATGTTTTGCCTCAAACTCCAAATACCTAAAACTTAAGGATTTACATTAGTTATTGAGACAAAATATGCATTTGAGGACACTAATTCTATCAAAATAAAGCCCTAAATGAGTCCAAATTATGGACTCATCAACACCCCCAACTTAAACTTTTGCTAGTCCTCAAGTAAATATCAAGTTCAGCAGTTCAAAACGAATGTCTCAAACAGTGCTACACAAGATTCAATCATGAATGCACACACAAGACTCAACTTACTTATGCAAGGATCAATTGTGTACTCAAAGACTCAAGTTGTGACACGCCATTATCAAAGAATCTCAAGCTAACTATACTTGTTTCAAGTGCAAGTTCAAGCTCAACAAAGGAAATCAAATGCCCTCACACAAATAATTATCCCATGTTTACACACAATGGTTTAATCATTTAAAGTTCTGGAATTAAATGCAACGCTCACACTCACAAAAAAGAACATTATACATGTTTTCACCCATAAGTTTGCCCGTATTTTCCAATTGACAATTGTTTCAACTCACTCAAAATCAAAAAGGTCTTTTCAAAGCTTGTAATGGGGCTGAGTGCAAAGGTAAGGTCATTTAGGCTCAGTGACTTTCATCCTCATGAAATGTAGTGCTCACAACACTTCCACCTCTTTTCCTCAAATTCATTCGTACTCACAAGTCATCCCATTATTCACTTTCCATGGTTTGCTGGAGACCCCATTTCTTTTTGCATTTTCATATGTTATTCCACAATTTCTTTCTTTTTCTTTTTCATTCTTTTCTTTTTCTTTTTTTCTCTTTTTTTTTACGGAGGGGTTCCATTTTTCTTAACACATGGATAGAAGGGAACTTTCTTGTACTTCTTGAGTTGCCTTCTCTTTTCATCACACCCCCAACTTAGACTTTTGGCCTAAGTTGTCTATTCAAACAAACCATAGATCATGAGGATTATGGGTAGTGGATTAAGAAAGGTCATGTTTTCATCAAGTTTCTTCCAAAGGAGGGTAAGGTTCAAGGGTGTTCAAAAGAGGTTCACACACTCACAAGGTAGGCCACAAAAGAGGTATATGTCAAATTGGCTCACACTCTTCGAAGTTGCCTAAGATCATATCAAGAGGTAGCCTTACTTAGTCGACCGGACCAACGGGGCAAATTTTAGGTGTTATCATGCATGGTTCACAGTAAGCTCATCACACAAGGCATTGACACCAAAGTCAAACAAGACTCTACACTTTCGCTAGTATGCAATGTTCATCACAAAAGACTCAATTCGATAATTGGCTAGTCACAACGAGATGCAAAGAGTTCACATATTGTCTATGCAACTTCAATTGGCCTCGTTGTAGCCGCGTATTCATTTATGTTCGACTATGAGTACTATTCAAGTCATCGGTATTGATCAAAACCGATACCCAAATTTACAAGAGAATAACCACATTCAACACATACAAGAGGTGGCAAATATTCGCAAATATTCAGTATTTGCAATTAAATTAAATGGAGTTGGCGGCCAATACATTTCATCACCTATTGGGGTAAATGTCCCAATGTATTTTTGTTTGTAATATTTTTGTACTGTAGAATTTACCTACAAATGACTTTGGCTTGATTCCGCGAAGTCCACAAAATTTAATGGCATGCGAGCAAGGCATATGATAATTTCTCCTTTTCCACAAGAACATTTCTTACCCTTTGCAATAACCTTGTGGACATTTCCACATTTACCATCATGAGCAATAGTAAGAATTTCAAATACTCCATCACTAGTGTTGTAAGTCATCATATCAGTGTGCCCTTGAGCTCTTTGATAATAATCATTAAATTTTTATCTATTTCAAGAGGCCACGACATATTACTTTGAAGTAATGTGATGGCAATGTTGTTTCTTTCGACAAAATGATCAGCAAGAGCTTTGAACGTCATTCGAACCATGGCAGGAAGCCCCTAAGCTTTTTTCAATAAATCATTATATGACTCAGACACATTTGTCGTCATGGCACCCCATCTACGACCACCATCCTTATACATTGTCCATATTTCCAAAGGAAATTCATTTAACCATTCATATGTTGCGGAAGACAATATTTTGATTTGTTGCATTTGTTGCACAAACTTCTTCTTCTAGTGCTCTATAGCAGCCAACCACATTAATTTCTCGAGTTCACTATTTACAAAAAAAATTATTAAAATTTTATTTTGTGTCGAACACAAAATCTATGGTATATGTTGGGTGGACTCAATAATCATAAGATTGAATACATTGCAAGATTCCTTGATGACGGTCAAAAATGAGACCAATTCCTTGTTGCTCACAACAACATGTGTCCATAATAACTTGAGAAACCACGACCAAGACTCAAAACTCTCACATGCAACTAAAGCATATGCAAGTGGAAACATATTTCCATTCTAATCAATTCCAACTGCAATTAATAGTTTCATATCATACAAACCATAAAGATGTGTGCCGTTGATGAAAATGACCAGCCTACAACTTTTGAAACCATCAATGCTCTGTTTAAAAGCTCAAAAAAGAAATTTAAAGATTTGCTCACCTTGCATTGTTGTAGAATGATGCTCCCACTCAACAATAGTGCCTGGATTGAATAATTGTAGTCCAGCCATGTATCGAGGTAATGCCTTAAATGAACTTTCAAAATCATCATAAACCATTTGAAATACTTTTCTCTGACCTTTTTGTGCTTTTCTATAACTAGGAGTATAGTGATGCTTTCCTTTAATGATTTCACTGATCATCTTAGTATTTATGCCTGGATTTTGGATAACATATGGTATCAATGAAGTGGCAATCATGTTACTATTCAAATTGAAATGATCCTCCTTATAATTATCTGTAAGACAAGTATGCAATTCAATCATTTTTCTTGTCTTCCATATACCACTTGAAATCTCTCTAAAGCGAATCATCCAATTACACCCCAACTCATGACGCTTGCAAATAACTCTCCAAATTTTACTCTTGGATTGATCACAAAGAAATTCTTTTTTAATTGCAAGACTATATGCTATTACGACAAATTTCATTGGCTTCTTATTCATAAATAGCATACCTAATTGCATACATAAATTAGATTAATCAATATAAAATAAATAAATAAATAAATAACTATAAAATATTTAGTTTGTAACAATCGAACCTGACTGAATATATTTAGGATTGTTTGGATTCCAAAGTGTCATTCGGATAGAACCATCATCTCTTGTATATATAAAATCTTCTGCATTTCTTCAATGTGATCTAAGTATGAAATCACAGTTCATTGTGTGTTTAAAAACGTTGTAGAGTAGCACAAGTTCATTGGTGTTCACATGCATTAAGTTGAATACTAATTTTCTCATAAAAACCTAGATTTGTTTGGGGAAATTTTTTCAAAATGTCAATATTTTAGCATTTAATGGAACCTCTTATCAACATTTTCAATATTTATTAAAAAATGTCAATATTTTAGTTTGTTATTCTTCTAATTTATGTATTTTTTATTTATTTATTTGATTTGAAAGAATACATTTATTTAATAACAAAAAGGAGAAAATTATGGGATAAAATATTTTTAAAAAAGGAACATATAAATTCTCATAAAGTAATTGATTGTATTCATTCCATAATGTATGATATGTGAATTTGTATTCATTATGATTTTCATGTTTGAATTTGTATAATGACATTTATATTTCTTTATTAGTTTGTATTCATTCCAATAGGTATACCAAATGGATTTGTAGTTATTTAAGAAGTATATTTGTATCCATATAATTATGTAAACTCATGTTCATTTAGAAAAGATACAACACTGATTTGTATATTTTTCAAAAACATATATTCTTTCTTAAAATTCCAACAATATTTGTATTCCAGTCATCAAAACGTACAAATTTACAATCATAGTAACAATCAAAAATTTTAATTCAAAAAATAATTGTATTTCTTATCTGTTATGTATTCCACAAAAATATTGTATTCAATGTCTAATTAATAGAACATCTACTAAATAGGATTCTAAATTATTTTGTATTCCAAGAATCCAACATACAACAAAATCAAAAACAGTTCAATCATTCACTGTTTGTATCCCAAACAGATTATTTTGAAATATGACCGGTGATTCTGTACTTTCATCTCCTTTTGGTTCTTCTGCATGTGAGAAAGATGTAAAAATACTTCAATTCATTGAAGAGATAACTAGAATTGTTGATGCCGTCCAACAGAGTGTCTTGGATGAGATATTGCCCCAAATTCCCAAATTGAACAGTGATCGTCTAACCTTTAAATCCATTATTCGGATAGTAACTTATGAAGATATTCAAGTGAAGATCCAACATACAAAATACGATTTAGATCCATTTTTGAATAACTTTTTCAATTGCCATTTTCGAATCACTTCCAAACAAATTAAAGAATCGGCAGTTAATGAATACCTGATCATTTCTATATTTCACCGACAATCTCGAAGTTCAACGAAATCAGTCAAATTCACTTCGAAATCCCAATTGATTATTTCAAAATTTCTTCCTTAATGGAAACAATCACAAATCAGTCGAATTCGCTTCAACAAAGTTGAATTTTTTTTAAATAATTTCTGAGATTTCTTAGAAAAATGGAGAAATTTGATTTTAAAAAAGCAAGATTTAAGTTACTTGGGGATATGGAATAATGGAAGAAATCATGAGAGAGAGAAAGAGAGGATAGAATTTAGGTAAAAAATTTAGAGAGAGAAAAGTGGGTAATGGGGGTTTTTTTTTTTTCTTTTTCATTCACACTTATTTGAGTAAAAAAGTGGGGTCAATTTGAGAAATAAAAGGAAGGTAGATGAGTTATATTAGGATACACTTAATTTATTAAAATATTGACATATTGACATTTTTTATAATTATTTTAAAGTGTAGATATTTTTAATAATATGTTAGTGATTTTGACTAGTTAGCTAATTTATCCAGTTTGGTGCTTGACTTGACCCTTTTTTTGATATCCCTACAAAAAGGAATATTTGAACAACGGTATACAAGTACTTGTTATTTTTGTACCATAGTTTTTTTCTTTCATAATTTTTGCACATAACTAATTATATCTTGTTCAATAAATAGTTATACATCCATCTAATTTTGTGATACTAAAATACATAAAATGTACAGTGATTGTCTTTCGATTAATGTTCAACGTTAGAAAATTTAATATTAATTAGTCAAAATGCCCGTGCTTCGCACGATGATAAAAAAAAATCAACACAATAAACATGAATTATACTTTTAATATATATATCTATATATATATATATATATATATATATATATATATAA
>NW_006238959.1:786135-801156 GCF_000226075.1 Solanum tuberosum
TATATATAATCGACACAATGTAATTTTTTGTGTATGCATACAAAAATAAATCATATAAAATGAAGAAAAAATAAACAAGAAAAAAGGAACATTACTTCAAGCTCGGAACCTTTTTAAAAAAAAGATAGAATGTCTCCACTGATCATTGATGTACAACAAAATTAACAATTTGAGTTTGACATCGCAAACTAATCTATGTCCTAACAAAAAGTTGGCGACAAAAGTATGCTCAGGAAGGGTTGTATATAATGTTAGGAGGTTTAGTAGGTTTTGTTCTTAATGAGGGGAAGTTCCATTTGTCCATATTTACTAATCCCTTCATATGTTTAGGGAGATCATAAAAGATATTGAAGCCCCTGATTCCATCAATTGTGTGACTTAATGTAGCAAGGCTGTTTGCTGGCATGTTAGCTTCCCTGAGGCAATGATTAATGTTGAAGTTGTGGTCTTCGGTCATCTTCTGGATCAGCTCAATTTGCTTGAGAATCTTCCATGGTGGTTTCCATTTCATTTTGATGCATTTTACTAAAACCATTGAATTTATCTCTCCTATACCATGTCAAAACCATTTCTAATACACCATTTGAGTCTCTCTCATTCAGGGAACTTCAGTTGTGTGGCTAGTTCCATTCCCCTATGGAAAGTAAGCAAAAATTAAGTTCCCTTTGTGATCTCTAATTATGCCTCCTCCTCCACAATGTCCATTTAAGAAATTGCCATCGTTGTTGAGCTAGACCTTAAAAGCAGATGGTTTGATTCATACTACAGAAGTGATTGTGGCATGTTGGATAGTGTCATCACAAGTTTGGCATAGGCTTCTCCATGTGTTACCAATTCTAACCTTGCTGAAGTGCTTCCTTCCTACCTGTAAATTAAAATTAATGATGTTTGAACTAGTTCTATATGTTGAGGGTCTGTGCCCCTCAAATTTTCTACTTCCATATCTCCCAACAAATGATAGGAGGGAGAAGATTCCTGATAATGTAGATGGTGATGGGGTTTTTGGACTTGTTGTTCCATCAACTAAGAATCATTATCTTAATGTTGTTGTGTCCATACCCAATGCCCAAAGGTCCAGCAAGCTTCATCTTAGATCATTTTGGCATGGTCACTTAAGTAGAAAAGATTATTGACATCTTCCAGCTCAGTGATAATGGACGTGTTGTTGAAACAGTAGCATTGAGGAGTCAATAGGATGCCTAGTCTAGCTACTCTATAATCTGTTGACAGCTTGTTATCAAGGGCCCTCCTAGTAAGAAACGACATCTTGAAATGAACATCTTTGGTCTAAAGATTATTGCAAATTATGTTGTCCTCTCTTTTTTGCCGTATGGACTTCCGAGTTGAGTTAACAATGAAGTTCTCTGAACCAGAGAGACTGAGAGACTCCAGAAAGCCTTGTCTTCAATATTTTCATTGGTATCCATGTTCATGGAAATTATTTTGTTTTTATGTCTTTCGTAGGCTCTGAGACTATTCCAGTTTCAGTTGTTCTGGATCAAGACCTTCTTTAATTTGATGTTTGGAAAAACTTCATCGGTATGGTTAATCTTGTAAAGAGGGCCTAGTTTTCTCCAATTATCATACCAAAAGGACATCTCTCCTTTCCCTGTGTTCCTCACAATATTGGATTTCATTTCCTCTTTGATGTCGCATATTGCTTTCCAAGCTTGAGAGTTACCTTTGTTCCAAGTGGTGGTGATAGGGTGATCTCTATCACAATATTTAGCCTGCATAAAAGAGCTTCATAGGGAATTAGTGGTCTTAAGAGCCCACCATTGTTTATCTTGAAATGCTCTACAAATATCATTGAAATTAGCTCCCCTTTCTAAGGATAACATAGGTTCTTCCGGAAAATCCAGTGGTGTTTGCCACCAAGCTCATGTCCAGACAAAAAAAAATCCAGCCACAAATTTTTCTATAAAATCAATAGTTCCTTTAAGAGGGTTGGCAGCCGCTAGAAGGTGAATAGGTAGTGCTAAAAGCACATGAGGAATAAGAATAGCTCTTCCACCTAGAGAACCTTAGTGTGAAGAAAAAATCTTCCCTTTTTCTTTTTATCCTGATTGACCATTTGTTATGATGATGGCCAATCGTGGTAAATTTATTGAAATTGATGTTAAAATGGGTAAAAGATATTATGTGAAGAGAGATAATTGGTATAGTATTGCACCTTTGCAATATTATGTATCACCATTTGTTAAAAGACTATAATGTTCTATTAACTGTTTTAGTCAGGGTGACGTTCGATTCTTAATTTTGTAAGGAAAAAAATTAACATTACAACGTTAATTATCACTATTATTAGAAGATTGACATAGTGTCCCCAGTATCTGCTAGGTGCTCCACTCTGGTGCCTAAAGGCTCTAAAAGTATCCATTATATGCTTATGTTTTCTCTCTACCATTCCATTATGTTGTATAGTAACATTAACTTTGATGCACAATACCAAGAGAAGAAAATAAAGTGATATATTTCAGATTAAAGAACTATATACTATTATCAAATCCAAGAGTTTGTACTTTGATACTAAATTGTGTATTAACTATATTAAGGAAGACTTTCAAAATGAGGTGTATCTCTGTTTTACATTGAATGAGACAAATCGAAGTAAACCTATTAAAGTCAGCAATAAATGTTACAAAATGTTGTTTCTTGTCATATGTGGGTGCCTTATAGGGCTCACATACATCTACATGTATAAGCTGAAAGCAATTATCTGACCTGTTGTGATTATCATGAAAGGCTAATCTTTGCTTAGTTATGGGACAATTATGACATCAATTATGTTTTCTAGCATCTATATGATCTTTGAGAGCTGAGATATATTGCATAGCCTTGAAAGAATGATGCCCAAGCCTGATGTCTCAGAAGTCAGTTCGGTGATATAGTTTTTATTGTTTCACCAACTCTATATTTATTTCATCTTTCCTAAATATAAATCATTGTTTTCTCTATGAATCTTAATCTCCATGCCACTGTGAAGACCTTGCAATATACTAAGTTAGTGAAAAAACTAACACTGCAAGATAGATCCTTAGTGAGTTTTGCAATTGAGAGTAGGTTGAGCTTGAAGTCAGGACATGTAAAACATTTTTCAATTTTAGATCTCCCAAAATAGTGGAACTACTAGTGTTCATTATTCATGCTTTCTTCCATGTTGGCATCTGCACTGTACTTGATCCCTCCAAGTTTTTTAGATCATGCAATATGCTTTTACAAGAGGTAATATGATGAGTTGCTCCTGTGTCAACGATCTATTCATATGCATAGGGTTTGGTTATTAGAGAACATTACTTGCCAAGTTGGCTTTGCATTCCTTTGGTCCTTTGTTGTACAATAGATTCCTAGCCTAGTCTAGTCAGATGGTCACTCAACTATGCATTCTTCTCTCAGAAAGTCACTCAACTTTCAATTTTAACTCAAAAGTCATTCAACTATGCACTTCTCTCTCAGAAAGTCACTCAACTTTGAATTTTAACTCAAAAGTCACTCGACTATCCACTCTTCTCTCAGAAAGTCACTCAATCTATTTAATTGTTTTTTAAATTAAAATTTGCTGATATTAATTATTTGTAGAACAAACCAAAATTTAAAAAAAATAAAAAATACTATTTAAACCATTTAATGATCCACCCACCTAACCCGACCCATTAAAAAATATAATATGACCCATTTTATTTTACCCTTAATCCTAAATTATTCCCTCTCTTTCTCCTTTGCTCCTCTACAGTTTTCTTTTTCGTTCTCCATTGTTGGTGCCTCTAAATTTAGCACAAATTAGCAGAAACATAAAGGCAACGCACTGAAGGATCTAGTATGGTGCCAACTTATATTTGAATTTGTTTAAAGGTCCTTTATGTGGTAAGCAGTCCCGTTTCAGTGCCATTTGTATGTCATCAATATGAATTGAAGCTGCTGAGGAGAATTAATGAAACTCTGAAATAATCTACTAATTTGTGCTAAATTTAGAGATACCAACAATGGAGAACGAAAAAGAAAAATGTAGAGGAGCAGAGGAGAAAGAGAGGGAATAATTTAGGATTAAGGGCAAAATAAAATGGGTCATAATATATTTTTTTATTGGATCGGGTTAGGTGGGTGGATCACTAAATGGTTTAAATGGTATATTTTATTTTTAAAAAATTTTGGTTTGTTATATAAACAATTAATATCAGCAAATTTTAATTAAAAAAAGTAATTGAATAGATTGAGTGACTTTCTGAGGGAAGAGTGGATAGTTGAGTGACTTTGAGTTAAAATTCAAAGTTAAGCGACTTTCTGAGAGAGAAGTGCATAGTTGAGTGACTTTTGAGTTAAAATTGAAAGTTAAGTGACTTTCTGAGAGAAGAGTGTATAGTTGAGTGATCATTTGAGATATTAACTCCTAATCTAGTTCATCATTACTAAGCTCAATGTGATCACGTTCTTATTTTTCAGTTGTTGCATTATTGGCATAAGACCTGAAGTTTTCAGTTTCGGTATAATTATAATTTCTTGGTCTGGAACTACCCATTCCATTCTGATAAGAACATGTTTTTTTTTTTTTTTTTTACCCTTTCCTAGGAGCTTCCACCCCTTTTTCTCCCTTGGTGACTCGAACTCACAACCTTCGGATTGAAAGTGAGGGATGCTTACCATCCGAGCAACACCCTGTCGTCAAGAACATGTTTGGTTAGATCCTGTTTATGTAGACTTCCTTTTGAAGTTTGGTGGATACCCAATTAGCTTGTAACAATCAATAGCTAGATGATTTTTATATCCATAGATCTCACAGAGTCCCTAGTAGTGGTTTTTTTTTCCTTTGTAACTTTGTCCTCTTCCAACAAACATTGTGAGTGGTTCCTTGTTTGAAGCGACCACACCTAAAAACCTCTAACTTTCCTCTTGCACTACAATGGAGTATGCCTTAATGACACTAGTGCTTGTGTTTTAAGAAATATATCACCTCTCACATAACTAAAGGTCTCATTTAATTCCATTAAGAACATCAATAGCCTATGTTGATACAGGTGATTTATGTAGGACTTAGCTTCAACACATTCACACGAAGGAAAAGGTACTAGCTAGGGTTGTTCATAGTTATGGTTAAAAAATCAAATCGAATCGCAATCTGAATCAAACCGATTAAAAAAATTGATATTTGGTTGGGTTTGGTTTTAAATTTTGAAAACCGATATTATTTGGTTTGGTTTTGGTTTTACTAAAAATTAAAAAACAACAAAAATAACCAAACCGAACCTACGAATTAGATATATAAATTTTATAATTATTTATATATTATTCATAAATAAAATATAAATATTTTGTTAAATTTTAATTAGCTTAGCCCAACTATAACAATCCTAAGTCCAAGTCCATCAAAATCCATTTTAGTCTTTACCTACCATACTTCAAATTAATAGTCAAACTTTCTCTTAATTGAAACACTTTGTTCGTATAATGATAACTCTAATATTGCTTAATTGCTTGATTGAACGACGTACAATAGCTTTTGCTGTGGATTGTTCATGTGCTAGGTGTTTGTGTCTATCGACGTAAGTCCTCAAAAAATTACTATTACTTTCAAATCGAATAAACCAGAAAAACTGAATCAAACCAACAGTCATTTTTATCCTTTGGTTTGGTTTGATTTTAGAAATTTAAAAAACCGACTAGATTGGTTTGGTTTTGATTTAATCAATAATCGATCCAAACCGAACCACGAACACCCCTAGTACTAGCACATCACATACATCCCAGAAGTCTCTCATTTTAGAATAGTAGTCAGTGATATAAACGTTACCTTGCTTTAGGTTTGCAACTTATGTGCAGATATAGTTGATATACTTTGGTGAGATTTGATTTGTCAAAATTTTCTTTGAAATCTTATCAAACTTGTCTAGCATTTGATGTGTACATGATTGTAGTCAACAAATTAGGGGTTATTGTGCTGCTTATCCACGACAGGACTACTGCATTGCATCTTTCCCATTGAGCAACTAATTTTCTCCTTTGTATGTGTTCTTCAAGCAGGTTTCATCTACGAAACCTAAATTATTTTTCACCAACAATGCTAGCCTCATCGATCGACTCCAGATTCTATAGTTTTCTTGTCCTGTGAGTTTGATCGTTTGTAAAGTCACACCAAGTGTATCCAAAGACTGTAAGTATAGTGGATGATGGTGCTCGAGGGTAGCAACTATTAATTCTGCCATTGGTGGATCCTAGAACGAGCTGTGAAGATGTAGCTTTTGCGGAAGACGATCTAAACTAGAGATCGTTGTTCTGATACCATAATAAATTGTGAATGCAAATTTATTCAATAGAATTCAGAAATCTAGATCATCGATTTGGACAAGTAAACTACAAGTATGGAGAAGAAATGGATAAGAAGATGACTCTCATACATCTCAAAGTAAGTCAGAACTATGACTTTATACAGAGTAATCACACACCTTACATGTGCTAACTCTAACTAACCCATTGTAGAATTAACAAAGCAATCCTAACAACCTGATTATGAGTAGTATATTCACCAACTAACTAACTAATTGCCTCATTAACTCCCATTCTTCTACTATAAGTAATCATCTTCTCTTAGAGTGTTTTCTTTAAAATCTTTGTATTCGTTTTCTTTCAAATTTTCAATTCGGTTCCAAAATGACTTTGCTAATTTTTATATTTCTCCGTTAGTGTGTATTCTGATTTATTCTCTTCGATTAATAGAAGAGTTTTAAAGCTCAAATTTTAAAATTCAACGTATCACAATCGTGAACCATTTCAAGAGAATGATATATTAAAAGATTTGAAATATCGAAACAAACTCATATCTGACTTTTAAATTGTTTAGAGATAATTTTGAGTAGGTTAGGATTCAAAGATATCATTAGTCATTAAAGCTTCTTCAAATACATGGTATACACTATTTATACAATAGTGATACAATACATATGCATGATATACTCTATTTATACAATGTCAATACATTATATATAAGTTACATATACATGTGGCCATTTTGTTAAAAAAAACTTGTTGCTTGTACATTATATATAAGTTACATATCCATTACTTTTCATGATAAATGCAACTTGAGTTTCAGATTTAAGCTTTATTAGAAGTAGATTTGAATGTTGTATGAACAAAAAACATTTTTTGGCATAACAAGTTCACAAGTGAAATTTTAATTTCAGACATTTATGTCTGAATTGTTTTAAAAGGCAGGTAAGCTAAAAAGGGGCATAAATTGAATGATGATCCCAAAAACAGGAGTATTTGTGCACTTCACCCAAGTTGGGTCCCTAGCCCCTATTCAACTAAAGCCATATCCGGGCTTTGACAGGTATGGCAAAATATACCAAGGGGTGATGAATGATGATCATTAGAACTACAGTGGCTGCACTCTGCAGTGAAGCAAAAATAGTAATAACAAATTGCATAGTCAAGATCTTTTAATCCTCCTCAATATTTACATATACAAGAAACAAGACAGAAATGAAACAGAGACCAAACTTTATAACACTCAATTTATTCAATCATATCAAGAAGCTACCTGAGCACACTTGAGTGAGATATTTTAAAAGGAAAACAATGTTTCCCAATTGCTTTTCTCTTGCAGATTGAGAGAATTTAGATGATCTCAACAATAACTCTGAACTTTCTTTCTGTACAAAGGTAAATTATCAGTCCTTCCTAAGAGTATACATGTAGTTATTGGTTATTGAAGCACCAAATAAAAACGAGCGTCCCAGGGTTCGAGAAAGAATGTTAAGAGTCTTGATATATATAGCCTTTCATAAATCAATGGTGAATGCTTTCCTTGGATGCGCGTGTAGTGAAGTGCTGCAGGCTGATCTTCAACATAGTCATATCTCTCCCTTTCCGTTCCGCACCACCCAAAATGAAATAATAAAATCCTCCATACCAATTGAGGAGAAAATAAAGAAAAAAAATGAAAGATCGACTTCCAAGTATTGAGGAGAGACCACAAGCTCCAACAAGTAAGGCATCCACAACTGACTTTGTACTTTAGTCTGGATGTTTCTAGGTTTATTCTTCACCATTCCAGATCTACAATGGAGACCGAAAATGGGACAAGCTCAAAGGATCACAGATGATGAATGAGAACAATATTGCATCTAAGAAATTTGCAACATCTCCAACCCACAGGGCACTGCACATATAACTTTAGCTCAATTAATATACAAGAGAGAAATCCCAGTACTCTAGACATCAACTGTAAGTAAAGGCCAAAGATGAAGTGAAAAATCAAAGACAAGAAGCAAGTGCCGGTGATAAGAGTACTGTAGCAAAGCGAGTAATAATTAGTCTTTAAGGGTGATTATACTTAACTTGCTTAAGAGAAACAACAGGTCAGTGCATAATATGTCAGTGAACCAGAATTCAGTTTTTCAGTTAGGGAGGGCAATTCTAACACATTTTTGTGTAACCCACCCAACCCTTCAAGTTTAAACGGGTTCGATCAGTAACTGAAGACCATACATATCAAAATGGGTTGAACCCAAACTGACCAATCAAAATATTAGGTTAGAATGAGTTAAAAACTTAAAACTATGTAACCCAACAGTCGAAAGTCTGTCCAACCCAACGGCTTAAAATTCTGTAAGAGGACGGGTTATAAGGAAATTTCCTGCTGGAACCAGAAATGAAAAACTGTGTTTTGGCACCGTTATTATTAAGAATTTACTTTAGTATCTTTCAAATACTTTTTTAATATAAAATGACTATCAGGTCCTACTTTTGGATCTAAGCTACATCTTTTTTTGATCTTCAATCTCAACCAAATAAAATTTCTTTTTAATCAGAAAAACAATATTTAGGGGCAATATAAATATTTAGGATAAGACAGTATTAAATTTGGATTTGCTCTAGTTAATCTCATCATTTATTAACACGGATCTAGTCAAATTCTTCTATTCCTTAAAAGGAGGTAGTTCCGGAGAGGAGCACAATAGCATGAAAGTGAGTGCTCTCGGTGCACGATAGCAAAGCAGTAATTGTGAACTGAGAGTGTTTTCCGATGGCCCGCCACCGACAACCATCGCATACACATACACCCAAAATAGTAACACCTGATACAGGTGAAGCTCAGCAGCTCGCACCTATCACTTTTGGGAGTTTCCTACCTCTGAAATTTCATACTATTATGGAGGAGAATGATGACAGCAGCGCGGAAGATGTAATTCACTTGGAGAATGCAACTGGGAAGGCTACTCCAAAGAGGCGACTACAATTCTCTGATGCTGGTACATCTATGTGTCCTACCCCAGCCATTCCAGAACCTGTGAGGGGAAATCGCAGCAATGGTAAGACCTTGAACTTTATACCCCCTGTGATTAAGGAGGGTATTCTTACAGTTCAAATTGATGAGGAGGATATTTGCTTGCAAGTTCAAGAGTGGGAAACAGCTTTAATAGGCTATGTAATTGGGCATAATCCATATGAACTGCAAATGACAGAGTATGTCAAGAAGGTGTGGGGTTTTGTTGAACTACCCCAGGTGCTTTACCATGACGATGGGTACTATGTGTTTAAATTTCATACCATTGCTGACAAGCAGAGAGTGATGCAAGCAGGGCCTTACTTCTATGGTAACAAACCTATGATTTTGAGAAATTGGCAATTGGATTTTGAGTTCAATGCTGATATGTTCAGTCAAATTCCAATTTGGGTTAAATTCCCCAGATTACCTGTGGGATATTGGTCTGTTAAGGCATTGAGCAAAGTTGCTAGTGCAATTGGGGTTCCACTGTATACAGATGGATTTACTGCTAAGGCTGAGAAGATCTCCTATGCTAGGGTTCTGATTGAGGTGGATATTACGAAGACTTTGCCGGATGCTATTGTTGTTGAAACTCCCTCTGGGCCTTGGAACCAATCTATTGAGTATGAATGGAGACCGAAATTCTGCAATCATTGTCTCAAGTTGGGGCACATGGATGCTGAGTGTTGGTACAAACACTCCCCTAGTGAGGGTGGAGGGGAGACTGAACTGGTAGGGGGAGAAAAGGACCATGGTAAGGGTTGGAGGAAAGAGGGTAGAAGAAGAAGGATGGTAACTAAATGGATGCCTATTCATTATCATACTAATGTTAAGGATAACACTGCTATCATAGGATCAAATGCTGCGGTGTTACAAACACCACTTGAACCTGATCCTGGACAAAGAAGTGGGAAGCAACATGTTGAGGAAATCTCACTCATGCAGAATATAAATAATGTGCTGGATGCTCAGATGCATGATAGGAGGAAGAGTGCTGGCAACTATATGCCATCCCTTCCTACATGATCAGCTCTACTTGGAACATAAGAGGCCTTAACCAAGGCCACAAACAGAAGGAGGTCAAACTCTTTCTGAATAAACATAGAGTAGATATTTTTGGATGTCTTGAAACAAAGGTAAGGAACATAGAGCACCTGCGATAAGAAGAAAACTAGCTCAAGGATGGTTGACTGCACATAATTATAATGGTGATGCCAATGGTATGATCCTTGAGGTGCATGAGCAATATATACACTGTCTGGTTGAAGATCCTGGGGTGAAGATTTGTTTATATGTTACCTGTGTTTATGCAAGGAATGAGGTACAGAAGAAAGAGACCCCGTGGCAAGATGTTATGCAGATCACATTACAGCAGCAACTTCCTTGGGTCTTATGTGGAGACTTTAACAGTGTCATTGGGCTAAGATAGTTGGGGTCTCTTGTCACACAGCAGGAGGTTCAGAGACTATCCCCCTATCCCTTATGAATTACATAGGTTTCTTGTTTGCTTTGGAATAGCTAAGTGAAACTAGTTTGGTTGAATGTAGGAGTAGCTTGTCTAGGCTGCTGATGCTATACTTGTACGTTGGTTGGTTATGAATTAAAGCTATACTATTTACCAAAGAAAAAAAATCCTTATATTCCTTGTTTTAACTAAATATAAAGGAGAAGGAATAAAAGAAAGCTCAGTAGGCAGTAGCAATTAAGAAAAAATAATGATATGGTACATTTAAGTTCAAAGTTTTTTCATAGATCTTCTATTGTTCCAAAAAAGACAAAATGACAATTACACCATTCATAAAATATGCTTGGTACATGAATCAACTTAAAGCTAGATATTACAAACTTACAAAAATCTAGTTTTGAAAGGTTTGAACTCCTAGTAAATAGTTTCTTGAAAAATAATGTTATTTGAAAACTAAAAACACGAGCCACTGCTGAATAATATTTTCCAAAAAACTTTTGTAATGTAGAAAGTTAAAGGAATGGAATTAAAAATTTAAAAGATTTACTTGCAAAAGAATGAGAACAACAGATACTTGGGTTTGCTTTTCTAATCTCACAACATCCCTATTTACAAGGAGGGAAACCTTTATATTACATTGGGCAGGTTGGGTTGTTATTTTACACATCTTAACCCAACCCATATGGCATATTGACCCAATAAAACTTTGGGTGGATTGGGATATGACCAGTCCGAAATTAACCCAACCGACCCATTTACCACCCTTAATTTTTTCTCTGGCACTATCTATGGCTCTGGAAGCCAAGAAGCTTTAGCACAAGGAAATAAAGCAAATATGTCAGAATGGAACAGCACTGATGGTCTTCTTTATCAGGAATTCTAGTCAGTTCTTTCAGACGAAAGCAGGAATATCCTTTCTTCTTGCTTCCTTCTGAGTTAAACACTCTGCGCTGGCAATAATACACTTTGATGGGTATTCATATTTGATGGCAAGTTACTCTCAAAAGAAGGCCTACCACTTGCACAGGATAAATTAATAATTGTCTTCAAGATTTACTTACAATTCTTTTAATGATCAATTGGCATCTTCATCATTGTAAATCATGAGCTTGACCCCACATTACCTGAAATGCAGCAATAAAAGCTCTTATTTAGTGTGACATCAGATAAAAGAGCTATGTTAAGAACACAAGTGTTACTCCAGAAAACAAACACTATCGAAGTCTAACCTTAGGTAAAGATATATCCATCAAAATGCTTGACCAACAATAATTAATTCACCATAGCCCTAATAGACCATAGCACATGGTATGTTAGCCACCAAAAAGCATAAGGCAAATGAGATAAAGTTGAATACTACATTTAGATATAGAATTGAATAAAAATAGTTATAGCTTTCTATATTTGTGAAATCATAGGATTATGAGACTATTCTATAGATATATGTTCACAAGACCCATAACCAAAATGTCCCTTTGAAAGTTTTATTAGAAATTATTACCTAGATGAACTACTTGTATCCAACTTCTAACATCAGATGGCGATAACTGCGCCCACGTATGACTCGCTGCCAAAGATACTGGAGTGAAGTCTTTGACTGCAGTTGGATTCTCTCTTGAACAAGCCTGTAGCACAACGGAAAGAGTAAACACATGTGGATGCTTCTTATTTGTTCTAAAACCAGGGTGAATGACAATGCACATCCTACCATCTAACAAGGCACCTCTGAATACCCCGAGAAAGAGGACGAAGGAATGATGGATCCCGTTGTGAATACAGTAGACCGACCTAAAAAAGAGGTAAACAAAAATTTTTAAGTGTAACAGGAGGAGTGTCAATTTGTTAGTTCTTCCAATATCTTTGTTTCCTCTTTGGACATCACATCTTCTCTTCCGAACGGTGCCTCTTTTATATTCATAGAATCATAGCAAAGTGCAGCAAATATTATAGCAACCGCAGGAAGAAAATCAAATTCAGAACAAAAATGAGAACTGCATTAAAACACAGAGATATCTCAATAGAAAAGGTGTAATTGACTTGAGTAGTACCTCTAATAATGCAATAGCAGATGGATCATCAAAAATTTCAAGACTACAATCAGCTAGGTAGTTCACCTGCAAGTTGGAGAAAAGAATAAAAAGCAAGGCAAAAAAAAAAAGACTAAGTATCTATGATGTTAATGGCTCTAAAACGGTAATCATATTTCATCTACAAAATTTAGGGGACACGTTTTGGAATGTCTTCTTTCTCAATTACAAAAGCACAAAAGCATGGCATCATAACTTTTGTTTTCCATTTTATCCTTTTACACAGTAATGTACCTAATAAGAAGCCACAATAAGGTCATTGTTTACATAAAGCATTACATAATGAGACAAGTGGACCATCACAAACAGCATGACTCATATATTTTGCTGTTTTATAATGGTCCTTGTGTATTCATACTTCTCGCACTTTTTGATAAATCAGACCAGAGAGTATTGCGAGGAGGCATCATTTACATGATTTCTAAGTGAAGAGATAAAACAACAGAGTAGCATGTAAATAATAGGTCTACAATACTTGCACATAGGGAAAGAGAATGAAGCTCTTCACATTGCATAATGTTGTGCAATGCTTGTATAAAGACGGTCAAAGCTAGAACCAGCTTATTAGCTTAAAAACTAGAACAAGATGAAAGATACCCCAAATTCTGCATTCACAAGACACTGAACAAAATCCATAAGTTGAATTTTAGCCCATTGACGACACAATGTAGGATCATCAGAAGATGGAGGGTGTCTCCACGGAGCACCAAAACATAGCTTGTCCTTCAAAATTCTTCCATTTCGTGCATCAACCGCAAATTTCTGTAGAAGTGACAATGCTCTATCCATGGCAGGATTAACTACAGTTACCTAAAATACAGGTAAGAATGGCAGATGAGGGCTTATACTTCATCAAAAAAATTTAAATATTTGGAAGTTCTCATATGTCGGACGTGAAACAGTTTCGGAATGGAAAAGTAGAATATTATACAATAACAAGAAGTCAACTCGATTTCATTTGCAGCTGCTTCACATCTACTGTGACTTGGATGTTGTCTTAATTATCTTATGATCCCCAATCCAGTGTTTTTTAGCATTTATTTTTCAGTGTATTGTTTTAAATTCTCTTAAGAATCCTAATTCATGTGGCATCCTTCCAAACTAAAGCACCAACACTACAGACACTTACTCACAAACTCGTGATATCTCAAGGATGCAATTTTTTTTAAAAACCCCTTAAAAATTTTCTTCCAGGGACAGTCTTTATAATGTATCAGACTACATTCTGGATCAAACAAATCAAGATGCAAGGCACAACTCTCACTAGATTACGAAATATATAACTCAAGGACTTTTAACCAAATGGAAAGAAGACATTTGAAATTGTAGTGAAGAGAAAATCAACCAAGTTTCCATGAGATAATTCAGCAAATCACTCATTCATCAATTGCATTCGCAGGTATCTTGCCTATTCCTAGTTGTAGAGTTGTGTAAATATTTTTATGGGAGAGAATACAAAAGCAATGAGCTTGTAAATACAGAAGGTCCATTAAATAAAATAGCTTGTACAAAAGCTAACTGTGTGACTTTGTACATGAATACAATAAGGCAAATAAAACAAGAAATAGTGACTCGCATGCAAGCTCAAATGGTTGCAAAGTCCTATGGACCTATAACTTATAAGTGATAGAAACTGAAGCATGCCTAAATTTTTTATGAATGAACTCAAAGGAAGCATCGTGATCAAAATCAATAGATTTAAAAGAAGCCCAAGATAAGAGGATTTTGAAAAGTTGGTTTTCGATTTGTTTTTTTTTCTTTTACATCTGACTCACAAACTTCAGCTGATACACTTAATGGGGTAAAATCTCCATAACTGAAAAGTTAAAAACCAAAAGCAATATAAATTGTAATTCATTCTGGAACTTACTTGAAGATATGCCAAGTACGCATCCACGATATCCTCAAATTTGCTGCTCTTCTCATTCATGACCCTAGATTCCACAAAATATGGGAGTGGCTTAGAATGTGATAATAATTTAGTCGAGGATGGAAACGCTATCTTTCATAGTTTTCCACATATGGTAACAGGAAATGACAATCTTTTCCACATTTCTAAGTGGAGAATAAAAGACAATAATAGAGAATTTTTTTTAAGAAACTTATCGGCTGACATGTGCACCAATTCGAAGTCGCCTATGGTGCCAGGAGGGCTTGCAGTGAATACGCGAATGGAACCCCCCCCCCCCCCCCACCCAAAAAAA
>NW_006238959.1:801299-813647 GCF_000226075.1 Solanum tuberosum
CCCCCCCCCCCCCCCAAAAAAAAAAAAAAACTGCTGTGTCTACTTCACAAACTGCTAATGGAACAGTAGTTATGCCTAATCCAGGAACCCAGAAGCCTACTGAACCTTGTGCTGCCAAGGTTCACGCCAACGAGGGAAGAACCTGGGCTGGGTTGGTAGCAGGGAACAAGTTTGTGGCTACCACCTGTGACTGAAGAAGGGGACATTGTAGTGCATCTTCTCAAGGAGGATATTGAAGCAGAGAATCAGAAGTAGAAGAAGGTCTCATCATGTATGTTGTGGGGAATACTCCTTTCATTGAAGCTATTTTTTTTTGATGACCGTGGTGTCAGGGCCAGCTTTCGCACACCTCGACTAATTCCAGGGGATACTTGCCGCCTCCCACTAGCAACAAGTACCAGGTAACTCTGTCCACCAAGGCTAGGACAGATGGGAAGAATCACCTTGTGTTTTTAGGAATTGAATCTAAGATCTCATGGTTTACAACCACTTCATTGACCACTAGGACACACCCTTGGGTGCGCCTATCGTTGGAGCAATTGAGAGATACATTGCAAGCCAGTGGAGTTGTCTCAAAGCCTAAAGTACTTTACCAGAAGGATGGATATTTTGTGATCAAGTTGAATATCACCGAGGAGGGGAATGAAGTTCTGTTCTCAGGCGGTTTTGAATAATCGACCAATTAACCAAGGCATGGACAGCTGAATTCAACTTTAATGAAGAGGTCTTTAAAACCATTCCCCTGTGGATTAAACTTCCCAACTTATCACTGAACTATTGGCGTAAGAAGCTTTGAGTAAGACTGACAGTGGACTTGGTCACATGGAAGACCACTCTATGCAGATGATAGCACTACAACTGCTGAGAGAATTTCGTATGCTAGGATTTTAGTTGAAATGGGTGTTTCCTCCTTTATTATTTTAATGTTGGGGGAATGAGTAAGGTTTATACACACAAGGAGTCCTTGGGCCTTTTGGTCTGATTTATATAATTTGTGGCCCTTTGGCCACTTTTCATTAAAAAAAACAAAAAGTATAAACATAAGGAGTTTAAGAAGTTTTGCGCTGATAATAAGGTTGGCTTAATAGTTGGCACTGAAAATAGAGTGAAGGAATGTAATGCTCCTAGAATCATTACTAAATTTGTTGGTCTTGGAGCTGGGTTGCTAATTTTAGTGAAGCACCAGGGAGTAGAAAATTGGATCTTCTGGAATCAGCATCAGGTGGATTTCAACACTATCAGGATACATACACAATTTATACATGGCCAGGTGACTACACTGCAGTCAAGTATTACTTTCAACCACAGTATAATATATGGACTGCATACTATCTCTAATAGAATGGGTTTGTGGTGTGACTTAAAGGACATAATCAATGCACTGAATTGTCCTAGGGTGATCATGGGAGAATTTAATACAATTTGAGTGGCTGGGGACAGTTAATGGTAATCCAGTTCAGGATGATGAAGTTAGAGATTTTGAAGAGTTTATTCATAATACTGGTTTGATTGAAATGAGAACAGTTGGGAGGCATTTCACCTGGTCTAATTACCAGACATTTAGCAAGATTGATAGTATTTTTGTTAATGCAATATGGATACAGCAGTGGCCTCACTTAGAGAGGACTATTCTTGAAGCTCATTTCTCTGATCATTGCCCACTGAGTGTGATGTTTGAAAGTTCTCCAGAAGGAGGATGGAATCATTTAAATTTTTACCGTTACAAGGCTGGCCACCAGAACAACTTTCACATTGTTAATGAATATTAAAGAAAGCCATGTAAGGGGTTCTGATGCTTGGAATTTGGCATAAATTGAAGTAGGTTCAAACAGGCCTGAAATTACTAACAAAGAGGGAACTCCAAAGGGTGGATACCAGAGTGTTTCCAATGCTAGAGCAGCTCTGCAGATGTTCAAGAACACCTAAGGGACCATACCAGATTTGCAGAGTTAATACAGGAGGAGAAAAAAGCCAAACAACAGTTGGAGAAATGGCTTAAGATTGAAGAGAGTATTGCACAATAGAAGTCTAGAGTCCAATGGCTCAGACTAGGGGATATTTTTATTTATTTTTTTTGATAACTAGGGGATATTAACACAGCCTATTTTCATGTTTGCTTGAAAAATAGGCAGGCCCAGAACCAAATTAGAAAACTTGTTGAAAAGGATGGCATCTTACTTCAATCAGAACAGGAGGTGGAACATGAAGTGTTAGAATTTTATAAAAGGCTATGAGGCAATGCTGCTCATCAGATTCCAGTAGTCTTGCCTGAGGTAATGCTCAATGGACCTACTCTCACAAGAATCGTATCAGATCAGTCTCTAAGGAGGAAATAAGACGAGCCTGCAGAGTATTAATGACACTAACGACCTGTTAAGGATGGTTTTAATGCATTATGTTTTAAGAAAGCTTGGACTATTATTGGCACTGATGTTGAAGATGTTGTGATGGACTTATTCAAGACTTCAAGAATGCGTAAAGCTATTAATAGTGCAGTCATAACCCTTATCCCTAAGGTGTTAAAAATCCCTCCTCCGTAGGGGAATTTTGAACAATCTGTTGTTGCACTGTCTTGTATAAGATCATCTCAAAGATATTAACAAGAAGACTCCAACCTGTTATGAAGGAGATGGTAAACAACAGCCAAACAGCTTTTGTGCCTGGTCGTTTGGTCGTCTGATCACAGACAACATCATCATGAGCCATGAACTTATGAAGGGCTATGGTAGGAAATCGATCTCCCCAGGATGCATGTTAACTATTTCTAACTATTTCTTGATGCAATTTAAACTTGTCTCGTGGAATGTAAGGGATTTGAACAGTAGGGACAAACGGAGGGTTGTCAAGAACATTATGGGGGACTGGAAAGCTGACATTATTTGTCTTGAAGAAACCAAACTACAGGGGGATCTTACTGGGCTAGTAATGCAGATTTGGGGTGGTAGATGGATCAAAATGGCATGTTTGGAAGCTAGTGGGACAAGAGGAGGGATAATGATGCTTTGGGATAGTAGAATATGGAAAGGGGAAGTTCTAGAGATCGGGACATATACCCTTACCTGTAAATTTGAATCACAGGTGCAGGACTTCTCATGCCATATAACAGGAGTATATGCTCCAAATTGCTATGCGGAAAGAAGACTAGTATGGGAAGAAATTGGCTCTATCAGAGGTTTAATAGAAGGTCCATGGGCAGTTTGTGGTGATTTTAATGAGGCTAGATATGTCTCGGAAAAAAGGAACTGTATCAGGAGAACAATAGGGATGCGAGAGTTCTCTGATTTGATCGAGGATCTAAACCTAGTTGATCTTCAACTAGAAAATGCAAAGTTCACCTGGTTCAAAGGGGATAACCACCTGATAGCTTCAAGAATTGACAGGGTCTTGGTATCTCAAGAATGGGATGATGCTTTTAGCAACTTGAAACAGTACACTATGCAGAGAATATTATCAGACCACTCTCCAATCACACTCCAAGGTGGTTCCTGGAAGAAGAGCAAGAGCTATTTTAAGTTTGAGAACTGGTGGTTAGGGACTGAAGATTTCATTGACAGAGTAAGGACATGGTGGAACTCTTTTGATTATACTGGGAGGCCTGATTACATCCTTGCATCCAAATTAAAAGCGCTGAAACACAAACTGAAGGAGTGGAGCAGAAGTGAGCAAGGGAATCTATGCCAACAGAGAAAATCTTTACTTGAAAAGCTGGCTGCTATGGAAAACATTGCTACTGATAGAGGTCTAACTGAGGATGAGGCAACAGAAAAGGCAAGGTTACTTCTGAACTTGGAGGATCTGATAAAAAATGAGGAGATTTACTGGCGGCAAAGATCAAGATCAATTTGGTTAAAGGAAGGGGATAAGAACACCAAGTTCTTCCATAAGATAGCTAATGCACACAAGAGGTACAATAACATAGACCAACTGCTAGTCCAGGGGAACATTGTCCAAGAACCAAAAAGAATCCAAGGGGAAATAGTGGAGTTCTATCAGAAGCTTTATACAGAGGAGTTGCAGTGGAGACCTGGCAACAATTTTTTAAATTGCCCAAGGTTGACAGGGGAGGAAAAGGAGGATCTTGAAAGAAGCTTTGACGAGGAAGAAGTTCTAAGGTGTTTAAAGCAGTGTGCAACTGATAAAGCACCAGGACCAGATGGCTTTACTATGGGGTTTTATATCAAATGTTGGGAGGTGGTGAAAGGTGACATAATGGAGACTTTTCAACACTTCCATGAACAAGGGAGGTTTGAAAGAAGTCTGAATTCTACATTCATAGCCCTAATCCCAAAGAAGAAAGGTGCAAAAGAATTAAGGGATTTTAGACCTATTAGCTTGATAGGTAGTATGTATAAGATCTTCTCAAAAGTGCTTACTGAAAGGTTGAAAAAAGTGATGTCCAAGCTTGTCGATTCACAACAATTAGCTTTTATTAAAGGGAGACAGATAATGGATGTCGTCCTCATAGCTAATGAAGTTGTAGATTCCAGGTTGGTCTCAAAAAAACCAGGAATTCTATGCAAATTAGACATTGAGAAAGCATATGACCATGTAAATTGGGACTTTCTTATGGGTATGCTAGAGAAGATGGGATTTGGTCACAAATGGAGACAGTGGGTTAAATTTTGCATATCTTCAGCGAACTTCTCAGTATTGGTAAATGGCTCTCCAGCAGGATTTTTTAGGTCACAGAGAGGTCTTAGGCAGGGTGATCCCCTATCACCCTTCCTTTTCATACTAGTCATGGAGGGACTCAACAATATGATCAAGAATGCATGCAATGAAGGATGGCTGAGAGGTTTTGAAGTTGCTAGAGCTGGAAGGGAAAGTCTAGAGATCACTCATTTACTATATGCGGATGACACCCTAATTTTTTGTGATGCGGAGGAAGACCACCTTAAAATATTGAGACTGATTCTAGTTATTTTTGAAGCTATGTCTGGGCTACATGTCAACTGGAGGAAAAGCTTCTTGTATCCAGTAAATGAAGTACCAAACATGGAAATTTTGAAGTCAATATTGGGAGGTGAAGTGGGTGTCCTCCCAACCACATACTTGGGTATGCCTTTGGGGGCAAAATCCAACTCCATGGAAATTTGGGATGGGGTGATTGAGAAGTGTGAGAAGAGGCTAGCAAGGTGGAAGTCTCAGTACCTTTCACTAGGGGGAAGACTAACTTTGATTAATTCTGTGCTTGATGCACTTCCAACATATATGATGTCATTATTTCCTATCCCACCGGGAATCATCAATAGGTTGGATAGCATCAGGAGAAAATTTCTATGGCAAGGGAACAAGGAAAGGAGAGGATATCACTTAGTCAAATGGAAAACTGTGATCACTGAAAAGAGAGTTGGGGGTCTGGGGATCAAGAACATGAAGAACCAGAGTAAAGCTTTAAGGATGAAGTGGCTTTGGAAGTACTCAAATGATAATCAGAATCTGTGGGGCTCAGTCATAAAGGCAAAATATGAAGAGAGTGATAGTTGGATGACAAAGGAGGTTACCACCCCTTATGGTGTTAGCTTATGGAAATCCATTAGAGAACTTTGGAATGAATTCAAACCTAACACCATGATCAAAGTGGTAGATGGCATAAAAACTAGGTTTTGGAAGGATGATTGGCATGCAGAAGGAAATATGGAGACTCTCTTCCCTGACATCCACAATTTAGTTCTTCAGCAACAAAGTACTATAGCTGATTTATGGACTCCTCAAGGGTGGAATTTTGTATTTAGAAGACACCTCAATGACTGGGAAATTCCAAGAGTAACAAAATTTTTTAGAAGCATTGATCAATTTAGTGGTCTGGAAATGGGGCGAGACAGATTGCAGTGGTTGGGAAACAATAAAGGGATTTTTAAAGTAGGTGCAGTGTACAAGAAGTTGAATCATCCAAATCTGCAGCTACTCAAGTGGCCCTGGAAACATATATGGAAAGCCAAGATCCCCTACAAGGTGTCTTGCTTTGTGTGGTTATTGGCTAAAGAAGCAGTATTGACACAGGAAAATTTAATGAAGAGGGGAATTACACTTTGCTCTAGATGTTTTTTCTGTGGGAAAACTGCAGAAACAGTCAATCATTTGTTTATCCAATGCGAAGTCACTGGCCAGTTGTGGAATCTGTTCCTGAGACGTAAAAGCATCTCCTGGTGCATGCCTGGGAGAATTTCAGAGGCTCTATTTAGCTGGGAAGAAGCAGGGACACAAGCAAAAAACAGAAGTAACTGGAGAATTGTCCCTGCCACTATTTGGTGGACAATATGGAAAGAGAGGAACCTTAGAGTTTTTGAGAATAGGGAGAGTAGTATGCAACAAGTTAAACTGAATTGCATTTCGACTCTGTGTTTTTGGTGTAATCAAATTTACTCCAATGATACCGTCTCTATCATTGATGTCTTAGACTCATTATAGGGATAGGTCGGTATTCTTAGAGTTTCCTTATGTAAATACGGGTTTCAGTACAACCTATGTACTGTTCTGCAGAAATAGAAACAATTACCATTTTCAAAAAAAATAAAATTGATATGCACAAAAGGCCTATGACCCTGTTGAGTAGCCCTATATGGAGAAAAATCTGAGACTTCAAGGTTTTCTGAGATGTTCACCCACTGGATTTGGAATGCATGACTGCAGTCTCTAATTCTGTAGTATTGAATGGTAAACATACTGCCCACTTTGCTGCAAGGAAAGAGTTGACACAAGGTGTACGCTACCTCCCCCTTCCTATTTGTACTGGCTATGGAGTACTTAAGCAGGCTCCTCAAACCGTTTTTGAGTTGATCTGAAGTGTACGCAGTCCCATTATCTGATTTGAGCACTTGTAGTTTGCAGTCACTTTGATTTTCTACCAAGGCTTTGAATTTCAAAAAAACTTCAGCAACCTCCGATATGAATCTTAAGAAGTATATCCAACACATCATTGTTAGATCATCAATTAAAATTATATAATACCTACTTCCTTTCAGTGATGGAGTTCTTTGGGGGACTCCAACATCTGTATGAATCAGCTAAAATTTTTTAGTCACTCTCCAAGTTGATTTTTGGAATGGCAGTCTTGTCTTCTTACCAAATTGACATGCCTCGCAACTTGGGAGTTCCTCTTCAAGTGGAGGTAAACATTTTGCCAACCCTTTTTTCTGCATATACAAAAGCGCCCTGTGGTAGAAGTGACCCAACCGTCTGTGCCAAGTTTCTGTATAACTCTTAATAGCTACAGTCCCCTTTTGGTTTGCAGGGAGGTATTCTCTATTTCCAATCCTGACTCTTGATGTTGTTGTTCTATAAAGCCTTTTGAAAAGCTTTTCATCACCAGTCATGTGGTTTGTACAACCACTATCAATAAATAATATTTCACTTGAAATACTAGATGCTTAAACACTTGGGGTTTGCAGATGACTTAGAGCCTTTTCGGATGGACTTGTAGCTTTGGGTTTATTTTGTCTTTTTGGCTTAAAAACAAGTGATTAAAAGCACTTTTTTATTTTACTCAAACACCTCAGAAGTGCTTAAAAGCTATTTTGGCTTAAAAGTACTTAAAATAAGCCAATCCAAATAGGCTCTTACTCCTATTTGCAGAGGGGATGTGCAATCAGTGATTGTTTTGTCTAATCAAGTTCAAAACTTCTCAGCTGCTGAGGTTTATAGCTAATCCACAGAAGAGTTCTGTGCATTTTGGTGGAGTACCTTTGACTGTCCTACAACAGATACTAGATGTGCTTGGTTATATTATGGGTGAATTACCATTCAGATATCTTGGTGTCCCCTTAAGCACTAGGAGACTTACAGCACTACAATGTGAACCACTTATGGAGAAAATGTTAGGCAAAGTTACCTCCTGGACTTCAAGGTTTCAGTCTTATGTTGGAAGAACAGAACTTTTGAAGAGTGTGCTTTCTACTATTCAAACCTTCTGGGCTCAGGTGTTTGTGTTGCCAAAGAAAATCACTCAGTTTATTGAAACTATATGCAGGAGATTCTTGTGGACAAGCATTGCTGAATTCTCTAGAAAGGCTCTCATAACCAGGGAGAAACTATGTTGCCCTCTGGTAGCTAGTGGAATTAGCTTAATCAATGTATCTGTGGAATAAAGCAGCAAGCTGTAAATTACCGTGGCACCTACGTAGAAAGAAAGAGAAGTGACGGGTGCAATGGGTCCATGCTTACTATAAAAAGAGGGGCACAAAATTTGGAATACTGTCCCAAAGAATGCATCTTGGGTGATACAGAAGATTTTAAAAACCTAAAAGTTACTTGGCATCAGCTGGTTACAGTGAAAATGACATGCTTCTGGCTGAAAAGTTTTCCATCAGATAGGATTACAAGAAGCTGCAAGGTCACTTCCCAAAGATCCAGTGGAGGAAACTCATCTACAATCAAAGGCTCTCCCAAATGAATTTTTACACTAAGGCTGGCTATACTTGACAGGTTGGCTACAAAGGAAAGATTAGCAAGATGGGGAGTAGTTGCAACTGATCTTCTATGTCCTTTCTGTAACCAGGTGACTGAGTCTTTGAACCATTTGTTCTTCCAGTGCTGTGTGTCTGGTGCAATATGGAAAAAGCTACTTTCATGGCAAGGCATCCATAGAAACTGTTTGTCCAGGCAAGAGGAAATAACTTGGGCTGTTAAATGTTGTGGTGTCAATAGCAAGGGTGCTGCAGTCTACAGAATTGTGCTGGATGCTGATGTCTATCAATTGTGGATAGAGAGGAATGCTGTTTTTTTTTTCAAAAGGGAAGAAGATTCCCAGGTGTCATAATCAAGTTGATCATTCAGAAGGTTTTATCCAGGCTTATTTTGGTCCCTAAACTTGCAAACTATGTTGACCATCTAAATTTCTATCCCCTGTAATATAAAAGATAGCAGATGTTAGGAGCACTCGACTAAGGTCTTATGTCTAGTTAGGTGGTGCAAATTTTTGTTTTCTCTGGAGTAGTAAATATCCTCACTTGGTAATATATAATACGTTTATTTACAAACAAAAAAAAAGACAATAATAGAGAAACGGAGAAGAAGGAATGACCCGTGCATTGTAAATCACAGAACTGAGATATATCGAGTAAAAAAGAATAATACTTCAGCCCAAGCAACAAGAAGTACTACGTAACCCCACCATGATAAATGATGAGTGGTTTAGAGGTTGCACGGGAAATATCTTGATAAAAGTGCAGTGCCCTTGGAAAACATGGGATGTAAAGTCTTATATGACAATGTCCCCTATCTTAGTCTACTTTCCTGGAGACCTTTCATTTTCCTATACCAAAGGAAAAGTAATATGTAATTGCTGCAGATCACATGCCATAGAAAGCTTTTCTGGAAGTTCCCAAAGCTGTCCTTTGGCATATGATGGCATTATCACAAAAATGACCTGTACTGTTGGCCTCTCCTAGAAAAATGATTTATTTTAATATACCTAAGAAACTGGTCAACCTCATTCCCCTTCAATGTGTAATGCATATTTGGAACTTCTATGTTCTTATAAGAAAAACAACCCCAGATCAGCAGCTTATTATATTGATTGGGTTTCATTATATTTATATGACAATTGCGAGCCTAGAGCCCCTATTGCCACAGATCAATTATAATATTTGAAAACAAGCATCCATAAGTACTCACTTTTGGTAGTAATTACTTAGCTTGAGTGCATAAATCTCAAATAGATGCCTTGGATTCGGTCCTAGCACCTCAACAATCACATTCCACTGCAGTATAAGTAATAGCAAAATCATCATTATGATTTAATTTAAGCCAAAAGGCATACTTTTATGATGATTGTATATCTGATGTAAAGAGGGATATACCTCTGACTGACTAAAATAGTCACCAACCATATGCATTTTAGCTTCTGCAGGAGTCCACCCAAATGTCTGCATTCCGAACAAAGGAGATATTTAGTTACTTATCAAAAAATAAAAACGAAGGTAGATGTATACATAGTTCACAAGAAGAAAAAAGAGCAAATTTTATTTAGTTGTGTAAGAAGAACAGAAACCAGACATACACAAATTAAGTTGCATATTAAATTTAACCACTGCAGAGAAAGATGGTGCTGGTATCACTTCAATAAAGAAACATGTCATTTAAACTGGATAAACTGCATCCTAACCATTCTGTAGCTTACCAAAGCATTACATAGGAAAAAATTGCGCTAAAGGTTCACATCCTCTTTCTTTTTCCTTGATAAGCTAACAAACAAAAGATGCAAACCCATTGAGGTGGAGCAGTAAGTTTAAATAATTATGATGTGTTACCTCACGTGAGATGAAAATGTCCGGAAATCCAAAATCCATATAGGCACGATATGAATAGTAGCTGCAATAATTTTCTTGCTTAGTGTTGAATCTCCAATTTGCATTAAAAGAAAGTTAAAGAAAGTTGAGCATATAACAACATAAATCTGAACAAAACTACTGAAAAGCTGGTGAGACAGCAAGAGTATTTTTATCCTGCAAAGCAAGATATTTAGATTGCTACTGTTTTCTCCTACACAGGCATCAATTCTCCCTGTTAGACAAGCAATAGTAAAGAATCCTGTATGGCACGAATTATGCACTAAGTTTCATTGACTATGTTGGATGCTACGATGAAGTTTCACCTCCAAAAAATTCTAATCGCATGACCACTGAAGCTTACATAAATTCACACATTCCATTCAAGGGCTGCATTTTGCACATATCCGGGGATCAAGATCATTTTTTTTTTCTTTTTTTTTGATGACCGTGGTGTCTGGGCGGGATGAAGATCATTCTTTTGGGACCTAGTGAATGAAAAACCGACTCATAGCGCCCCCATGGCTTTGGTCTAGTGGTAAGAGTGCAGCACATGATGTGTAGGTCAAGTGCATGTCAGTCACAGCAAAAACCCTGGCATTTAAGTGGAGAAGGGTAGAGGAGAGGGGCCCATTGTATGCTGAGTGCAAACAGTGTGCCAACTAGCCCTTAGAGATTTATTGGTAATTATAATTACTCAAAAAAATGTACTCATACTTAAGATTCCTAATTCACAGAGATACAGAGGATGCCTCCAAGTTCAAACATACATCAAATGTGCCAAGGAGGATAGATAGCACTTCACACAGACCACCTCATGCCAATTATATCACTCTACAATCCATGCACTTCAACCACAAAAGATATCACTTTTTTTTTTTTTTGATAAAGGTAACATTTGTATATCAATCATCAGCTCAAAGCTGGTATCCAAAAATTTACATCATATCCTCCTTCCACACATGTATGTCGGGCATAAACAAAGGATAAAGAAAAGAAAAGAAGAAAAAAGAGAACTATCCCTAGATCCTCCTTTCACCTTTATAAGGACCCTAGAATGTCTACAACAGCCACAGGGTCATCTATATACTCTGAACTACACCAATAGCAAAAAGTGATAATGCAGTTCATTTTAATCTTGTGCAGAGGGCTGCTCTTGTTATCAAAATTCCTAGAATTCCTTTCTTTCCATATGGTCCACCAAATAACAGTTGGGACAATTTTCCATCTACTCTTGTTTGTGCTGCCACTGCCCTCCATATTCCAGCTTTCTAGAGCCTGTCCTGTTCTCCCTGGAACAGTCCAACTTATACCTCTGAAGCTAGTAAACAAATTCCACAGCTTGCCAACCACTTTACAATGTAAGAACAGATGATTAATTGTCTCTGCAACCTGCTCACAAAAACAGCATCTTGGGCACATTTGTATTCCCCTCTTCATAAGATTCTCTTGTGTAAGTACAGCCTCTTTTTTTTTTATAAGGTCATATCACTTTACAACATTTCTTTTATAGAATAAGGAAGTTGGCGTGCTACATTTCTTTTTTATTTGTATTCCGTGACTATTGAACTTGAAATTACTGAACTAAGAGAGGCAGCATATAAATTCTACTTTTGTATGACTTATCTAGATGCTAGATATAACATTGAGGAATAATGCATACATTTCAAAAGACATGATGCAACTTAACATTATAAAATGGAAGTTTGACAACTAGATCCACTGAGATGGATGACAAATGCAGGTCTTAAACATACAACATGCATTACAAACATGACACAACTGAACATTATAAAATGTAAGAGTAACAACTTGGTCCATTGAGATGTATGACAAATGCAGGTATTGGGCTAAAAGAAAAAGTTATGTTGCATTACCTATCAGATGTTACAAGAATAACTGGAAGAGATCTCTCATTTGCACCCAAGGCTATTATTCTCCATATCAGACTATCGTGATACATGGATGCACAGACTGTAGAATCATCCGTCAGCATTGCATTCTTTAAAACCTCAATATTGTTTATGACCAGCTTCGGCTACTCATATAGACATGTCCAACCAAGAAAACATCAATGTCA
>NW_006238959.1:813782-817943 GCF_000226075.1 Solanum tuberosum
AAGGACCCTAGAATGTCTACAATAGCCACAGGGTCATCTATATACTCTGAACTACACCAATAGCAAAAAGTGATAATGCAGTTCATTTTAATCTTGTGCAGAGGGCTGCTCTTGTTATCAAAATTCCTAGAATTCCTTTCTTTCCATATGGTCCACCAAATAACAGCTGGGACAATTTTCCATCTACTCTTGTCTGTGCTGCCACTGCCCTCCATATTCCAGCTTTCTAGAGCCTGTCCTGTTCTCCCTGGAACAGTCCAACTTATACCTCTGAAGCTAGTAAACAAATTCCACAGCTTGCCAACCACTTTACAATGTAAGAACAGATGATTAATTGTCTCTGCAACCTGCTCACAAAAACAGCATCTTGGGCACATTTGTATTCCCCTCTTCATAAGATTCTCTTGTGTAAGTACAGCCTCTTTTTTTTTTATAAGGTCATATCACTTTACAACATTTCTTTTATAGAATAAGGAAGTTGGCGTGCTACATTTCTTTTTTATTTGTATTCCGTGACTATTGAACTTGAAATTACTGAACTAAGAGAGGCAGCATATAAATTCTACTTTTGTATGACTTATCTAGATGCTAGATATAACATTGAGGAATAATGCATACATTTCAAAAGACATGATGCAACTTAACATTATAAAATGGAAGTTTGACAACTAGATCCACTGAGATGGATGACAAATGCAGGTCTTAAACATACAACATGCATTACAAACATGACACAACTGAACATTATAAAATGTAAGAGTAACAACTTGGTCCATTGAGATGTATGACAAATGCAGGTATTGGGCTAAAAGAAAAAGTTATGTTGCATTACCTATCAGATGTTACAAGAATAACTGGAAGAGATCTCTCATTTGCACCCAAGGCTATTATTCTCCATATCAGACTATCGTGATACATGGATGCACAGACTGTAGAATCATCCGTCAGCATTGCATTCTTTAAAACCTCAATATTGTTTATGACCAGCTTCGGCTACTCATATAGACATGTCCAACCAAGAAAACATCAATGTCATATAATACAGCTTCGGCTACTCATTTTGACATGTCCAACCAAGAAAACATCAATGTCACATAATACAGCACAAGACGCAAGTTATTCGTGTTTCAGAGACTTTGCTTTGAGAGTACAAGGTGAAGAACGTGCTTACTAGGTGCACATCAATTTTAGCTCCCTGCTCATACTTTTCATCAATACATATAAATAGCCATTTTTTTTCTTATACAAAAATAATGTAAGCTCCTATAATTGCATGAATCAAAAACCCAACTTTATTCAGATTACCTGAAAGTAATCTACTTCAGCAGCAGATGAAAGGAGTTCCAATAACAAACAGGGCCAATCAGTTGCTGAATTGGCCAACGACCTTGAAAACCCACCAGTCTGATTCAAATGCTTGATTGCATTAGCTCTCCACTTTTGCTGCACCCTTATAACCTCTTTAGCCAAATTCAAAGCTGACATTGCTTCCTTATAATATGTCTCCTCCTCCAAACTCAACCCGCCACTCTCTTCGGCATTTAATCGAACACTTGATGCAAAAACAGCCCTTTCCCATAAATTCAACACGGAATTATTCCTAATTGAAACAGCCTTTCTGGGGTTGGAATTACTACCATCTAGGATCTGTTTAAGTGCTGTACTAAGTCCATGCCATTTACTTAAAACAGTGAAAATCTGATGAGAACTTATAGTTCCAAGCTTAATACCCTTCTGGGTCATTGTTTCAAGGCAGCTTTCAAGTTGAGTAGTAAGAAATGGCAGTGAAGGAGGTGTGCAGTTTGACCAAGAACCCCATGGAAATGATTGGCCATGAATTGGGTGATGATCTTTTACAGATTCCGCAAAGTCCACATAGCCTGTAACATGAGGTCCACTGTTCCATTTACCCATAAGACCTGCAAAACTCAAAACAAGAACCCAAGTCTAAATTAGAGCAGATACACCAAATTCGCCTGAATCAATTACTTATACCAAAAATTAACAAATGGGTATCATATTGATCACAGTAAATTCCATTCACACTGAATTTCGGATCGTACTATAAAAAAACCAAAAAAGTTAGTGTATAAGATGGTTACGTTCAAGAATGAGGGTGGTTTTGCCGACGCCACGAGGGCCGTGAAGGATAAGGGGTTGAGGAACACGGTGGTGTTGAGCATGATTGTTGAGGACAGTTTCGAGAAGGGGCCTTGGGATTATTCTCCATGCCTTGTTCACCATTGATGGACTGCTATGAGAGTTCACAAAAGACTAGCAGTTTCTCTCAGTGACGACAGGGAAATCGAAGTAATATGACTTCACCCTGCTGTCTTCTTGTTTTGGCGACGCCGAGGAGAAGGCCAAAAAATTAATTATATTATATGGTTAATTCTTATTCTTATCGTTACTAATTTCATCATTTGTGCCCTTGTAACGAAAATCGCTAAATCAACTTAAATTAACCCGTATTTTAAAAAATGACTCGTTCTCCATTTTAAACTCATTCTCCGACCCCTCTAACATTTAACCCATTCCACTTGGACTTAATCATTTACCACAAACCACCATCATAACTTTCTCTATGAGAATTTCACATTTCTTTGTTGTTAATGGCTCTGATGCATCTCTTTAAGCTTTTTCGCTAATACCAGGTTCTACGGTATTATCTACGCCTTCACATATCCCTTTCTCTTTCAATTCCATTTTATCGTTACCAAATTTGTACTCAAATTCTATTTTCCTTTTTTCCTTCTGCTCCTGTTGTAGACGGGACCTTTGATTTCGTCACAATTTGTTTTATTTCCGATCTTCTTCTTCTTTCTCTCCTTTCCTTCGTGTTTGTCTTCCATCTCCATCTTAGATCCCGTCAATATTCGTATCTTAGAAATTTCAATTATCTATGGACCGTCCTTTTACTTCTCGTTTTCTTTGCTTTTCTTTGGACGTTAAACAAAGTTTTTCAGCTACATTACATTCTCCCTTTCTTACTGTCTCTAACCCTAAATCAACAAGCAAATCTGTGTAAAGTTCATGTGGTTCTCTCCCTGGGCTTATTCGAACTGGCGTTCTTAACTATCCTTCTTTTCTTAGTAAACGTTTCCATTAAGAAACAAAGTCCAAGTGGAAAGGGTAAAGGGGAATGGGTTATATGTTAGAGGGGTCGGGGCATTTGGTTTTAATTGGGGAATGGATCTTTTTTAAATATTTGGGTTAATTTGAGTCGATTTGGGGATTTCCGTCAACATAGGGGCACAAATGATGAAATTAGTAACGGTAGGGGTAATAATAACTTCATTTAACAGCAAGGGCATAGTCAACAAATAAAACAAAGTTGAGGGATATTTTTTACCCTTTCCCTAGATGATGATAATAATAAATCTGAAAATATAAGATGATAATAATGATAAATTAAAGGAACAAAAAACAAATGAGGAAGAAGAAGGAAGGTTTATATGGCTGCCATGGCGGATGCCACAGAAAAAGATTATTTTAATTTTAAAAAAATGTTAAATTTAGTGCTTTCACGCGCTTCTGGTTAGTGAATCACACCCAAAATGCCACATAAGCAAAAAGTGTTCAACTGGTATCAATTCAAAGTAGTAGAGGTGTTCAATAGGTACCTAATTTAATTGAGGTATCTAAGTGAAATATGCAGACAACTTTAAGGGCTGTAGATGACTTAAGCCTTATAAATATAATCTCATAGGGGGATTAGGAACTCAATACTTAGAACTTGAAGATACTACTCCTCTCAAATGTACTCAACTGATGAAGTTCATGCGGAAGTTATGGGCATGAACGACTCGACTCAAGGGTCAAAATATCAATAAGGAACTCATTTATACGACTCATCTCATTCTCATACTTACTTACTCAAAACTTAACTAAAATCGATGATGGATCTCAAATGATTCACAATTGAACTCAAAGGCTTTCTTGAACTCTACTCTTAACTCTCTCTTGAATGTGAATTATGAATTCAAGAGTTATGATTCATGATATGAAGGATCTCAATAACAATATAGCTATTCGATAATTAGGAATAGAACTTTTAAGAGAAACATGAATTCAAGAACTCAAAATCAACTTATCTCAAGAATACTCAAATCTAGGGAAAGTATCCTAGATTACTCTTTTACTGATCTGAAAGTAGATGTA
>NW_006238959.1:818797-821893 GCF_000226075.1 Solanum tuberosum
CTCAAAATTTAGCAAACTCGGTGGCGTTGGAAAGATAATTCAAAGAAATTTCCTACAGTATCTGGTATCATACCTAAATAATCTTGATATAGGAGTTATGATTGCTTGAAGTCGACCCAAAACTCATACTTAAGCATAACTTGCAAAATTTCAGATTTTGCTATTTCCAATTTAGTTCTTTTTGGAACTCAAGGTTCTACATCTAGTGACCTGACCTTAATATTTAAGAAATTTTAAATTCCTTGGTAAAATCCTACTCACAAAGAAAAATGGTTCGAGTCTTAGCTCAAAAAATTTTCTAGGGTGTTACAGTAACCTCCCAAATTAGCCACAAAATACAATTTCATCAGAAATGGATTGAATCGGTACAAAAAATATTATAGTTTCGTTAATCTCATTGAGTTATTTGCTAAATTTTGAAGATGGGTTTGATGATGATGGAGAAGAAACACCTTTGAGGGTAAATTAAAGAACGAAACAGAGGCAAAATTTTCTTTCATTTTTATGATTATCTTGTGAAATAACTGTGAAAATAAATGTCCCTTGGATTGCTTTATGAACTATTGAGTCTTGTTTTTTGTTTGTGCATATGTACACCGATTTAATTCTATATAACGAGAAGACATGGGTGTGATTCTCATAAACCCAATTTGAAAATTAGATTGAAACAGTACTGTGGATTTGAAATCTGATTCTTTTAGGAGAACACTACACTTGTTTGTTGTAGAAATGAAGGAACGAAATGCAGAAGGAAATTGGAGAGCAATAATCAATGAAGATTGGAGGAACATAATTACAGTTTCTCCATTGCGTGGTAACTCTATGAAAAACATAAATCTTTTTTTTGTTGTATAAAACAACACCCATATTGATACAACTTGAATTCCTTAATTTTGACAACAAAAGGAGAAAAAGAAAATTATTGGATGATACCTATGAAAAGGTCTATCTAGCTCTCAAAAAGGAAAAATAAATAAAGAAAATCTTGTGTTGGATGTTTACCTAAGTAATAGTACTCCCTTTTGAGCATAACTTCATATTGACATCTCTCTCTCTCTCTCAGAACATTAATTCTGGGTGGGCAACATCATGTTTATGCATAATGTGTCGTAAATCACAAATTAAAATTATGAGTTGATTGCATTTATGTTATTTACTTTCAATCAGAGAGAATATTTGTATATATCGAGTTATCATAGATACAAAATCCAAACATTACTATGATATAATCAAGGATGGATGGTTTGGGTTAAGGTATTTAGGTCGAATTTGGATTTGGGTAAGGGTTATATTTTGATGGTGAGTTATTTTCTTAGAAATAGGGTCAATTTTGATTGATTTGAGGATTTTCGTCCAAGGAGGGGCACAAATGATAAGTTTATTAACGGTAGTGGTAAGAATAACTTCATTTTAACAGTAAGGGTAAAATCAACCAATAAATGAATGTTGATGGGTATTTTTGACCCTTTTCCGAATTATTAATTTCATTCTAGAACTATTGATAGTTTTTAAATATTCTTCTATTTTACTAACTAAACTTAGATATATTCCCGATATGTAACTTGACATTTCAAATTGTCTCGAATTCTTGTAGGAATATGAGACTATTAATAAAAGGTCGAGATAAATGTTGCAAATACTCCTAAACTTGACGAGAATTTAGGAGTGTATTTCAGTCATGTTGCAAGATCAGAGATGTATTCAAGTTCAGTTAATCAAGTAAAGTGTATTTTTAAGGCTATCAATAGTTCGAAAAAAATTAATAATTTACATTAAATTTGGGATTTTTCAATACTTCGCTCTTAATTTAAATACAATGTTGAGAACAACAAAAAGTCATCCTTAGAAATGATAAAAAAAAATCCATCTTGTGCTACCATCAATTTGGTGAGATCTTTTGTTATTTTAATATGTCTTTCTCATTTTTTTTATTAGTATATAATTTTATTTTTATTCTACCTTTTTACAATAATTTTATTGAGTACCCTATTTTTCTTAGGTTTATTGTTCAAAACCGCAAATGTGTGACATTATATAAAGATGGAGAACAATACTATCTATTCAAACATTATATTCATCAAAAAAATATAATATCATAAAACACAATACAATATAATATAATACACCATGAAACAATGGGTAATAATCATCCAAAGATAGTCTAGTGGACGATTGTTATAGAAAACTAAATATTATTCATTTTATTATAATTTTTAATACTTAAGGTGTGCTTTTTGACATACTTTTTGCAAAGAATATTTAAAATTTGAATGTACCTTTTAAAATATGATTTATATCCTTAATTGTTTTTTTTTGAAAAACTAGCAAAAGATCACTCAACTTACCTAATTTACTGGAAACATGTCATCAAATATGCTCTAAAAGAATAATATCTCAAAGTAGCTAGTTACTGTCACGATCCGAGCCTACACCCTAGACGTGGCCGACAATCGAGAACCATTGCTGGTCCCCAAGCGAACCCTCTTCCTGGCTGACTACAAGCGGAAGACTAACTCAAGCATACAAAGCTTAAAAACTGAATAAAAATTCATGAAACTTAAATACAAAACTTTAACTCAAAAGAAAAATCTGAATAAAATAATATATTCAACTCGCCCCAAAATAGGCAACTTAAGTCTTTAAAACATTTAACAAAATAAATGAACAGACTTCTGAAACTCTATTGTCTATCTATGAAGCCTCTAACTGACAAAGATAGAAGTACGGGACAAGACCCACGACATCCTAACAATTGATATAACTGAAAGTACAAGTGGAACCCTCTGGAAGCAAGGAGGCTCACCGTAGCTAACTCGAACTCCATATGGTATCAACGAAGCTCCTGTTGATGACCTTGAATACCTGTATCTGCATCATGAAACGATGCAGGCCAAATGGCTCAGTACGTGGAATGTACGAGCATGTAAGGGGAATTCTAAAGCATAAACATAAGCTTAAACTTGATAAAAAGGAAACATACTTACCTCTTCTCAACTCAACTCAAGAACAAGATACTTAACTCAAGATACTCAACTCAAAATACTCAAGGAATAAACAACAATAAAAGATGCAATATATATGGAAAGTTGTAAAACT
>NW_006238959.1:822458-824953 GCF_000226075.1 Solanum tuberosum
CAGTGCTCAAGTCTTTAAAACAAGTTTTGAAACAATTTGTAAAAATACTTCTCAAAATAGGGTTCATGCCATATTATGGACGTGAACGACTCAATTCAAGGTTTTAAATAACCATACATAGAACTCAATACTCGAAACTCAAGACTTCAATGACAATACTCATTTAAAGAATGCTCAACTTAGAGGGTTTATGCGGAATTATGGGCATGAACTACTCAACTCAAGGACTCAAAGATACTTCTCATCTCAAGACTACTCGACTTATAGGGTTCATGTGGAATTGTGGGCATGAACTACTCAACTCAAGGACTTCATGGGTAACATGTAATAATCCCATGATTAGGAATAAAATCTCAAAAAGGGATTAGGAACTCAATACTCAAGACTTAGAACTTGAAGATACTACTCCTCTCAAAGATACTCTGTCACACCCCGAGCCTACACCCCGGACGTGGCTGACACTCGAGAACCATTGCTGGTTCCAAGCGAACCCTTTGCCTGGCTTACTTACTCAGCGGAAGACTTACCATCAAGAACTCATAATGACCATAACAGGTCCTGAAAGCTGTTTTTGGAATATCACATTCCCTTACTCTTAATTGATGGTAACATGATCTGAGGTCGATTTTCGAAAAACAAGAAGCACCCTGAAGCTAATCGAAAAGATCATCAATCCTTGGAAGAGGATACTTGTTCTTGATGGTAACCTTGTTAAACTGACGGTAATCTATACACATCCTAAGGGAACTATCTTTCTTTCTCACAAACAAGACCGGAGCACCCCAAGGTGAGACACTTGGTCAAATAAAGCCCTTATCTAATAGATCCTTTAACTGCTCTTTAAGCTTTTTCAACTCTGCCGGTGCCATTCTATATGGCAAAATAGATATAGGACGAGTATCTGGAAGAAGATCTATACCGAAGTCTATCTCTCTCTCAGGAGGGACTCCGGGAAAATCATCAGGAAAGACTTCTGGAAACTTTTTTACTACTGGAACTGACTGAATAGGAGGTACCTAAACACTTGAGTCATTAACTTGGACTAAGTGATAGACACACCCCTTGGAAACTAACTTTCTTGTCTTAAGGTACAAAATGAAATGACCCTTAGGCACTGCTGAACTACTTTTCCACTCTAAGACTGGTTCATGTGGAAACTGAAACTTGAAAACTAGAGTTCTACAATCAACTGAGGCATAACAGGCATGAAACCAATCCATACCAAGAATGACATCAAAATCTACCATGTCTAACTCAATTAAATCAGCCATGGTACTCTTGTGATTGACGGAAATGGGACAATCATGATAAACTCTCTCGGCTAGAATGGACTCACCAACATGTGTAGAAACACCGAATTGTTCACTAAGTTGCTCAGGAATAACATCAAAATTCATAGCAACATATGGAGTTACAAAGGATAAACTCGCTCCTAGATCTAGCAAAACATAAACAGTAAGGTCAAAGACTTAAATCATTCCAGTGACAATATCTGGTGAATCCTCTTGCTCTTGGCGACTGTTGATAGCATATAAACGGTTTGTTCCTCCGCCAGTACCGGAAGTAGCCCCTCTAGGTGCAACTCTGTCTGGTGGAGCAACTGAATAAAACTGGGCTCTATTGCCCCCATTACCATTACCTTGCCTGTTCTTTGGACACTCTCGCATGAAATGCCTATTCTGATCACACTTGAAACAACCAGTGAAGCCCTCACGACAAGTACCTGAGTGGTTCCTACCACACTTGGCGCATGCAGGAGGCTTACTACCCCCTTGGGCCATACTACCCTAAGAATAGGCAGATTTAGCTCTGGAATTTTGACTATTGTACTCACCTTTGTTCCTAGATTCAGGTGCACTAGCAGATGATAGAGCAGGTCCCTTATGTTTCTGTTGGAAAGATGACCGGTTGGCATTACTCTTCTGCTGCCCGGACTTGTTCCTTATCTTAGCTCGCTTGTTCTTAATCACTTCCTTATCCCTTAGCTTTACTTCCTCAACCTGATGCATATATACCATTAACCTCGAGATGTCCATGTCCCTAATAAGCATTGCTGCCCTACCTTCCTTACTCGACATACGAGACAGCCCAGCAACAAACAAGCTTATTCTACTCCTCATGTCCGTAACCATCTCCGGAGCATAACGAGATAGTTGGGTGAACTTCAACCCATACTCATGAACACTTAGCAACTCCTGTTTAAGGATAAGAAATTCTCGTACCTTAGCCTTTTTCAGTTCTCGGAGGAAGAAACTCCCAAGGAAAGCCTCCTCAAAACAAGCCCAACTCGCAGGTGGTGCATTCTCAGCTCTACCCTCTTTCCATTGGTCAAACCAAGTCCTAGCAACATTCTTCAGTTGATATGCACCTAGTTCAACTCGCTCAGTATCGGCAACATGCATTACCTCAAATACCTTCTTCAGCTCTTTAATAAAGTTCTCCGGATCCTCAGTAGTGCTTGAACCTGTGAAACTTGGAGGGTTCATCCTCAAGAA
>NW_006238959.1:825019-841277 GCF_000226075.1 Solanum tuberosum
CCAAGAAAGCCTCCTCAAAACAAGCCCAACTCGCAGGTGGTGCATTCTCAGCTCTACCCTCTTTCCATTGGTCAAACCAAGTCCTAGAAACATTCCTCAGTTGATATGCATCTAGTTCAACTCGCTCAGTATCGGCAACATGCATTACCTCAAATACCTTCTTCAGCTCTTTAATAAAGTTCTCCGGATCCTCAGTAGTGCTTGAACCTGTGAAACTTGGAGGGTTCATACTCAAGAACTCACGAATCCTTGAAATGTCAGCCCCTTCTTGTCAAGCTCCTCTTTGTTGCCCAACCTGGTTAGTCACAGCTTGACTCAGCATCCTAATTGCTTCTATGAACTCAGCGTTAGTGACTTCCCCTTGAGGTTGCACTCTAGGTGCATTTGGTAACTCTTGCTCCTCAACATTACGTCTAGCAGGGCGACCTCTGACAGCTCTTCGGGGAGGCATGATTATCTGAAAACACGTGCAAGCACGAATTAGAAGGAAACTTTTTAGAGATCAAACTTTAACACACGAAATGAGTGTGAAAGAAGTGAGAAATTTTCCTAAATGTTGTAGCCTCCTAATTATAGATATGGCACGCTTCACACTGATAACTAGGACTCTACAGACACGGCTTCATAGACTCCCTAGGACTCTTGAACTCTTGGGTCTGATACCAAGTTTGTCACGCCCTGAGCCTACACCCCGGACGTGGCTGGAACTCGAGAACCATTACGGGTCCCAAGCGGACCCTTGGCCTAACTTACTTACTCAACGGAGGACTTAAACTTTAGAAATAACCTCAAATAAAGAACTTATGAAAAATCTTAGAATGTCTTTAAAGAAATAAATTCAAACTAGCCAAAATGGCTACTCAAGTCTCATAGCAAAACATCTGAAATACAAAGCTAAAAGACTCATAACTAACTGTCTGACTATCTATGAAGCCTCTAAAACAACTGAGATGGATGTTGGGACAAACCCCACAACATCCTAATGAACTGATAATAAAACTCAAAGCAATAAAAATGAGTCCTCCGAAATGCAACGAGGCTTACCAACTGACTCTGGGGAGCTCAACTGGATCAACGGTGTGCTGGATGCCGATCCTAGTTATCTGTATCTGCATCATAAGACGATGCAGGCCAACTGACATCAGTACATTGAATGTACGAGTATGCGAGTTGGAATGCTATACACAACATAGGCTTGAAAGGATTATGAAGAACTTACCTGACTCAATTCAACTAAACATAACTAAACTCATTTTAATATAAAGCAGTTTATAACAAGTGCATTTTATTGTAGCTCTTTATTTTTCCCTTTCTTATTTTTCTTGCATTTTATTGTCCTCTTTAGATTTCAACACTTTTGTTTGCTTTCTTTTGCACAAAGCCACATCCTCTCCTCTCTTTTCTTTTTTCCTCTTTTTCAATACCAAACTCTTTTCATACCCAATTTTCTTTCGGTTTCCTCTTTCACAGCCACCCTCAACTTATGGATTTTCCATTGGATGAGGTTCACAATACCCGATGTCGGATGAGGGCCAATATTGAGGTCACTTTTTACATTAGCCACCCTCAACTTAGGCTTTTGGCCTAAGTCAAGGTGCACATGTCAAAAGAGGGACCGGGGCCAACACAGTAGATTATGGGAAGGTGAGTTAGGGGTTTAGAAAGAAATGGTCTAATTTAGGCTCAAAGCATTTGGATCAAAGGGACCATTAATTTCATTTGGTTGGATTCTTTTTAGGCAATTTGTGGACTTATGAGAACAAGGGCCTATGATCATTTTCTAGACTCTAGAGTAGATTATCTTAGAAGGACTAACTGGGCAAGTTCTAGATTGGCACAAAGACTGTTTGAACAATCAACTATTCTCACACACTCTTGGCACATAGTTTCATTATCAGATTACCCAGTTCAAATTTTAGCTTAAGTCATGCCATCAAGTTGGTTCATTATCATGTCATACTCGGAGCCAACACATTCAACTCATTCTAGTCTACAAATTTTAGCACATATCACAAATTTTGGACGGGTATCATTTTTTCAAAAAGCTTTTGCCATCATGCTTCGTTCTTTCTCATGATTCTACAAATACAATCCTAACACATGCCGGTTTAACCAAAATTAAGCAGACTCTTGGGGGAAAAGAACACAGGCAATAAAACCCCAAGAGAGGATTATAAGTTGGGTTACTCAGACTTCACCCTATCACTCACAATCTATTTACCCCACCCAAAGTAAATAATAGGTGCAATTGTCCCCAATGCACACAAAAACAATAAAAAGTAATGGATTGGGTGAAGCAAACCTGTGGCGCATAGCGCCGATGAACTATCAACAAACGGGTGGGTCCAATTTAGCGAAGCCCGCTGGAACAACACTTGGGTCACCCTCAGTAGTGCCCACATCATCTAGCCTATCACTCTCAGTAGTGCTATCAATCACTCTCACCGCACCATCAGTGGTGCTCACATCATCTCCCACCATAACAATTGCCTCCGAAACGGACACAAAACTGGAAGCCCTAAACGCACTCTCACTAACCCTTTCCTGGCGCATCTCCTCATCTATAATGGAGGCTTTGCGAGCCTATTCAGTCTGCTGGTGCTCCCGCTTCTTTGCTCGGGCCTCCTCAGTAGTGTCAAGATAGTGGCTGGAGTGGTGCCTCTTCCCACGAGCATGGGTGGGCTCGGGCTGTGCTATGCCCTTGCTATATAAAGCTCCAAGCACTGTATCATCAGCTAATACATTCGGTGCAGACTCTGGTTTATCTGTGGATGGCACAATGATGGCATCAAGGTCCTCCCAGAGACTGGTTAATTCTGTCCGGAAAGAGGACAGGTCTGTAGTATGGGCTGGTCGCTCGAGGACTCTCAACTCGAAGGCATCCAGGCACTTATGAATGACCTGAACCTTCTGATCCATCATGGTCACCATCCTCTTTTCCATCCTAGCCTCAGGTTCCGCAATGGACTTCTGCATCCTTGGCTTCACATGGTGGAGCAGTGTGGCCATCTTTGCCTTCAATTTCATAACTCGGGCTAAGGGCAAAACAGGGGCTCCGAAAGATGGAGTGACTCTGGATCAGCTAGGGGCCCGACTGGCAGCCTGAGATGGGGAACCTGGGGCATCATCTGTTTGGGCTAGAGGGGCAGGATCATCGCCCTGCATCTGCTCCACAACATCTATTAAATCAGTATCCAATGGCACATCGACTAGCGGCCCTCTGCGTGGTGCTGCCATATTTGCCTCGTCCCAAATTAGGCCAATATCTAGGGTCCCCGTTGCCTGTATCAATTTGTCACAGTGCCAGATCGGCACTGAGAGTCCCTGCATAGCTGAAAAATGAGGCACGGAAAAGGGTAAGTAGTGGAGGTCTTGAACGCCCTTTCATGAATCTCTGCCAGTAGCATGCGGGCGAAGTTGATCTTGAACTTAACTACTAATGCTGCCACCATTACTGCTCTGTCCTATGTAAGTGCATTGTCTGCCTTTGTGGGCGACACTCTAATCCACACGAGAAACTAAAAAACTTGGCCACCAAATTCAAGGTGGCCTTCCGAATACCCAAACATGGTGAGCTAACTCACTCCGTACGCTCTCCATATATAGCTATGTGTCTGACCAATCACAGTAAGACAGCCTCCCTCTGTTCGGCATTACGCGTGAAGGCTTCACTCCTCACTATATCCCATTTGTAGTCAAATTCGGCCGTGTTGAGTGCCCAAGTATGATCAGGGCCAGGGTCGTAGAGGAATCGGCTGATGGTGGTATGTGATATGTCCACCGAAAAAAGTTGAACCATAGTAGAAGTGAGAGGGTCCTGGGCTGTGGGATTGGACCTCTTGTCGATCGAACCTCGGAGAGTGGCAGCATATGAGGCATAGAACTCCCACACAATCTCCTCGCTATAAGTCCCGGGGTCTCGTGCCATCCAATCACACATGTGAAGCTGAAAAAGCTGGTGGATGTCGGGAATTGTGTGTAAGCTCCCCGTGAGGACTCTGCTCTCTTCAGTAATAAGACGAGCCATCTTCTCTTTCCCATTCCGTTTGGCTCTCCGGCCACCAGATCAGGGTCGTAGTTTCGTGGCATCGGGACTTCTCCCGAACTAGTGGCCTCGTCAGACGAGGCAGCTTTGTCATGTGAACCTAAGCCTGTGGCGGATCCAGAATCGAAGCTGGAAGGATGGGCTGACTCATAGCCGGAAGTAGGGGCAGACTCTGAGCCGAAAGTAGAAGTAGCCTCAAAATCGGAAGCAAAACCAGCCGGTGACCTGATCAGTGTGTTCTCCTCATCAGACTGGGAGACAGTTACTACATCGGTGACCACCTACTGGGATGTATTTCGGGTAGCCCGAGGTGTAGTAGGAGATGTCCTCATGGCCGGTGAACATATGCTAGATCCTTTTCTTTGTCCGTGTCTTCTTCAATCAGCCTAAAAGTAGGCGCCACAAATTTTGATTTTGCCCCTTTTGGAGTACGTTACTTGCTTCTTAGGTGCCATGGTACCTGTGGATGTCTAATTAGTACCAAAATAAACTCATAAAACACTCGAAAATATTTTAGAACTAAGAACGAACAAAAATGAAAAACATAATTTTTGTAGACAATGGCTTCAGTGGCAACCTACGGTGGGCATCGACGGTCCGTAGGTTGACCTACGGTTCTTGGATCCCCTCCGTAGATCAGGGGTCCCAAAAATTTGGACTCTGATGGGAACCACAGATGTGCAGAACGGTTCGTAGACTGATCTACGGACCGTAGTCCACATCAGTGGTTCCACACTTAGCATATTTTGTGGTGTACAGACTCACGGACCTGATCTACGGTTCGTAGATGGATCTACGATCCGTAGACGGGGTCTCGTGAATCAGATCTGTGCCAGGTTTCAGGCATCTTTCATGTTGACCCCAATTTTACCAATTTCAACAATATCACCTATCTAATCATGCATTTCAACATAAATTATGCTAGTTCATCATTCTAAGGGTTCCGGTTACTAAATTCACAGGAATTGCACACACAATCACTATCTATTATCCCAAGGGTGTTTGTAGTTTTAGTTTAGCATGCATTTACATACAATCAACTACCCAAGGTCAAGATCCAATTCCAGACTTTCTATACACAATCAATGAATTGAAATTCAAAGTGAAAGGAAAGTCTATTACCTTACAAGCAATGTGAATATGGTGGTTGTGTGATGACTCTACGCTTTCAATACCACAAACTCCTATTTTTCTATCGAACCCGGACACCGGACCTCTTGGGGAATTTGGGGGTGAGTGGAATTAAAAAAAATGATTGGAATTATGGGGGAAAGATGTAGGGTGATTGATGGGGAATTTATGGTAATATAGAGTGATTGGAGTAGTAGGAAGGTTTAGAAACGGTTTGGGAGTGAATGGAGGGAACTGGGAATGATTTGAAAATAGGGGGATTTTATTTAGGAGGGGTCCGGGTCGGGTCACGCAGAACTAGGGTTTGGACCCACGAGACCACGTGTATGGTCAGTGGGTCGATCTGTGGTCCATAGATCACATCCATACTTGGACAATTTAGAAACCTTACCTGGGATCTACGGACACCATTCACGGTCCGTGGAACGAACCACAGACCGTCGATGGGGTCCGTAGACCTCAGCACCGGACCTTTTTCTGCAGATTATGCTTTTCGCCCCTGCACATGTAGCAACCATTAGCCTTTTCTTTTTACATTTTTTGGACACTTTTTAGACACGGAACCTATGCTATGTCTAGCTAACACTAAAACAAAAATAAAGCAACTATCTAAATGAGTATATAGAAGCAACTAAACAAAGAAAACTACTAAACGGAAAACAAGAACCTATTGTTGGCTAGATTTTACATCTTGGGTTGCCTCCCAAGCAGTGCTTGATTTAATGTCGCGGCACGACGCAGGCCTCTTGGTTACTCACACTTTTTCAAGATAGTAGGCCTCAACAACTTCTTGCACACTTTCCGCGTTTCCCAGATAGATGTTGATCCTTTGCCCATTTACCATGAACCTTGTTTCTTTATTGTTCTCAAGCGCAACTGCTCCATGGGGGAGTATTTTTGTGAGCAAAAATGTCCCGGTCCATTTGGACTTGAGTTTGCTCGGAAACAAGCGCAACCTAGAGTTGAATAGAAGCACAAGATCACCCACAAAAATTCTCGCTTCTCAATTCTTTGATCATGATACCTCTTCATCTTCTCTTTGTACAAGGCTGAACTTTCATAGGCTTTTAGGCAAAACTCATCAAGCATATTCAAGTCATTCATTCTTTGATTAGATGCAGCACCCCAATCCAAATTTAACTTCTTCATTGCCCACAAAGCCTTATGCTTTAGCTTTACCGGTAAATGGAAAGACTTCCCATATACAAGTTGGTAAGGAGGCATACCTATAAGAGTCTTGTATGCAGTGCGATAGGCCCATAGAGCATCATCAAGCTTCCTTGACCAATCCGTTCTATTAGCATTCACAATCTTTGCCAAAATTTGTTTGATCTCTTTGTTGGACACTTCAACTTGCCCACTAGTCTGCAGATGGTAAGGAGTGGCTACATTGTGGTTGACACCATATTTCTCAAGTAGCGCATTGAACAACTTATTACAAAAGTGGGAACCTCCATCACTGATAATCGTCCTAGGTGTACCAAATCTGGAGAAGAGATTCTTTTTCAAGAATGCGGTGACACTTTTACCTTCATTGTTGGGGAGCGCAATTGCTTCTATCCACTTTGACACATAATCAACCGCAACAAGAATATACTTCATCCCATATGAACTCACAAATGGACCCATAAAATCAATGCCCCATACAGCAAACAACTCTATCACCAATATAGGATTCATAGGAAGCTCTTGCCTCTTCGAAATCACAGCGACGAATAATCCCATCAGCACAACTACGATACAAATAAGGTTCATCCCAAAAGAATTTCTTCACATCATGCATAAACTTTTTCCTTTGGTGAAAATACAAATCAGGGGGCACCAAATCGCTTGCCAAGTAATTAGCAAAGTCTGCGAACCTATGAATCAGATCATGAGAAACAACCAATACATGTTCATCTGGAAGAGCATAATTAATTTTAGCGCATAGCCTCTTCCTCTAATCTGGACAAGTGATCGGCAACTTGATTTTCGGTCCCCTTTCTATCTTTTACCACAAAATCAAACTCTTGCAGCAACAATACTCATCTAATCAACCTCGGTTTTGCATCTTTCTTCGCCATCAAATACCTCAATGCAGAATGGTCAGTATGCACTACGACTTTAGTACCAAGCAAGTAGGATCAAAATTTCTCGAATGCGAAAACCACCGCAAGAAGCTCTTGTTCAGTCACATTATAATTCTTCTGGGCCATATTTAGAGCTTTGCTAGTATAGTAAATAGGATGGAGAATTTTCTCTCTCCTCTATCCTAATACTACAGCAAGCGCCACTCCACTCGCATCGCACATTACCTCAAACGGTTATCCCCAATCCGGTGAAATCTGGTGAACTAATGATAGGTGCAGTAACCAACTTCTCCTTCAACTCTCCAAATGCTAGCAGACAAGCATCATCAAACTTATACTTTTTTTCAAGCAGTTTGCACCATGGATGTGCAATTTTAGAGAAGTCCTTGATGAACCTGCTATAGAAACCTGCATGCCCAAGAAAACTTCTAACACCTTTTACAGAGATATGTGGTGAAAGCTTTTCTATTACCTCTACTTTTGCTCTATCAACCTCAATGCCCTTCTCAGAAATCCGATGACCCAGAACTATCACTTTCTTTCACCATAAAGTGGCACTTCTCCCAATTTAGCACCAGATTGTAGTCTTCACACCTTTTTAAGCACCTCAATCAAATGATCCAGACATCGATCAAAAGAGTCACCTACCACAGAGAAATCATCCATAAATACCTCAATAGTGTCCTCCACCATATCAGAGAATATCGACATCATACATCGCTGGAAGGTTGCTGGAGCATTGCACAACCCAAATGACATCCTTTTGAAGGCAAAAGTCCCATAAGGGAAAGTGAAAGTGGTCTTCTCTTGGTGTTCCGGAGCTATAGAAATCTGATTGTAGCTCGAATAACCATCAAGAAAACAATACTAACCCTTACCAGCAAGTCTATCCAACATCTGATCCATGAATGGAATAGGGAAATAGTCCTTTTCTGTCCAAGAATTTAGCTTCCGGTAGTCTATGCAGATTCTCCATTTTACCTGCAAGTCTATCCAACATCTGATCCATGAATGGAATAGGGAAATGGCCCTTTTCTGTCCAAGCATTTAGCTTCTGGTTGTCCATGCAGACTCTCCATCCAGTTATGGGCCACATGGGAACAAGCTAGTTTCTCTCATTAGGAACCACAATAATCCCACCTTTCTTGGGCACACATTGAACATGACACACCCAACTACTATCTGCAATGGGATAGATAACTCCGACATCCAACCACTTGATGATCTCCTTTTTAACTACCTCTTGCATAGGCATATTTAATCTTTTCTGGTGCTCACTACTAGGCTTGTGATCTGGCATGCGTTGGATTTTATGAGAACAGATACCAGGAGAGATCCCAATAATGTCCGCAATAGTCCACCCAATAGCTCGCTTGAACCTCTTTAACACAGAAACCAAACACTTTACTTGTCACCTATTCAGATATGCCGCAATGATGACCGGTAAAGTATCATCTTTTCCCAAGAATACGTACCTCAAATGTGATGGTAGAACCTTAAGATCCAATTTTGGCGCCTCCTCAACAGACGGTCTTGCGGGTGGGGACTCACGATTTTTCATGTCTAACTCCAGCTTCTTTGGTTCCGAATGATATTCACACCTATTAAGTGCGACAACCAATAACACATCATACTCTTCAATACCATCTCTCTCAAAGTTCATCATAACCGTTGCTAGTGCCTCAACAACAGTCTCTCTTCAATCTGCACCTCAGACCCACTATCAACTCTATATGTTATCGCAGATACCGATTGGAGCTCACTACTCTGCTTCATAGACCTACAAATATTGAAAGTTGAACTTCATCTGCCCCTTTTCCATATCAACTAAGGCGCGCCCAGTGGCAAGGAATGGTCTCTCAAGAATGATGGGAACCTCAAAATCAAACTCACAGTCAAGAATCACAAAATCCACCAGAAAGATGAATGACTCTACTTTCACTAGTACATCATGGAGCACACCAATGGGCCTCTTCACAGTTCTATCGGCCATGTGCAACCGTATCACATTCAGTTTTGGATCTCCTAGACCCAACTTCTTGTAAATAGACAGTGGCATCAGATTAATGCTAGCACCAAGATCACACAACGCCATAGCAAAATGCAACAACCCGATGGTACATGGAATAATGAAGGCACCAGGATCCTCCTTTTTCTGCACAAGGGATCTCGTAGCAATAACACTACAATGTTACAATCTATCATCAACTTCGAAGCTCACTACCCTCTTCTTTGTCACCATATCTTTCATAAATTTTGCATACCTAGGCATTTGCTCCAAAGCTTCTATAAACAAAACATTGATGGAGAGCTGTTTCAACATGCTAATAAACCTGCGGTATTTGCCCTATTCAATCTTCTTCACTAACCTCTGTGGGAAGAAAGGTGGAGGTCTAGGTATGGGGATACCTTTTTGAGTTACCTCCACTTCTTTCTCTGTCGCATTCTTGGACTCTCCACTTACCTCTACCACATCATCATCTTTACTAGTCTCAATTTCCACCCCAGACGACATATGTGGATCAATGGTTTGCTTACCCCCTCGAGTAGTGAATGCCATACAATGCCCATAATTCTTTGGATTTTGGATGGTGTTGCTAGGAAGAGTGCTAGGTTGACGTGGATTTACCGTAGTTGATAACTGAGCCATCTGCTACTCAAGATGCTTGATTGACACTGCATGTGCATCAACTTTTTGACCAATACCAGACAAGTCATTTCTCATCTCCTTTACATTTTCATCAGTTGCATCAAACCTCCTCCTCATCTTCTGCATCATATCCTCAGTATGTGACATATTACCTGTAGCTTCCCTAGTACCAGATTCTCGATTTTGAGGAGGAACATAAAGTCCAACCCGATCATTTCTGTTGCCATAGTTATTTCGGTTATAGTTGTTGTCGCGATTGAAGTTACCATCCCGGACATATTGACCCTCTCGGTTGTAGTGGCCATAGTTCCAACCTTGATTTCCTTGATCTTGGCGCCAATTATCCATATTGGAACCTTGGGTGTTTGGTCAGAAACCACCCATTTGATCATTCACCGCATAAGTATCCTCTTCATAGTAACACTCCTCAATCGGTGGTGGATTTCTAGTCAAATAATTCATAGTATTTACTTTCAACGCACCTTTTCTCACATGCTTCAACATCAACCCTAGTTCGGTTCTCATCTGAGCCATCTCCTCACGAATCTCATCTGCAGATTGGTTGTTTGTAGCTTGAACGGAAAACGTGTTCCTCCCAGTATCCGACTTTCTAGTGCTCCAAGCTTTGTTGTTTTGAGAGATCTTCTCCAGTTTCTTCGCAATCTGCTCAAAAGTGCACTCACCATATGAACCTCCAGCAATAGTATCAAGCACTGCCTTATTGTTGTCATCCTGACCTCGGTAGAAATATTCCTTCAACGACTCATCATCAATCCGGTGATTCGGAACACCTCGTATGAAAGCAGTAAACCTGTCCCAAGAACTACTCACGGACTCTCCAGGTAGTGCTACAAAATTGTTGAGTTTATCTTTGTGGTTCAGCTTCTTGGACACTGGAAAAAATCTTGCTAGGAATGCATCTCTCAATTGGTTCCATGTGTAGATTGAATTATAAGGAAGCTCATTAAACCACACAACAACATCGCCGGTCAATGATAGAGGGAATACTTGCAATCCAGTGACATCCATGTCCAGGTCCGGTCGACCCACACAACTTTTGCAAACACTCCTTAGCTTGGCTATGTGAGAATGTGGATCGTCCGATGCCACACCCACAAATAAGCCCCTCGCTGTAAGCATCTGCATCAAACTGCTAGTCACCACAAATGTATGCCCCAACGGTAGAGGAGGTAGGACAAGAGGTCCGTCAGAATCAACAGTATTAAAGTTGACCCTATAATTATAATGCAGTCTTGGCCCTGGTTGATCTTGTATCCTCACTCCATCTCTCAATAGATTCTCAGCTTGAATCTTATTAAACTCATCACTAACCCTCAGACGCTGCAACCCAACACCATCACCTACTTCTTCTCCGATAGGATTAGCTGGCACTCTTTGATTATTCATTCTCCGCAAAGTTCAGTTCAGTTCTGGATCGTAGGGAGTAAGTGGTTCTCCTTGACTCTGTGTACTTGACATACACTAGAGTAGGAACCTGAGAGAGACAAAAACAAAAGAAAAAGTAAAATTCGGAAATATTTGATTAAAGTTCAATAATGTAGTTAAACTAAATCTAAAAGCTTTATTTCCCGGTAGTGGCGCCAAAATTTGATACGCTCAAATTACACCTCTCTAAAGAAGCATAAGGGATCGTTATCAAGTAAAGAACAAAACTTGTAGGTTGGGGTCGATCCCACGAGCAATATGGTTTAGACTTAAACTTAACTGGCGATTATATTTGTTTAGTTAATTTATTTCCGAAAACAAGTAATTAAAGGGGGAATTTGTGAAACAAATTCAGGAAATCATGTAAGTATTCGGTGAGCAAGATTCAAACTTTAGTTGTTATCAAGATGAGAAAGTAATTAGGGTGTACGTGTTCCCCATAAGCTCATAACGCGGTAATCCTGGTAACAACAATCCTTTTCTAGTGTATTACATGAAAAGTGATAAGTTAGGTATCTCTAATTCCTTGGTCCCTACAACAAGAGAATTTCACCCCGCACCTCGGTCCGGCTACGTGTGTATAATTTACTAACCCTTACCTTTACCTCATATTAGACATCACATCGATGTATGACTTAGTTTTCACCCTCACACCAATCGACATTAGACTATTAGATAGTATCACACTAAATCTATGTTGATAATTCTTTTCTTATTACCTACCTCCTTGGTCCGGCAAGTAGCAACAAGGCGAGTTCTAACGTTGCCCACCGTTAAAAACACTTCTAAATGAAAGAATTATAAATGCATGCAATAACACTATTCAAGAATTACTTAGTTACTATTCATACGTTGTTAATCGCTCATAGTTCCCACAACCCTAGTGGTGGATTTAGTTACCCATAGTAGCAAGAACACAATTCATATTTTTAGATGAAGAAATCATGAACTTACGTAATACGTAGAAGAAACCCATAATCTCAACTTGATTTGCAAAGTAAAAATCTTCAAAACCAACTTAGGAAATTAAGAATTGCTAAAGATGCAAGTTAATCTCTAAAGCCAAAAACTAGAACTAAAATAATAAAGTCTAACCCCTAAAAACGAGGTTTACAAGCCCTATATATAGAAAAATATATCCTAACTAAAAAGGAAACGAAATAAGGAAATAATGTTTCAGGACGCGTCTTTGATCTACGACACTGACCTATGGATCGTGGATTGACCTACGGTCCGTAGGTCCCTTCCGTGACTCAGGACTTAGGCAAATTTTCAGCTTCCAAAACATCATCATATGTGATGCAAACAACGGATCAACAGTACGAACTGTGGTTTGATCCACGGTCTGTAAATCCTCCTCTGTAGCTCCATACTTAGAATCTTCAAAATTAGGTATTGGAACTCCTTCTCTGAATCATTTGACGGAGCAACAGTACGGTCCGTAGATCAATCTACGGTTAGTCGATTGCAACCGTTGTTCCACACATAGTTAATAATTCCCTGATCTCCTTTGATACCTTGCCTGCCCATCTACGACACCATCTATGGAGCGTGAATGGACCTACGGTCCTTGGATCACCTCCGTAGATGCCCTTTTCTGCACATCCTTCAACTGTGTCTCTCAGTTTCTACGTCTGAACATATTTCCTGCAAACATGATAAAAATACATAAAAACCAATACAAAATTTCCCTAGACACACACAACTCTTAAGTGAAATTTATTAAAAATACCGTAAACTCAAGGTATATTAACTAGCTCCTTCGTAACCAACTAAGGGCTCTCATTTAACTATTTCTCATAGTAATACCTCTGAAAGGATATCTCCCATACTCTTTGGAACTCATCACTATCTTACTCTCAAACACTTGACTTGATTTCTCATCTTGTCATCTCCCCCTTAGGTCTAAAGCTGACACTTGAAAGCTATGGACCTATTCCATCAGCTCTAAACTGGTCTACATCTTTTTTTACTCTAACCGTTGGGAGAAGGTTATTTCATGACTATCGAACTCTCCACAATCAGGTACTAAGACCTCTTTCTAATTACACACCCTCTCGGTACACCTCTTAATGCTCTTTTTACTCTTGTGACTTAGCCACACTTCACTGCCTTTATCTAAAGGTTAGGGACTCTCCCTGTACCACTCATATTTATTGCAGCAAACATCTCATTTCCTCGCCTACTCTATGTCAAGTCTACCAGATCAAATCTCAAGACTAACATCATCACCCTCATGTTTCCATTATTTAGATCATGACACTCATCTCAAATTCAGGCTTAATGTTCATTACTAAACCCAAATATCAATACAATAGAGGGGTTCTCGTCTATTTCGTCTCCTTTGACCAAGTTGACTTATAAGACAGCTAAGTTTCAATGGTTTGAAGCTTGTGATAAAAGCTTCTAGGAATTGAAAAAGAGGTTGACTACTGCCCCAGTTTTAACCTTACCAGAAGGTACTCAAGGTTTTATGGTGTATTGTGATGCATCTAGAGTTGGTTTGGGTTGCGTATTAATGCAGAATGGCAAAGTTATAGCTTATGCCTCCAGAAAGTTGAAAGTTCATGAGAAGAATTACCCAACCCATGATTTAGAATTGGCTGCTGTGGTATTTGCTTTGAAAATATGGCTCCATTATCTTTATGGTGTGCATGTGGATGTGTTCACCGATCATAAGAGTCTTCAGTATGTGTTTACTCCGAAAGAGCTTAACCTCAGACAAATGAGGTGGCTAGAATTACTCAAGAATCATGACATGAGTATTCTTTACCACCCAGGTAAGGCTAATGTTGTTGCTGATGCCTTAATCAGGTTGTCAATGGGTAGTACTGCCCATGTTGAGGAAGAAAAGAGAGAGTTAGCGAAATATGTGCATAGACTTGCATGGTTTGGAGTTAGACTAATAGATTCCACAGAAGGAGGAGTGGTGGTGATGAATGGGGCTGAATCATCATTAGTGTCAGAAGTAAAAGAAAAGTAGGACCAAGATCCTATTTTGTTCGAATTGAAGGCAAATGTTCATAGGCAAAAAGTAATGGCTTTTGAATAAAGGGGAGATGATGTATTGAAGTATCAATGTAGATTGTGTGTACCAAGGGTGGATGAACTCCAAGAAAGGATCATGGAGGAAGCTCATAGCTCTAGATATTCCATTCATCCGGGTACCACAAAGATGTATCACTATTTGAGAGAAGTTTATTGGTGGAGTAGTATGAAGAAGGGCATTGCAGAATTTGTTGCTAAGTGTCCGAACTGTCAACATGTTAAAGTAAAGCACCAAAGGCCAGGCAGTATGGCTCAGAATATAGAACTTCCAGAATGGAAGTGGGAGATGATCAATATGGATTTCATTACAGGCTTACCAAGGTCTCGTAGGCAGCATGATTCTATTTGGGTGATCGTCGATAAAATGACAAAATCTGCCCACTTTTTGTTAGTAAAGACTACCCATACAGTAGAGGACTACGCCAAGTTGTATCTTCAAGAAGTGGTTAGACTTTATGGAGTTTCGGTCTCTATTATTTTAGACAGAGGTGCACAATTTACTGCATAGTTTTGGAAGTCATTCCAAAAAGGCTTGGGTTCAAAGGTGAACTTAAGTACTGCCTTTCATCCTCAGACAGATGGGCAAGCCGAGTGCACTATTCAGATCTTAGAGGATATTTTGAGGGCTTGTGTGATTGATTTCAAAGGAAATTGGGATGATCACCTACCTCTCATCGAGTTCGCTTATAACAATAGTTACCACTCTAGCATCCACATGGCTCCTTATGAAGCTCTTTATGGGAGAAGATGCAAATCTCCAATTGGATGGTTTGAGGTTGGTGAAGCAGGGTTGATAGGACCATATTTAGTTCATCAAGCTATGGACAAGGTGAAAGTGATTCAAGAGAGGTTGAAAACGACGCATAGTCGTCAGAAATCCTACACTGATGTTAGGAGAAGGGAGTTAGAGTTTGAAGTAGATGATTGGGTGTACTTGAAAGTTTCACCCATGAAAGGTGTTATGAGATTTTGTAAGAAGGGGAATCTTAGTCCCTGGTATATTGGCCCTTACAGAATATAAAAAAGGGTTGGTAGTGTAGCTTATGAGTTGGAGCTACCACAAGAGTTAGCAGCGGTTCATTTGGTATTTCACATCTCCATGTTGAAGAAGTGCATGGGAGATCCTTCGCTTATCATACCAACTGAAGATATTGGTATCAAGGATAACTTATCCTATTAAGAGATTCCGGTTCAGATTCTAGATCACCAAGTTTGCAAGTTGAGGACTAAGGAAGTAGCATCAGTCAAAGTCCTTTGGAGGAACCAATTTGTTGAGGAAGCTACTTGGGAAGTTGAGGAGGATATGAAGAAGAGATATCCACATCTCTTCGAGTCCAGAGAAATTCCAGATCAAGGTACTAATTCTCTTCTTAGTACTCTTTAATTTATAAGTTGGCATGTTGTATTTGCATTGCTTGTTGGGTGTTGAGCTGAATGTTAGATATTACACCCTTAGCCTAGTAAAATGAATCTCATTAGAGGAAGAATGTTCCAAAGGGGGAGATATTGTAACACCCCATAACTAGAAAGAACTAGAAAGAAGTTAAAAACTAGAAATAGTCTTTTTTTTTGGAAAGAATAAAAATCTGAAAATGAGTGAGTTATGCCTTTGGAAGTTGGGCTGTTCAAATAAGGAAAGTCCAATACGAATTTTAGAAGGGCATTATGGTCTTTTCCTTACCCAATTATTTTATTTCATTTTTGAGTAATTAATTGGGGTAAATTCAGATTTTAGTCTGTTTAGAAAAGTTGAAGTTAACGCTAGGGCTTGGAGAAAAGAGAAAAGAGGAGAAAGGAGAAGAAAGTTCAAGATTCGTCGTCTTCGTAAGGAATCGCTTGTGGATTTCATCAAGGGGTGATCCCTATGAG
>NW_006238959.1:841376-856321 GCF_000226075.1 Solanum tuberosum
CTTAATTCAGCGTATTTTCATCCTAAAAAGATTGAGAATTTGATGTTCTTGATAGTTGTTCTTGAATTGATTTCGTTCTTGAATATGAGTTGGGATTAAAGAGTTTCTTGATGTTAAAGTGTTGTTTCCTTGAGTTGTTTGGGTTAGATTTTGTGTATATGATTTGGGTACATGAATCTAAAGTGCATTTGAGAAAAAGAATTGGATTAAAACGATTTAGGATCAGAAAACGAGATCAAAAGTTCGTTAGAATTTTTCCTGAAGAAAGGCTGGCGCGACGCGCCCCCGTAGCGACTGAGGGGCTTGCACTGCGTGCCATAAGTGCGCCAGATTTGAGCCCCAGAAAGTTGGGGCTGGCGCGGCGTGCCAGGGACGCTCCCGGATCGTCCTTTGTCACTAGTTTTTGGTCGTTTATCCCCTTTAAGTCCTTCTAAAGTATACTAACACTTCGTATTGATTCTAACTACTCTAAATGACTTATAAACATATAGAAATCATCCAGAAACATGAATCATAACCTTGAATCCATAAATTCGAATTCGAGGAAAGTTAAGAGTCAAGTTTAGGAAGTTCTTCGAGTCTTTTCAAGAGTCTTGTGCATATGTTTCCAACTTTGTTTTAAGACTTAAAGTTCAAGTTGAGTAAAGAGTAAAGAGTAAATATTGAAGTTCATTTCTTCAAAGGTATATGGGGACTATGTATTCCCAAAGGGTTTAATATGTTTTTTACATTTAAACAAGAAAGGAAACCTTGATTTCCAAAGAGCCTTTGAGCTAGTTTTCAGGAAAGATTAAATGCTTTCATAATTAAGCAAGAGAGGAAACTTTGATTTCCAAGATAGCCTTTGAGCTAAGTTTTTGAGCAATTATCTCAAATCACAGAAAGAAGTATGTTTTTAAAAATAAGAGCTAGTATTATATTTTGGGAGTAGTATTGAGCACCGATATGGGGGAGATTTTCAGAGAACTCACAGCCCCCATAAACCATGTATCCATCATGGGTAGAAAATGGTCATACTTTTTACATGATTTCTTTAGTGTTTTTTAGCATAGACTAGTGGATCCACTTAGTAGTTCATGTTCTATACCCTCGGCAAGGTATAGGACGGCCATGGTAGCGTGAGGCAAAATGCTGTATCATCATAATAGCTCTTAAGTGATGGTTGTCGGTTAGAGAAACTCCCACTAAAGTAATTGTATTCTTATATACAGAGTTTATTTGTATTTTTACATACATTTCAGAGTTATATGTATCTTGGCATACACAGAGTTGTCATTATGTTTTTAAACAACTTTTCTTTATATTGCACTTGTTTTAAACTGCTTTATATTGAAATGAGTTCAGTTATGTTGAGTTGAGTTGAGTTGAGCCAGGTAAGTTCTTCAGTTCCCTTCAAGATTAAGCTATGTTCAGCATTCCAACTTGCATACTAGTACATTCAATGTACTGATGCCAGTTGGCCTGCGTCTTCTTATGATACAGACGCAAGTCAGGAGGATCAGCATCCAACGCATCGTTGATCCAGTTGAGCACTTAGAGTCTTGTGGTGAGCCCCCTTGCTTCCAGAGGATCCCTTTTATTGCTTTCAGTTTTATTAGTTAGTTCATTAGGATGTCGTGGGCCTATCCTGACATCCATCTTAGTTGTTAGAGGCTTCATAGATAGACAGTTAAATGTTAGTTCTTTAGTCTTTTCATTGTCATTATCTTATGTTGAGACTTAAGTTTGCCTTAATGGCCAGTTGAATGTTCCTTTATAACATTCCAGTTTATTTCATAGATGTATCTTGATGAGTTAAGTCTTCCGCTGAGTAAGTAAGCCATGCCAGGGTTCCCTTGGGGCCAACAATGGTTCTCGAGTGCTAGTCCCGCCTAGGGTGTAGGCTCGGGCCGTGACCGGCACATCGACATTAACTCTATTCTGGTTAACAAATGTATACTTTATCTCATCTTGACTAGCAACTCTTACTCTACCCATAAAGGAAAACTTCTCATCAATAACTTACTAGGTGCATGATTATAGTAATATAGCTCTTCAAAACACTATCTCCCTTTCTTAAATCACTAAACATCTGCATACCTTCCTCTAACTCTAGGCTCTTTCACTACTACTGCTCATGATATCGTAACTCATGCTACCTTTTGGGGTGGAAATATTACCCAAGCTCTAACCATACCTCCTCATAAGGATTCCAGCTGAAACAAAGCTTAAGAATAAGAGTACAACTCGCTTTTAGCTCAAAAACACGATTCATATGAATATGAGTGCATTCCTTTGAAACTGATCAACACTCACTCACTCATGGGCTTCTTTTAAACCCCTCTGGAGTCATATGACTTTCTCAAGACTCTTGCTAAGAACAACTCATCCATAAGGATCTTTACACTTTACTTTTCAACCACTTCTAGTATGATGGGTAGTCGAATGAATCTGAGAAATGCACGAGTATGAATAAATCTCTATGACTTAGCTCTATTGCATGAGTAAGAGTATGAAATAAGGGAAACTTTTCTTAAATATCTATAGTCCCTCGTTTATAGAAGTGGGCCCCTCAAACTATAAACAAGACCCTACTGACACGACTTCATAGACACCCTAGGACACTTGAACTCTGTGCTCTGATACCAAGTTTGTCATGACTCGAGCCTACACCCTTGACATGGCCGACACTCTAGAACCATTGCTGGTCCCCAAGTGAACCCTCAGCCTGGCTGACTACAAGAGGAAGACTAACTCAAGCATACAAAGCTTAAAAACTGAATAAAATTCATGAAACTTACAAATCTTTAACTCAAATGAATAACTCTGAATAAAAATAGAATATTCGACTAGCCAACAATAGGAAACTCAAGTTTTTAATACATTTAATAAGATAAATGAAACAGACTTCTCAAACTCTACTATCTATCTATGAAACCTCTAACTGACAACGACGGAAGTCGAGACAAGACCCACAACATCCTAACAACTGAAAAGTAAATGAAATCCTCTCGAAACAAGGAGGCTCACCATAGCTAACTCGAACTCCTGGATGTATCAACAAAGCTCATGTTGATGATCCTGAATACCTGTGTCTGCATCATGAAAAGATGCAGGCCAAATGGCTCAGTACGTGGAATGTATGAGCATGTAAGAGGAATTCTAAAGCATAAACATAAGCTTGAACTTTGATAAAAAGGAAACATACTTACCTATTCTCAACTCACTCAACTCAAAGAAACATAGTTCAATTCAATGATAAGATATTCAACTCAGAAGTATATGATGCTTATTGTGACCAACGACACTAACCTACGGTATGAGCTACGATCGTCGATAGTATAGTAACCCAACTAAAGGTTGGGGTCGTGTCCCACGGCAGTGGTTTTGACAATTTATAGAAAAATAAAATTAAGCTCTAACTAGTCGTAGCTAAAGACATTAATGATTAAAAACATAGTAAATTAAAGAGGGTGACACGAAAGTGACAAATATCGATTTGGTGGTTTTGTTACAAGTAGTAAAAATAGTAAAAATTAACAAGAAAATCAAGTATGGAGAAATGTTCTTGGGGTGTGACCGCAATAACAAGTTGAGATAAGTAGTTGGGTACATGTTTTTGAAAGGAAATTTGTAAGATAGTAGTGACTAGGCTAAGCTTTAAATGGAAATAAGTTCCCTCTCGGGCAACTTACCTCGTTTCAAATGCGTTCCTCTCGGACACCCATTTGCCGCATGAAGACCAGCCTACGCCTTACCCCACTCACTCTCTTGAGCTGAGTGTTAGGATATAGGACTAGGGTTCACCCTCACGGGCTGAACCTCATGCCGACCCACTCCTTAGGCCACCAGTGTAGTGGTCATGGTTTCGCGACCTCTCTCTCGGGCAAGCCGAAAACACATGGGTGGCTTTGTATTTGAAATTACAAACACTTTAGATTAAACCACAACCACTAGGTGAAAACACCATTAAACTACATCTAACCTATCAGCAAGCAAGACCCAACAATAATATCAACACATATTTGATAAATCACACCCCAAGAATGGGGGTTTTCAAAAGTAAACTTTTAAATTTTGAACATAAACTCAGGCTTGAATTTTCAAGCATTTTGATGATATAAACGATAGTATAAGTAATAATAACTGATAATTTAAAATATTTGTAAGGCATATCAAAATTCATGATCAAGAAAAAACTCATTCTCAAAATCTGAAAAGTGTCACATAAATTGGAATAATAGAGGATTAAGTGGCTGAACTCCATTGTAGAATGAAAAAACATTTATGTAATTTTTTTTATACAATTAAAAGATGACTAATCATTGTTTGATTTTCTCCATCCTGTCTGTCTGAGAAAAAGGTTAGGTAGAACTATTTTGGACCTCAAAGAAACGTGCAAGAACTCTTGTTTCTGGATTTGATTGAACAAACCAAAAACATTAAACATTAATCACTCATGGTCATTAATTGAATTTCCAATGTTATTAAATAGTTTGCATAATGTATAAACAAACTCTTAAATTGACCCTTAGTTGCTAAGTGGCAAGTAATGCACCTCAACATGATCACAACTGACAACCAAACACTCCAACTGGTTCTATTGTGTCTCATGGACATCTAATGATGACGTGACATATAAATTTTGAACGTGTCTAGATGATCATTATGTAAGTTGGAGTGTTCAACTGACAGTGTGGAGACAAGTTCAGGTGTCTAGGTGCATACTCAAAGTTAAGAATACTTACTTACCGGATTGGATGAGTCCAAATTTACATGTATGTTTATTTATTATGCCTAAAATATATCAAGGGACATAAAAGTAACTCAAGTGACACATGAAGATTATCTTAGCAAATCACTTATCTGAAAATCAATAGTCTTGTGTTGAAGTTGATCGACTTGTGCCTTAGATGTTCTTAGCACATTGATCACACTAGTTGCAGATAATGGTGCAATGAACAAAATTATCTGTCATGACTTCACCAACTTCATCAAGTTGCATAAAATCATCATTAAAAAATTTCATAATTGGGATCATGTTGGCTAGACAACCAAACACAGACATACAACTAGGCTGCCCAATGAAATATGCAATTGGTAATTTGAGTATAGTAAATAAAAAGTCAATGAAGTCTTTTCCACATTCAGCAAACACAACTTTATGAGCTTTGCTATCAACCAACAAATTCAAACAAAAATTTGTAGTTTCCATGACTTGCTCCATAACTTGTTTCACAATTCCTAATAACCAAAAGGAATTTCATCAGTCCACTTCCAAAAAGGTCAGTTATTTAGAAGACATATGTATATATACAAATACAATATGGAGACTTCAACATAAAGTTGAAACTATTCAGTATTGACGTAACACACCTTTTAAGGAACAATGAATAGAATAATAATTGTATCATATCATTTTTAAATATAATATGTTTAATGCATTGGCACATGACTATAATTAAAAATTAGAAACTAAATGGTAACTTATCTCTTGATTTTTTTAAATAGACAAGTAAAAATGGACATCAATTTTTAGTATAATAAACAAGTAAAAGTGAATAGAAGGAGAGAATATATTTCTCTACTATATTTGGGTTACAAATACATATTAGAGCAAGTTAAAGGTTCATAGTTATAAGGGGAAATGTAAACCTTTGGTCTTCCATCTTTTGTTCTTTTCAGTTAATTGTATATATAATTTGAATATTACCTCTTGTATTTTAAAAATACACATGTATTTTTCCTATACTATGAAAATATTATACTCACACTTTCATCCATAATTGAGTATATTAAAATATAATTATTGAAAATATATTGAAATTATAAATTAAATGCTACTTTTTTTATACAATTCAAAAAAAAAAGATAATGTTTTTGTTGAAATTTCTTATTCATTCATGCTATTAAAGAAGAAAAAAATATATATTTTTGAATCATTTGTATCTCAAAAATCAACTACAATGTAACATATCCAACAATTGAGGTATTGGGGGGGGGGATAGAGTGTACACAGACCTTTCCCCTACCTCGTGGAGATAGTGAGGTTGTTTCTTATAGACCATTGGCTTAAAATAATGCATCTTCAAGCAATTTGAAAAAATAAATACGAAAGTAAAAGTAACAACAACCACTAAATAATGTGAATCATGAAGTGTATTACACACATACATAGGAATGAACAGTATGACAACAAATTAATGTGACATTTGAATCACAAGAAACACAAGTGATACCTGAAGAACAAAAAACTACGAGAACACCGTTAATAACACTAGTAAGAGAGGAGGTCCAACTCGACCACTAAGTCTATCCCACGCGCATACTAACTAATCTTCTACACTAATCCATGACCTCCAAACACTTCTATTATAAGGTCATGTCTTCACCTCTTTAGTAAGCTCAAGAAAATCTTCTTTTGAGCAAAATCAATCTTTTCTTTGGGATGAAAGTCAAGTTGAATCTTATAGTCACTCACTAGTTGAAGCTACTTGGGCAAGTGATTATTTTTTTCTAGTTTAATGTGTTTGAAACTAATGATCACACATGTAATGAATTTGAAGGCGCTTAACAGATTCTTTGACTACATGTGTTGTTATTCTTCTTTATTCTACAAGGTTTGAATAATTCGAGGATGGATTCTTTTCAACAAGGGAAGAATGATGGGGTACGAATTTATCATCATTGATATGAAGACCATTAACTAGATCTGAAGTACTTTAAAGACCTTAGAAGATCAATAAAAGAAACATGAAAAGTCTATAACATACAAAAGAGAGAGAGCATTTTTAGATAGATAATTGCCTAGACAAATTAATTTTCTTGCTTTTAGCTTGAGAGTATTGTAGTAACTATCTTAGGTTTGTTTATCCACAATTCTAAATAAGTAGTAGAAACTAAGGTTTATCTCAATAGTTAGTTTTTGTTGAACATTTGATGTTTGGGCCCCTTTGTGAGTGTTGAAGTGTGTGACAATCTCATCTAAAAACTTATATTGTTAGAGAGAGCACACTTTTATTATTTAATGATATTCTCAACACGCCCCCTCATGTGAAGGCCTGATTCTTTTTCATGGGCCAAGCACGTGAAATTCTTTTTAATTTTTGGTGGCGGTGAGATTCGACCTCCAGACCTCTGTCTGCTCTGATACCATGATAAAAGTGTGTAACATCTTTAGATAATGCTCAAGTTTTATATAGGCTACTTAAGGCCACTTGAGATGATCAGACACATCAACAACATCTCTATTTATACTAGTAAGAGACAATTTTGGAAGACTAAACATTAATGTAGATGCATTAATCCAACACTCCCCCTTAATTCATTTGCTTGACAACTCCAATGCATTCTCGAAGATAGCAATTTTTTTCTCTAGGAAGTGATTTGGTGAAGATGTTAGCAAGTTGTTCTCCTGTATGGAAATAATGCAACCGAATTTCGCCTTTCTCTTGTGGTTCTCGGATAAAATGATACTTGATGGAAATATGCTTTGATCTTTCATGGTTGACTGGATTCTTGGAAATTGCAATTGTTGATTTGTTATCACAATATAGAACAATCCCTTTTTTTTGTTTTTCACCAATGTTTTCAAATATTCTCCTAAGACAAATAACTGGACAAGTAGCCTTAGCTACTGAGACATATTTTGCTTCGGCAGTTGATTGAACAACAACACTTTGCTTTTTTTTTTATAAACAAGAATAAATACTTGATCCAAATAAGAAAGCATAACCAGAATTACTCTTCATGTCATCTATACTTCCAGCCCAATCACTATCAGAATATCCAATTAAGTTCAAATCTCCACCAAATTTGTACATTATCCCATAATTATTTGTTCCTTGCAAGTAGCTTAGAAAACGCTTTGCAGCTCCAAAATACACTTGGCTTGGTTCTTGCATGAATTCTGATAATAAACTAGCAGCAAGCATAATGTCAGGTCTTGTTGAAGTAAGATATAGCAGGCTTCCAATCAAGCTCCTATAAAGTGAGCTATTAGCTTTCTTTTCTCCATCATCTTTCCTAAACTTCTCACTTGCTGCTAATGGTATGGCCACAAACCTACAATCCATCATTTTGAACTTTTGATGAATACTTTAAGTATACTTCTTTTGAGAAATAACAATTCCTTCTTTCACTTGAGAAACTTTGATGCCCAACAAATAATTTAGCATCCCAAGATCACTCATTTCATAGGCTTGCATCATATCTTGCTTGAATTTTTTCGTCATCTTCACATCATTTCCTGTAAAGAGCAGATCATCCACATAGAGCCAAACAATGATAATGCTACCATGTTCTTTCTTCACATACAAAGTGGCTTCGCTTTTACGTCTCTGAAAATTACTTTTTGGAAAGTATGTATCAATTTCATTGACCAGGCTCCTGGAGCTTGCTTCAGCCCATAAAGAGATTTATTTAGCCTGTACACCTTCTCTTCTTCCCCTTGAACAAAAAATCCTTGAGGTTGCTCAACATAAATATCTTCATCAAGTTTTCCATTAAGAAATGCAATTTTAACATCAAGTTGATATATCTTCCATTTCTTTTGTGCAGCAACAACAATTACGGTTCTAATTATCTCAAGACAAGCAATTGGAGAGAAAGTTCCATAAAAATCAATACTTTGTTTTTGCGTGAAGCCTCTAGCAACCAATCTTGCTTTGTTCTTTTGAATATCTCCTTCCTGATTGAGTTTGATTTTGTAAATCCATTTTAGACTTACAACTTCTCTTTCTTTGGGTACAACCACAAGCTCCCAAGTATTATTTTTTTCAATCATTCGAATTTCTTCTGCCATGACTTTCTTCCAAACATCATGCTTTATTGTCTCCTCATAATTTCATGGCTCAACACCAGTAAAGTTACATCTTTGATAAATGTCACTCAACATTTTTGTTCCTCTTGGAGGCGGTTCTTCAACATTTGAATCTAGGATTTATGCCCCTTCAGGGACATCTTCCTCTTTCTCATCCTCTTATTGATTTGACTCATCTAAAGATATGAGAATGCATTGTAATGAAAATGTAAAGGAAAGTTTGTTTTTATCATCTTTACTTCAACAATGACTTGATTTGGCTCAATTTTATCATAAATCCTGCAATAATTATCTCTAAACACAATAGAATAAGCATTTTCCATGAGTTGACCAACACTATGCAATTTTTCATCCAAGTCAAGAAAATAAAGATCATCATGAATTTGCTTACCGCTCCCTTTTATGTTGATCAAAATGGTACCTTTACCTTTTGAATCGACTAAGGCTCCATTCCCCATTCTCACTTTAGTAGTGATGCTATTATTAATTGAAGCTTTTCATCTCCAGTCATGTGATTGCTACAACCAGTATCAACATAACATTCATTGCTTTTTGTTGAAGTATCAGGCAAAGAAAAGGTTTTCTTCCCTTACTTCCTCCTGGTTTTTATAATAAATTGCTTGCTCCCGTTTCTTGTGTCAGTAATCCTTCTCAATATTGCCAAACTTTTTTCAAAAGTTACATTGGGGCTTTACTTTGTACCAACATTTTTCTGCATTGTGATTAGTCTTTTTGCAAACTTTACAAAAACGACTAGAACTTTTCTCACCTTTTTCTTCAACCTTCTCAAAAGAACCATCATGATCCTGCTTTTTTTTTAATTGTAATTCTTCTTTGTTGATTTTTTGAGAAATTTTGAGAATTATCATTTGTTCTGGACTGGAAAGCCGTCTTTTTGGTTTGATCTTCACGAAAACATCTCCGCTTCTCATGTGCACGAAACGATCCAACTAGCTCTTTGATGGAAAGCTTAGAGTGATCTTTCGTCTCCTCAGTGATATCAACAATGTACTCATACTTTTCTGTGACACTAATTAGAATCTTTTCCAAAACTTGTTGGTCAGAAATTGTATCACCATGATATCTCATTTCATTAATAATATTCATGACTCTTGTGCAATATTCATCTATTTTTTTTGTTCAGATTCTATCATGTTCAAATTTTGAAACTCTCTTCTAAGAGTGTGAAGATTTATACTCCATACCTTTTTGTGACCATACCCCTAAGTTTCCAGAGACTCCCAAGCTTGTTTTCTAGTCTCACTAGTAGCAATTTTTGCAAAATATGCTCTTGAGATTCCCATTCGGAATTTGCTCAAGGCTTTTGCATCTTGACGATACCTAGCCTCGAGATTTTTCATCTCTGCTGCTGTAAGTTCACCATCATTTTCTGTCTCTTCAAAGCCATTTGCATCAATAGTCCACAAACCTTCAGCTTTCAAATGTGTTCTCATTCTTATCTTCCAGTATTCAAAATCAGTTCCATCAAAAAAAGGAGTAAGAACAACTAAAGAATCAACACCTTCATTTGTTTTGGATGCCATATTTTTTTTGTTCACCTAACCCCAGATTAGGATCGAAAACTCTCATCTAAAAGCTTAAAATTTTAGATGAGATGGTCACACATTTCAACAGTGAGTTGTATGGAAACCCTAGTATCGCTCCAATTAAACCATCTTGATTACTTGGGTAAATATTCTCCTCATACGAGTTCAATCATCTTTCTTCCTTGAATTTATAATTCTAGTAATTAAATATCTTTTAATTGCTAGATTCTCGTTTATTCTTCTAAATATTATTCCATTCCTTTTTATTTCTTAATTATATATATCCTTGTTATCTTATCTTGTTTATTTAATTGTAAACTTATTTGTTGTTATTGCATCTAGAATCATATCAATAACGTGTATTGCACTTTGACATTTTTGTGTTCTTTTTCATTTATTTACTGTTCTTATCAACCACATCAAATTTAAGCCATAAATGGTAAAACTTGAGACCGCTTAAAAAAAGATGCAAGCTATAACTAATAATAGTAGAGGACGAAGCTAATTAATAAATAAAAACTTATATAAGTATTAAATATACCATTTCATGAATATCCATAGGAAGTAACAGAAGAAAAAAGACATACCAGGTATATTTGCGCTGCTCCTTTATTGTTTATTCTAATGGTGAGGGTGATTTATATTCATGTGATTTATAAGTTCATTTATATAAGCTAAGTAATGGACGGGATTTAAAGGACGAGATGAGATGATACATTACTAAATTAATTTTAGTTGTTGATGGCTATCTTACTAGATTACGTGAATCTAGGAATGACAAAATGGATAAAATACATGGCTATTCATCCGATTAAATTCATTTTAAATGAATTATTATCCGATCATTTCAAGATTGTAGGTAAAATATGAATCAATCTATTTTATTTATCATAAATATGAATATCATGTGATTGTTGATACACCCAAATTACACCTCCAAAAGGAAGTATAAGCGGTCGTTGCCAAATAAAAAACCTAACTTTGAGGTTAGGGTCGATCCTACGAGGAATATGGTTCATACTTAGGTCAACTTACGATTATCTTCTTTTAGTCAAATTATTTTTGAGAAAAGTAACAAAGGGGGGTTTTTAAGTAAATTAACAGTTTGTCGATTTGTATCACTTAGTAACAAGTAACCAGGATTTGCAGTTTGAGATATCAATATGAGATGAAAACTAGGGATTATGTGTTCCCCACAAGCTCTTAACGCAGTATTCCTAATAATAGTAACTCTATCCTAGTGCTAGCATGCAAGACTAATAAGTTAGGGATCCCTAAGTGATTGGTCCTCCAAGTAGGGAATTTCACCACGCAACTTGGTCCGTCTATGGGTGTGTGCTTTACTAACCCTCACATTTACCTCAGATTAGTCATCGCATCACAAGTGATTAAGGTCAAGCTATTAGATAGCAGCTAACTTAACTAAATTTATGTTGTTCAACCCTTTTCTCATTCATTACATCCTTGATCTGGCAAGTAGGAATGAGGTGAGTTCTAACGTTGAGCACCGCTAGAACGCATTCTAAACGAAAGGGTTAACAATACATGCATGTATTATTCTAGAATTACTTACTTATTATTCATTCATTGTTAATTGCTAATGGTTCCCACAACCCTAGTTGTGGATTTAGCTACTCATGCTTTAGGATTCACAATTCATTCTGTTTAAGAATAGAAACTATGAACTTACAAGTAGAATAGATGAATACCGAAATCTTGAATTGAAAATCAAAAGCAAATTTCATAAACGAGCTTCAAAGATTAAATTGCTAAATTGTTTGCAAAATAATCCCAAAAGCTTAGAACAATAGTTTCCAAAAAGGTCTAACCCCCAAAAACGTCAATTACAACCCATATTTATAGTAATAAAGTCCTAAACAAAGTAGGAAAAGGAAATAAGGAAATTCAGTTTAGACACGGTTTCGACCGATGGACCGTGGATTAGTCAACAGTCTGTGGGTCACCTCTGTGGTTTAGTAGTTGGCAGAAATTCTTGGCTTTCCCATCGACGGTTGCCACCTGCGGTATAGGTCCAACCACACTCTGTCCTGCACATCTGTGGTTCAAGTACCGGAACTCATCTTTCTTAATCAAATGACGGCTCCCAACGACGGTCTGTCACTCAAGCTACGGGGCTTCAGTGCCTCTGTGGTTCCACAAATCTCCATAAAACTCTCTATTGCTTTATGCAACAACAAAACAAAATTAACTTTGAGAAGCATGAGATCTCAAATCTATTTTTTAAAAATGATTCAACTCTTTTTTATTGCATCGCATCAAATTGATACTCAAGTATTTCTCACTTGATCGTAAGAGAATGAGTCATCATTCTCTTTCTTTCTTCTTCCGATTAGAGCACGTGGGTTGATTGTGAAAGCCGTCAAAAACTAGTGGAATGCTCTCAAAAGCAATTTACTTCAGATATATAAGAGTGAAATTTCGTGTGTAGAAGTAAAATCCAAAGATAGTATGCATGTTTGAGTATCTAGGTATGAAGAAGGCTAAATATAGTATGTCTTATATAGTGTTCTTAAGAGTGAATCAAGGATTTAGAGATATACAGTATTATGTCTCTTAGTGAAGCTTTATTCTCCATTGATTCACACAGATATGAATTTAGAGGTGTGATGTAAGTAAAATAACAAGAAAGATTAGATTAATAATGAGGTGCTAGGGGAATTCATAATGTTTGATAAATACTTTAAGTTATATGATGATAATTATAGAAGTTAGAAGATATTAAAGAGTGGTATCTGTGAAAAAAATATCTATAATGAAACAAGTATCTTTCAATTATAGTTTGTCTGGATAAGTTAAGCGTTTATGTATATATTATCACGGAGTTTATAAAAATGGAATAGGCCCATAGACTTGGAATGTCGGCCTTGATCTAGGGGGAGAAAATCAAATCAAGTCCTATGAATCAAATTGTGACGCATTTCAGAAGGAGTTATGATGAGATAGCAATTTATTTTTGCTCTAGAGTACTCCTCAAATTTCAGTACAAAATAGTGATATGCAATAAACAACAATATAATTTAGTTTTTGAAATATTTTATAAGCTCATGTCAGTGTTATTACTGCAATTGAAGCAAAGGAAAGTATAACTTTTTCGAAATTGTTGGTAGTATGATGAACACTTACGGGTTTTTCTCTTTTTATTTTTAAGCGGAACACATAATTTTCTTGCTACTAATTATACTAATTTATTAAAAAAAACTAACTGGATACCTTAAGAACATGAATTTTATAACCTTTTGTTCTATAATGACCAGATAAGAATTCATAAGAAATTGTGATTCGAATCACGACCTCAGAGTTAGCGGTGGAGGGTGCTTACAATCCGAGCAACCCCTCTTATCAGGTAGTATCATATATGGTTGTCACACCTCGAGCCTATACCCTGGGCGGGACTGGCACACAAGAACCATTGCTGGCCCCAAGCGAACCTTTGGTGTAGATTACTTACTCAACGGAAGACTTAACTTAACAAGATAATCTCAAAACATAACTTTAAAGAGATATAAACTTGGCCAAAATGGCAACTGAAGTATGTAAACAACATCTGGATGATAATGTAAAGACAACTGAACTACTAACTTACTGACTATCTATGAAGCCTCTAAAAAAAGCCATGAGATGGATGTTGGACAAGCCCCACAACATCCTAATGAACTGATAAAATAACTAAAAGCAATAAAAGGGGTCCTCTGGAATGCAAGGAGGCTCACCAACTGACTCTGGAGTGCTCACTGGATCAATGATGCACTGGATGTCGATCCCAGTTACCTGTGTCTGCATCATAATAAGATGAAGGTCAACTAGCATCAGTACATTGAATGTACGAGTATGCGAGTTGGAATGCTAAATACAACATAGGCTTGAAAGGAATCTGAAGAACTTACCTGGCTCAACTCAACTCAACATAACTGAACTCATTTCAATATAAGCAGTTTAAAACAAGTGCAATATAAAGAAAGGTTGTTTTAAAAACATGATGTCAACTCTTTGTGTATGCAAGGATACATATAATTCTGAAATGTATGTAAAATTACAATAAACTGTGTATATAAGAATACAATAACTTATGTGAAAGTTTCTCTAACCGACAACCATTACGTAAGAGCTATTGTGATGATACAGCGTTTTGCCTCACGCTGCCAGGGCCATCCTATACCTTTTCGGGGGTATATAACCTATACTACTAAGTGGATCCACTAGTCTATGCTAAAAAGCACTAAGGATTCATCTAAAAAGTATGGCCCTTTTCTACCCATGATGGCTACATTGTTTATGGGGGCTGGGGTTCTCTGAACGCTCCCCCATATCGGTGCTCAATACTACTCCCAAAATGTGATAGTACCTCTTTATGTTTAAAAACATATTTCTTCTGTGATTTGAGATTAGTGCTCAAAAATTTAGCTCAAAGGCTATCTTGGAAATCAAAGTTTCCCCTCTTGCTTCATTTAGAAAATGATTACTCTTTTCTGAAAACTAGCCCAAATGACCTTTGGAAATCGAGGTTTCTTTTCTTGTTTAAATGTGAAAACATTTTAAACCCTTTGGGAATACATAGTCCCCATATAATTCTTTGAAGA
>NW_006238959.1:856403-864046 GCF_000226075.1 Solanum tuberosum
AAGTCTTAAAACAAAGTTAAAACATTTGCAAAAGACTTTTGGAAAACTTTAAGAACTTCTCTAGACTTTGATCTTAACTCCTCTTGACTTGACTCTTAAATGGTCCTTGAATTAAATTATGGATTCAAGGATTTTTATTTGTGATAGGAAGGATCATATGATGTTTAGGAATGATCTTAAATAGCTAAACATGAGAAAAGTCACGAAATCACCGTCTTGGAACAAGTCCGCGACGCGGAGGTGTTTTAAATAATTATAAATGAATACTCACGAAATTAAATTTTGAGACAGAGGAGTCCGCGTCTTAACCGCGACGCGGAGAAACTTTTTGGTCACTGGGGGAGCAAGTCAGCGACGCGGACTTGTGTGCCAGATCACGCTCGACTTTTTCCTTCTCCGCTTTACAGCCCCAATTCGCCTAAACTCAACTATTAATCTCAAATTCATTTTAGATTCCGATACCTAGCATATGTACTTAAGAATCTAACTCAAAACAACTCTAAAACTCAACGTAAAGATCTCTGAAACTCCTCAATTCATCCCAATTCAAGAACAACATTCAAATTCAAGGACACATGTCAAGAACATCAACTTTCAAATTCTTTTAGGACGAATTTCGCTGAACTAAACATGTTTGGCGCGTGGGTGAATGAACCCAATGCTATGCAAGGCTCACATACTTTGTAAGATCAATTCTTTGGCGAATCCACAACCAAAACCAATCGTTCTTGGAGAATTCTTGCTTTTCCTTTTCTCCTTTCCCTTCTTTTCTCTTTTCTCCAAGCCCTAGCGTATTATCCAATTGACTAAACTGATCTCCTTATGATTTGACCCTGAATTAATTCACTAAAACGAATTAAAGTAATTGGGTAAGGAAAAGACTAATCTACCCTTCAAAAATCCGGATTAGACTTTCCATAATCCAACAGCCAAACTTCCAAAGGGCATAACTTACCCATACAAACTCGGAATCACACAAACTTGGCGGTGTTGGAAAGATCATTCCAAGATCTTTCCAACCATATATATAACTACACCTAACACATCCTGATCTAGGAGTTATGGCCATTTGAAGTTGACCAAATCTCAATTTTTCATAACTAAAACAAAAATTCCAGATTTTCATTCTTTCCAAAAATGGCTATTTCCAATTATTAGCTTTTTCCTACTTATTTTAACTTGTGAGGTGTTACAATATCTCCCCCTTGGGAACATTCATCCTCGAATGAGATTACTGCTACTAGGCTAAGGGTGGTAACATCAAGTTTAAACACCCAACAAGCAAATACAAACAAACAACATGCTCATTCATAATTTAAAGGGTACTAAGAAAAGAATTAGTACCTTGGTCTGCATTTTCTCCAGATTCAAAAAGATGTGGATATCTCTTCTTCATATCCTCTTCAGCTTCCCAAGTAGATTCTTCAACAAATTGGTTCCTCCAAAGGACTTTGACTGATGCTACCTCTTTTGTCCTTAACTTGCGAACTTGGCGATCTAGAATCTGATCAGGAATCTCCTCATAAGATAAGCTATGCTTGATCTCAATATTTTCAGTTGGTATGATCAATGAAGTATCACCCATGCACTTTTAAAACATAGAGACATGAAATACCAAAAGAACCATTGCTAACTCTTGTGGTAGCTCCAACTCATAAGCTACATTGCCAATCCTCTTAACTATTCGATAAGGTCCAATATATCGGGGACTAAGCTTCCCCTTCTTACCAAACCTCATCACACTCTTCATGGGTGAAACTTTAAGATATACCCAATCATCTACTTCGAACTCTAACGCCCTTCTCCTAACATCAGTGTAGGATTTTTGATGACTCTGTTCCATTTTCAACCTTTCCTGAATCACTTTCACCTTCTCCATAGCTTGATGGACTAAATATGGTCCTATCAACCCTGTTTCACCAACTTCAAACCATCCAATAGGAGATCTGTATCTTCTCCCATAAAGAGCTTCATATGGAGCCATCTGGATACTAGAGTGGTAACTATTATTGTATGCGAATTCAATAACGGGTAGGTGATCATCCCAATTACCTTTGAAATCAATCATACATGCCCTTAACATATCTTCTAATGTCTAAATAGTGCGTTCTTCTTGCCCTTCTGTCTGAGTATGAAATGCAGTACTTAAGTTCACTTTTGAACCCAAATCTTTTTGGAATGACTTCCAAAACTGTGCAGTAAATTGCGCACCTCTGTCTGAAATAACAGAGACTGGGACTCCATGAAGTCTTACCACCTCCTGAATATACAACCTGGCATAATCTTCTGCTGAATGAGTAGTCTTCACCGGCAAAAAATGAGCTGATTTTGTCATTTTGTCGACAATCACCCAAATAGAATCATGCTGCCTACGAGACCTTGGTAAACCTGTGATGAAGTCCATATTAATCATCTCTCACTTCCATTCCGGAAGTTCTATATTCTGAGCCAAACCACCGGGCCTTTGATGCTCTACTTTAACTTATTGGCAATTTGGGCACTTAGCAACAAATTCTGCAATGCCCTTCTTCATACTATTCCACCAATACACCTCCTTCAAATCACGATACATCTTTGTGGAATCCAGATGAATGGAATATTTGGAGCTATGAGCTTCCTCCATGATCCTCTCTTGGAGTCCATCCAACATTGGTACACACAATCTACCTTGATATCTCAGTACGTCATCTCCCCCTTGTTCAAAAGCTAATACTTTTTGCCTATGAACATTTGCTTTCAATTCAAGGAAAATAGGGTCTTGGTCTTGCTTGCCTTTTACTTCTAACACTAATGATGATTCAGCCCCATTCATCACCACTACTCCTCCTTCTGTGGAATCCATAAGTCTGACTCCCAAGCGTGCAAGTCTATGCACATCTTTTGCTAGCTCTCTCATTTCTTCTTCAACATGGGTGGTACTACCCATAGACAACCTATTTAAGGCATCAGCAAGAGCATTAGCCTTACCTGGGTGGTAAAGAATACTCATGTCATAATCCTTGAGTAATTCTAACAACCTCCTCTAACTGAGGTTGAGCTCTTTCTGAGTAAACACATACTGAAGGCTCTTGTGATCGGTGGACACATCCACATGAACACCATAAAGATAATGGCGCCATATTTTCAAACTAAATACTACAGCAGCCAATTCTAAGTCATGGGTTGGGTAGTTCTTCTCATGAACTCTCAACTGTCTGGAGGCATAAGCTATAACTTTGCCATTATGCATTAACACACAACCCAAACCAACTCTAGATGCATCACAATACACCACAAAACCTTGTGTACCTTCTGGTAAGGTCAATACTAGGGCAGTAGTTAACCTCTTTTTCAATTCTTGAAAGCTTTTCTCACAAGCCTCAAACCATTGAAACTTAACTGTCTTCTGAGTCAATTTGGTCAAAGGAGACGAAATGGACGAGAACCCCTCTACAAACCTCCTATAATAGCCAGCCAAACCCAAGAAACTCCTAATATCAGTAGGAGATGTGGGTCTAGGCCAATTCTGCACTGCCTCAATTTTTTGATTATCTACTTTGATTCCCTCTACAGACACAATGTGGCCTAAGAATACCACAGACTCAAGCCAAAACTCATATTTAGAGAACTTATCATATAACTCCTTTATCTTTCAAAGTCTGGAGAACTATTCTAAGATGACTAGCATGATCTTCTTCATTCCTTGAATAGATTAGTATGTCATCAATGAAGACGATAACAAACATATCTAAATAAGGTTTTGAAAACTTTATTCATAAGGTCCATGAATGTTGCAGGTGCATTAATCAAACCGAACGACATGACCAGAAACTCATAATGACCATAACGGGTCTTGAATGTTGTCTTGGGAATATCACACTCCCTTACTTTCAACTAATGGTAGCCAGATCTGAGGTCAATCTTATAAAAACAAGAAGCACCCTGAAGTTGATCGAATAAATCATCAATCCTTGGAAGAGGATACTTGTTCCTAATGGTAACCTTATTCAACTGACGGTAATCTATACACATTTTAAGGGAACCATCTTTCTTTCTCACAAATACGACCGGAGCGCCCCAAGGTGAGATACTTGGTCGAATAAAGCCCTTATCTAAGAGATCCTTTAACTGCTCTTTCAACTCTGCTGGTGCCATTCTATATGGAGGAATAGAGATAGGACGAGTATCTAGAAGAATGTCAATACCAAAGTCTATCTCTCTCAGGAGGGACTCCAAGTAGATCATCTGGAAAGACTTCTGGAAACTCTTTTACTATAGGAACTGACTGAATGGGAGGTACCTCAACACTTGAGTCATTAACTCGGACTAAGTGATAGACACACCCCTTCGAAACTAACTTCCTTGCCTCAAGGTACGAAATGAAACGACCCTTAGGCACTGCTGAAATTGCTTTTCCACTCTAAGACTGGCTCATTTGGAAACTGAAACTTGACAACTCGGGTTCTACAATTAACTGAGGCATAACAGGCATGAAGCCAGTCCATACCAAGAATGACATCAAAATCTACCATGTCTAACTCAATTAAATCAGCCATGGTACTCTTGTGATTAACGAAAATGGGACAATCACAATAAACTCTCTCTTCTAGAATGGACTCACCAATAGGTGTAGAAACACTAAACGGTTCACTAAGTTGCTCAAGAATAACATCAAAATTCATAGCAACATATGAATTTACAAAAGATAAACTCACTCCTGGGTCTAGCAAAGTATAAATAGTAAAGTCAAAGACTTGGATCATACCAGTGACAACATCTGGCGAATCCTCTTGCTCTTGGCGACTGTTGATAGCATATAAGCGGTTTGTTCCTCCGCCAGTACCGGAAGTAGCCCCTCTAGATGCAGCTCTGTCTAGTGGATCAACTGAAGAAGACTGGGCTCTATTGCCCCTATTACCATTACCTTGTCTGTTCTTTGGACACTCTCGCAAGAAATGCCCATTTTGACCACACTTGAAACAACCAGTGGAACCCTCACTACAAGTACCTGAGTGGTTCCTACAACACTTGGCGTATACAAGAGGCTTACTACCTCTTTATGCCACACTACCCTGAGAATAAGCAGGTCTATCTCTAAAGTTCTGATTATTGTACTCACATTAGTTCTTAGGTGTAAGTGCACTAACAGATGATGGAGCAGGTCCCTTCTGTTTCTGTTGGAAAGATGACCGGTTGGCACTACTCTTCTGTTGCCTGGACTTATTCCCTGTCTTGGCTCTCTTGTTCTTAAACTCTTCCCTATCCCTTAGCTTCTATTCCTCAATCTGCTGCACATATACCATTAACCTCGAGATGTCCATATCCCCAATGAGCATTGCAACACTACCTTCCTTACTCGACAGACGAGACAACCCAGCAACAAACAAGCTCATTCTACTCCTCATGTCCACACCTATTTCCGCAGCATAACGGGACAGTTGGGTGAATTTCAACCCATATTCATGAACGCTTAGAGAATCCTACTTAAATGTGAGGCACTCACGTACCTTGGCCTCTTTCAATTCTCGGGGAAAGAAACTCCCCAAAAAATCCTCCTCAAAACAGGCCCAACCTATAGGTGGTGCATCCTTAGCTCTACCCCCTTTCCACTGGTCAAACCAAGTCCAAGCGACATTCTTCAGTTGATATGCAGCTAGCTCAACTCTCTCAGTATCTGCAACATGCATCACATCAAACACCTTTTTCAGTTCATCAACAAAGTTCTCCGGATCCTCAGAAATGCTTGAACCAGTGAAACTTGGAGGATTCATCCTCAAGAACTCATGAATCCTTGAAGTGGCAGCCTCTTCTTGTCGAGCCCCTCTTTGTTGCCCAACATGGTTAGTCACAGCTTGACTCAGCATACTGATTGCTTCTCTAAACTCAGCGTTAGTGACTTCCCCTTGAGGTTGCACTTTAGGTACATTAGGTACCCCTTGCTCCTCAACATTTCTCCTAGCTGGACGACCTCTAACTATTTTTTGTAGAGGCATGATTATCTGAAAACACGCGCAAGCATCTATTAGAAGGAAACCTTTTAGAAATCAACCTCTAACGCACGAAATGAGTGTGAAAGAAGTGAGGAATTTTCCTAAAGGTTGCAGCCTCCTAATTATAGGTGTGGCGCGCTTCACACCGATAACTAAGATTCTACAGACACGGCTACATAGACTCCCTAGGACTCTTGAACTCAGTGCTCTGATACCAAGTTTGTCATGCCTTAGGACTACACCCTGGGAGGGACTGGCACTCGAGAACCATTGTTGGCCCCAAGTGAACCCTTGTCCTGGCTTACTTACTCATCAGAAGACTTAACTTAACAAGATAATCTAAAAACATAACTTTAAATAGCTATAAAGTTAGCCAAAACTACAACTGAAGTCTATAAACAATATCCGGATGATAATGTAAAGACAACTGAACTACTAACTAACTGACTATCTATGAAGCCTCTAAAAAAACAATTGAGATCGATATTGGAACAAGCCCCACAACATCCTAATGAACTGATAAAATAACTGAAGTCAATAAAAGGGGTCCTCCGGAATGCAAGGAGGCTCACCAACTGACTCTGGAGTGCTCACTGGATCAACGATGCACTGGATACCAATCCTAGTGACCTGTGTGTACATCATAATACGATGCAGGCCAACTGGCATCAGTACTTTGAATGTACGAGTATGCGAGTTGGAATGCTAAATACAACATAGGCTTGAAAGGAATCTAAAGAACTTACCTGGATCAACTCAACTCAACAAAACTGAACTCATTTCAATATAAGCAGTTTAAATCAAGTGCAATATAAAGAAAGGTTGTTTTAAAAACATGATGTCAACTCTGTGTGTATGCTAGGATACATATAACTTTGAAATATATGTAAAAATACAATAAACAGTGTACATAAGAATACAATAACTTCTGTGGGAGTTTCTCCTACCCGACAACCATCACGTAAGAGCTATTGTGATGATACAACAATTTGCCTCACGCTGCCAGGGCCGTCCTATATCTTGTCGAGGGTGTCGAACCTGAACTACTAAGTGAATCCACTAGTCTATGCTAAAAACCACTAAAGGTTCATCCAAAAAGTATGACCCTTTTCTACCCATGATAGCTACATGGTTTACGGAGACTTGAGTTAATATCAATACTACTCCCAAAATATGATACTAGCTCTTTGTGTTTAAAAACATATTTTTTCTGTGATTTGAGATTAGTGCTCAAAAGCTTAGCTCAAAGGCTATCTTGGAAATCTCAGTTTCCTCTCTTGCTTCATTTAGAAAGCGATATCTTGGAAATCAAAGTTTCCCCTTTTGCTTCATTTAGAAAACGATTATTCTTTTCTGAAAACTAGCCCAAAGCCCTTTGGAAATCGAGGTTTCCTTTCTTGTTTAAATGTGAAAACATTTTAAACCCTTTGGGAATACATAGCCCCCATATACTTTTGAAGAAATGAACTTCAAGATTTACTCTTTACTGGACTCAAAACTTAGGTCTTAAAACAAAAGAATTTTGGAAAACTTTAAGAACTTCTCTATACTTTGATCTTAACTGCTCTTGACTTAACTATTAACTGGTCCTTGAATTAAATTATGGATTCAAGGATTTTGATTTGTGATAGGAAGGATCACATGATGTTTAGGAATGATCTTAAATAGCTAAAC
>NW_006238959.1:864244-871186 GCF_000226075.1 Solanum tuberosum
GACGCGGACTTGCGTGCCAGATCACGCTCGACTTTTTCCTTCTCTGCTTTACAGCCCCAATTCACCTAAACTCGATTACTAATCTCAAATTCATTTTAGATTCCAATACCCAGCATATGAACTCAAGAACCTAACTCAAAACACCTCTAAAACTCAACGTAAAGATCTCTGAAACTCCTCAATTCATCCCAATTCAAGAACAACATTCAAATTAAAGGATACATGTCAAGAACATCAACTTTGAAACTCTTTTAGGATGAATTTCGCTGAACTAAACATGTTTGGCGCGTGGGTGAATGCACCCAATGCTATGAAAGACTCACATAACTTGTAAGATCAATTCCTTGGCGAATCCACAACCAAAATCGATCGTTCTTGGCGAATTCTTGTTTTTCCTCTTCTTTTCTCTTGTCTCCAAGCCCTAGCGTGTTTTCCAATTGACTAAACTGATCTCCTTCTGATTTGACCCTTAATGAATACACTAAAACGAATTAAATTAATTGGGTAAGGAAACAACTAATCTACCCTTCAAAAATCCGGATTCGACTTTCCTTAATCCAACAGCCCAACTTCCAAAGGGAATAACTTACCCATACTAACTCAGAATCGCCAAACTTGGCGGTGTTGGAAAGATCTTTCCAAGAGATTTCCAACCATATCTGAAACTACACCTAAATCATCCTGATCTAGGAGTTATGGCCATTTGAAGTTGACCAAAACTTTACTTTTCCTAACTTAAACAAATTTTCAGATTTTCATTCTTTCCAAAAATGGCTATTTCCAATTATTAGCTTCTTCCTAGTTATTTTAACTTGCGAGGTGTTACAATGGTATTCTCTTCTCTTTGTGACATTCATTTCATAGATCAATAACATTGTTGTGATGATTTTCCCTAACATTTAATTTGGTAATTCAAGCTATGAGTACTTATGTCACACTCCAAGCCTACACTCTAGACATGACCGGCACTCGAGAACCATTGATGATCCTCAAGAGAACCCTTGGTCTGAATGACTAATTAGAGGAAGACTAACTCAAGTAGATTTAAGCTTTAAAACAAAATTTAAATTCAAAAGTCTCAAAACCTCTCAAAACTCAAACTATCTCAAAATAGTATATTCAAAACTGTCTGAAAACACTCTGAAACAATAATAGTTTGCCAAAATAGTTCAAAGGGAATATTGAAAGAAACTCAACATTAACTATCTATATATGAAGCCTTCATAGTTCAACATGGATGTCGGGACAAGACCGACGACACCTCAAAACTACTAAATTAAAAGACAAGAGTGGAGTCCTTCATAATGCAAGGAAGGTTCACCAAAGCTAGCAAGAAGTGTTAAGTTATCTCAACAGAGTGTCTCTTGATTATCCTAAACACCTATAGTTGTATCATGAAAAGATGTAGGTCAAATGAAATTAGTACATTTTTAATACCTCGGTCATAGAAAGAGCTAAATTTTAGAAAGAACTAAATTAGAAATAGCCAATTGGAGATTTGTGCAAGTTAGTCTTGAATTATGAGTTTTGGGTCAACTTCAAAAGACCATAATTTTCAGCAAAGGATGAATTAGGTAACCCATGAGATACAAATGAAATATTTGTGAGTCCCCTTTCCAACGCAACCGAGTTTGCTAAATTTCGAGTTCAGATGAGAGAGATATGCCTGTTTGAGTTCAACTTGTCCAGTTAAGGAAATTCATCCGAATTATGGAGGGTTATTTTGATCTTTTCCTTACCCCACTAAGTCCACACGTTTTTTCACCCAAACTAGGGGTCAAAGCTGATTAAAATAAGTTTGCGCTGAAGCCTAAAACGTTTGGAAAGTTAGGGCAAAGTTCAAAGAGGAGAAAAGGGAGAAAAGCTTAGCTTCAAGATTTCCTTGCAAGCTTTGAGGAATTTCATCAAGAATTTGATTCTTTCGAGGTATGTAAGGCTATCATAGTGTTGGACTAGTTCGTCCCCATGCCCTACATCTACTTTCAAATTAGTAAAATAGTAATCTAGGTTTCTATCCCTAGATTTGAGTATTATTGAGATGAGTTGATTTTGAATTGTTGAGTTCCTGATACTTATTGAAATTCTATTCCTAATTATTAAATTTCTATATGTTATGCATTAAGATTATTGAGTAGATTCGTTCATATCTATATTTCAACATGAACCCTATGAATTCAGTATTTTGAGATGAGAAATATCGTTCAGTTTAGAGTTCTTGAATTCTTGCATACTTGAGTTCTGAGTATTGAGTTTCTATATATTTATTGAGATCCTTGAGTTGATTTGTTCATGTCTATATTTTCAGCATGAATCCTATTTTGCGTTATAAATTTTGAGAAGGTTTTTAAAGCCAACGCTTGAGTTTTAAATTGAGTTTTTGAGTAAGTAAAGATGAGTTCTGAGAAAGAGTTTTTAAAACATGATTAGTATGACAGTCGAGTATGCCATCAATGTTTAAGTTATATGGTATCTAGATATGTCATCAATGTGTATGTAGTATGACTTCCCGAGTCATCAATGATCATATCACAATATGATTTTGATATATTTTTAGAAAGAGTTTTCATGTATGAATCGAGTAAGAGTATAAGGAAACTAAGTATTCCCAAAGGTATCGATTTGTTTATTGATAAAAGAGAAACTTTGATTTCTAAATTAGTTATGAGTTCAAAGATATTTCAAGAGTAGTTACCTTTTTTAAGAGGATAGTTTGAGCAATTATCTCAGACCAGAGGAAGAGTATGTTTTTAAACATTGAGCATTAGTATATATTATTAGGTGTAATATTGTGCACCGATATGGGGATGAGTTCAGACAACTCACATTCCTCATAAACCATGTATGTCAACATGGGTATAAGATCATACTTTTTAGATGAATCCTAAGTGTCTTCGGGTAGAAATTAGTGGATCCACTTAGTTGAGAATGTCTTATACTCCGGCAATGCATAGGACAGTTCTGGCAGCGTGGGCTAGACGTTGTATCATCACATAGCTCATAGTGATAGTTGTCGGTTAGAAAATCTCTCAAATAAGAGTAAAAGAGTTATTATTGTATTTTAAATACATTGAGTTATTATCTACTGCTTTAAAAGACTTCTTTATACTGCATTTTTATTGTTGCTTTTATATTGAACTTAGTTGAGTATTTCTGAGTTTGAGTATCCTTGAGTTGAGTTGAGTTGAGATGAGGTGAGTATGTTTGTAACACCCCATATTCGATAAAGGAAAAATTCTAGATTTTCAAAAGTTGCAGGTGCCACCGATGAAGGCCACCTACGGACCGTCAGTCAGCTTCATCGATGGGCAAGTCGACTTCTAGTTTCAGAACCCAGATTTCAGCCCTTTGACAGCCAAACGATGACTGAAAAGATGGACCGTCAGTCGCCTCACAGCCTGTCAATTAGCTCCATCAATGGGCTAATCAACTTTTAGTTTCAGAACCTAGAATTCAGACCTTTGACAGCCAAACAACGACTGACAGGACACACTGTCAGTCGACTTACGATCAGTTAGTCAGCTCCGTTGATGGGCTAGTTGACTTTTTAGTTAGGGGTAGTTGGGTGTTTTTCTAATTATTTTAACCCTAAACTATTTCATTTTGATAAGTTTTAACCTATTATTCTAGTCAGATTTTACCTAAACCATTATTCTCTAGAATTCACCAAGCTTAGAACAAAAGAGAAGAAAGAGGCGCCAGTTTTCCCGTAGAACGACCAGCAAGTTCCTTTAAGTTCTAGCCCCAAAATCAAAAAGATTTCTCCATGAAATTCGTCACCTAGTATGTGGGATTTCACTAGTAACACATATTACATATTGCTAATTTTTTCATTAGATTCCGATTTATGATATTTTCTTTATTTTGTTCTTCTACTTCTGTTGTCATACTACTAAATTCATTTCTTATAGCTACTTCGTATTTATATAATATTTCCATAGTTGTAGTAGCTAATTCTCCATTAGATCTTTTATTACTTCTTAGAGGTTTTAAACTTTCATCTGATAAATTTTATAGCCATAATTTTACTGTTCCCATAAGCGTTCTTTCTATATATCCTGGTGTCTCTGTCATTACTATTTTGTTATCTATTAATTGTTTTGATATATATCCTATCCATAATTGGATTGTTTTATTTATATCTGCTACACAGTCTAAATCTAAAAAATCATGTTGTCCAGTTATTGGTTTAGGCGTCCATTTTTTATTTAATCTTTTATCCCATGTAGTTTTTTCTCTGCCATATTGTTCATAGTTTTCATTATAATGTTTTAGATTTAAATTTTTTGGGTTTTTTACTCCTGATGTGCTAGGTTTTTCGTCCATGTCTACGTCTTCTGTATTTACTTCTAAATTCTTTGTATTATCTATGTTTGCTAAAAGTTCCGTATATGTTTCGCTTGTTTCCAAATGTTGTTCTAGATCATCGTCGTTTATTTCATCAATTCTTATTTCGGGTAGATTATCTTGGCTATTTTCTCATTTTTTCTTCTAATTCATCTTCTAATTGCAATTTTTCTTTAAATTTAATTATATCATTTGCTAATTTTGTTTTTTGTTCTTTTACTCTTTGTTTAATTTCATACATTTCTTTTAATATTGCTAGCTCTTTTTCTAGCTCTATTATTTTAGTATTTTTTACTTCTTCTAATTGTTGTACTTCCTTTTTTGCTTGTTGTTTTATTTTTTCAATTTCCGTTTTTCTATCTATTTCTTCATTTTCTTTTGTTATTCTTATCATAGCAGTTAAACTATCTTCTACCATTTTTCGTAGCGGAACTGGTAGTTTTAAGTCTATTTTGCCTATGTCTCAATTCTTGTCTTTTTGCTATAATCTCAATTCTTTTCTTTTTCCTACATTCTTCATTCTCGTTATTCATTGTTTCTTTGAGTATTGAATATATTTATATTCTATTTTAGATATATTATCTATTAATTGATCTAATTCGTCGTTATCAGTTTTTGTGATATTGAGTTTTTTATATTCCGGATATAATTTGTTTAATTTTCTTCTTATTTTTCTTAACTTTCTACTAGTATGTTTCTTCCTTTGTTTCTTATTATCCATAGCTCTGATACCTATTTTTCGGTGCGGAACTGGTAGTTGAGGAATTCATAGAACTGGTAGTGTGGTAGGTGGTAGTATGGTAGGTGAGTAATTTATTTTAAAGATTTTATTATAATATTCTTTTGCTAATTGTCTTAATCTTGATATCTTTTTAATATTATTTTTTTGGGGTTGCGGAATTCATGATAAAATGTACAATAATATTTATTGTAATATTCTTCCGATAGTTGTTTTAATCTGAATATTTACTTTAATATTATTTATGATATATTACTAGATATAACATATCTTGGGTTCTTCGGTACATATATAAATTTTCCTCCATTAATTGTTCTAATAGTTTTATATCTTCCATAGATTCTATCCAATATTGTAAATATTCGTAGTTCATTTTAATCTAAATTTATTTCTAAATCATACCATTCTATTCTTTCGGAGTCTAAATCATGTAGATCTATTTCATACCATTCTTGATTTAATATATCTTCTGATTCGTTATCATTAAATATTTTTTCCCATATTATTCTTCTTAATTCAATTATTTCTATATTTTAAAGTATTTATAAGATTAAAGTTTCGTAGTTTTTTATCATTTCATCATGCATGTATGTAGTCATGTTCTTTACTATGCATGTTTTTATTTCAAATTATTCCTTCCTATCATATTCATAATCGATTAAATTCATATTACATTATTATGAACTAGATTATCTGTTTATCATGTTTGCCTGTCACTACTAGCATCGTACTTTAGCGGATACTTCCTTCTTATCAGCGCCTCAACTTTGTTTACTCCTCTAAATGGCTTTCCTCGCCTACTAGTTTCAACATTAGGATGGCATAGTATAGAAGTTTTCTCCCTGTTTACAGTGTGCTAATAAACTAGAAAATCATGATTCAAATAATTCTAATACATAATAACAAACATAAATTTATGCAATCATTTATATGAAATTCAGGAATATATGAAATTAGTTCCGCATATTTTTTGAACAATATACCTTTGCTTCTTGCTTATTCATGCTATCTGAAATATCTGATTAGATTTCAGATTGTTGCTCCATTTATCTAAATACTATTTTTTTTAGTTGAGAGAGTTTTTGAAAAGAAAGTTTTATATATCAGGCATTGCCTGCCTTTTCATTTACATATACCTTCCTTTATATAGGAAAGGAAGATTTACTATAGCTATTTTACAATCATCTATTATCTTCCACGTACTATACTACTTTATGACTAACCTTATGACACATTATGACATCACATACCTATTTTATGACTTTTACTACTTATTTTAATGTCCACCTACTATTTTTACTATTCCTACTTTACACCTTGCAAAATACTATTCCTACTTTACACCTTGCAAAGTGCTTTACGACTTTTCACCTTATCTTTGTACTATTTAGTTCTGGACTACTTTACATTGCTTTATATCTTTACATATCTTTTTGTCCTTGTCCTCTTCTGCTCTTTGTCTTGTTTGGTCATTCCGTCTCTATCTTATTTGGTCATTCCAGTTGTACATCTGGAATTATATTATCTTCTCCGTTGCATTTTGAACATATGTGGTCAGGGTATTTGTGACCAATTAGCTTATATCTGGTTAATAACTTTGTTGAAATAAATCTTGCCTTTAGTGCTCTTGTCGTAGGTCTTTCTTCTGGTTTTAATAATGATAAAATCCATCGCTGGACGTCATCCATATCTGCTCTTCGTAGTTCTCTTGAATTTGAATATATCATTAATTGATCTCTCGAGTAATAACTCCATATAGCATTTCCGTTTAAATAATTGTTTGCTAACTCTTGTATAATAGTTGATATACCAATTATTCTTTTGTTGGCATAAAAACTTGGTATCTCTATTTTGCATAT
>NW_006238959.1:873060-898949 GCF_000226075.1 Solanum tuberosum
CTCTTTTTGCTCCTATTTTTTGTTTACACGGTGTTGTGAACCACCAGTGTGTTTTTGTTATTATATGTGGGTATAATTTTTCTAAAAATGGCATTCCTAATAGCATGTCTTTTGTAGTTAATTCAAAATTATATATTTCTTCTATAGTTAATATCTTATCCATATTTGTATTTTTATATTTTTTGCCTTATATGTGATCATGCTTCCTTCATTATTAAATCTTGTTACTACTATCGGTGTTTTTAATTTTTCCCATTTATCTTCCGGTAAACAATTGTATTTACATATATTAGCTTCTGCTCCCGTATCTATCATTGGTATCAAGCGGCCATCCTTCTCATGCTTATCAAAACATGCTTCCATCTTCTCCTTACGCAAAATATATTTCCACAGCAAATTCTAAATCCTACTAAGTATATGAAAATATCAATTAGAAGTTTAAGTTTTAAAAAAATAATACTAATAAAAATAATTGATGAATTGGTGGACCAAGGCATATTAAAATGTCAAAAATAAATGATGGAATTTTTTAAAGATTCAGTTTGAATGTCCGACTCCCTTTTTCGATCTTTCGACTGTCTAGTGTGGTAGGTGAATATCGAACGTGATACTGTACACACAATATATTGAAAAAAAATAGAACTTTAAATGCAAAAGCAACTAACAAAGGGGGAAAAATCAAAATTCCACGCAGATAATAGATTGAATCTTGATATGTAGTATAAAGCTATAATAAGCTCAAAAAAATAAAGTAAAATAAGAAGTTGTAAAAGAAAATTAATCATGCACACACCATTCTTCAAAGATCCATTCTATTTGTTTTACTAGTCGACAACGTAATCACATGCTATCAAGCACAAATTACATTATAAATGCATAGTCTAAAATTGTACCTATGAGAACATAACCACCTGAACTGTTCTAAATATCATAGAAAGATACATGTCCTTCCTCTTAGATCTAATTTTTCATGTGGAGAAAAAGATTATGAACAAAAGTGGCACAAACCGAAGAGTTGGAAAAAATACTCAAATAAAATCTTGTTTCTTCCACAACTCATGGAATAACATTAGATTACTTTTAAAAATAAACTGCATTAATTTGTATCATTGATTTTAGATGGAACAAATTGCAATGGAGCATCAATAATTTAAGTTTTTCAAATGGTTTTCTATTTATTTTTAGCTAGACAATATTAATAAAGGAGATATTAATCATCTATAGAAAAATACAAACAAGATATATTATGAGGTATCATAGACACATCTAAAGCCTTTAGAGCCTTTTGTTCTTCTAAATCATATGGATATTACGTCACCGTTTAGCTTTTCACTTTAAGTTTGGAGATCAATATTTTCATAGCAGTTGACATATTGATGAAAATATGTTAACTATTTTGAGATATTTATGTACATTTTTAGGAGTAAAAAATTCATACACATAATAATCCTTATAATAACCAACTATATTAAAGTTTGTTTAACATTAGATTTGTAATCAAATGTTCACTGTGTTTTCAATCATGATCTAAATTCAAATATGAAAAAGAATCTAACATAATCAATTAAGGAACACTTGTCTAGAATTACTTAAATTGAATATTAACAATAAAAATTATATAAAAATAACAACATAACGATTCTATATATTATGCAAGTACACCAACTTATAGAAAATAATGTCACATAGACAATGGCACCACATGTAAAAATAAAACTCCAATCCAATGTGTTCATACCCTAAGTAATAGGTGTCTTCTTTCATCAAATGCTTATTACATGTGACAGTCTCAAGCTAATTGAAGAAACCAAAGATGCATTACAGAAAGCATTTATAATGAAGGACTTGGGAGAGTTAAGGTTTTTTCTTCCTATTGAATTTGCTAGGTCCAAGGAAGGAATTCTAATGCATCAAAGGAAGTATGGATTAGAATTGATTTCTGAAACTGGCCTTGGAATTGCAAAGCCTGCTATGACTCTTATGGATATTAATGTGAAGTTAACAACTAAGGAGTATGATGATCATGTTTTCAAAGGCACTAATCAAGCAGAACCTATTGCTGATCAAGGATCATATCAAAGACTCATAGGTAATCTTCTTTATATTACCATGACTAGACCTGATATCTCATTTTGTGTTCAGAATCTAAGTCAATATTTACAAGCTCCCAAGCAGTCTCATATGGAAGCAGCACTCAGAATAGTCAAGTATCTAAAAAAAACAACCAGGCCAAGGAGTCTTACTATCCAGTAATAAGAACAATGTGATAGCAGCCTACTATGATGCAGACTGGGTTGCATGTCCTAACTCTAGAAAGTCAGTAACAGGTTATGCAATAAAAATGGGAGATTCTCTCATCACTTGGAAGTCTAAGAAACAAATAACTGTCTCCAAGAGCTTAGCTGAAGCAGAATACAGAAGCTTAGCTTCCACTGTGGAAGAGATAGTTTGGATAGTTGGGATAATAAAAGAACTAGGTATTGATGTTACTCTTCCAGTCATCACTTGGAAGTCTAAGAAACAAATAACTGTCTCCAAGAGCTCAGCTGAAGCAGAATACAGAAGCTTAGCTTCCACTGTGGAAGAGATAGTTTGGATAGTTGGGATAATAAAAGAACTAGGTATTGATGTTACTCTTCCAGTCATCACTTGGAAGTCTAAGAAACAAATAACTGTCTCCAAGAGCTCAGCTGAAGCAGAATACAGAAGCTTAGCTTCCACTTGTGGAAGAGATAGTTTTGGATAGTTGGGATAATAAAAGAACTAGGTATTGATGTTACTCTTCCAGTCAAGGTGTATAGTGATATCAAGGCTGCAATAGAAATAGCTGCAAATCCAGTGTACCATGAAAGGACTAAACACATTGAAATAGATTGTCATTTCATTAAGGAAAAGGTTATTCAAGGACTGATTTCAACTAACTATATTCCTACAAGTGAGCAGCCTGCTGATATATTAACAAAAGGATTATCCAGAGTGCAACATGAGTTTTTGAGTTCCAATTTAGGTATACAAAACATATTTGCAGCACCTAACTTGAGGGGGAGTGTTTAAGAAGGATTTACTTAAAGTCCTAAAGGGTCTATGTGTAATTAGATATAATGTAACTATAAGATTAACTAATTGGTTAGGAGTTTGTTAAATTAGTTAATAGTTAGTTAGGATTATAGAGGGCTAAACACCTATATAAGTTGTACTGATCAACTCATTGTAACAACTGATTCAATTCTAATGAATATAGAATTCTATGATTCTCAAGATCATCTTCTTCTTCTTTTTCTTCTTCTTTTTCTATTCTAATCATCAAGAGTTCATCTCAATTAATGTACTTCTTCAAATAATAACATCATTTAATGGTCTCATTTGTTTCTTATTTTTCAATAGATCCAGTAATAACTTGAATCACTAAACTAAATAATTAAAACTAATTTTCTCTTAATTCAGTAAACTACACATGTTGGATAACAATCAAAGCCAAACAAATCATGCTTCAACAACAATTTAATTTATTGTGTTGTTTCGTATAAATCAACAAGTAATAAATACGTCTCCTGCAATATTGATTTTTGAGGAAGAAGATTGTGACTAGGAAATAAGTAAGTCATAGGCTCTGATATCAATGAAAGAAAATAATCAATTGAGAACACATGATTCTCCTAGGATTCATTTTATTTGTTTTACTAGTTGATAATGTAATGGCATGCTATCAAACACAAACTACATTAATCAATGGAATAAAAAACAATTAAATATTGCCAATCGAATCAATGTGTTAATGAAACCATGATCCTTCCATTTTTCTTCACTCAGAACAACTATTTGCATTAATGTTTCTACATTATCACATTTTTACAAATCTTGTTTATTAAGGGTTGAGAACAACTAAAATTAAAAGAAATATTGAAGTAGAAAACAATAGAGAAGGAAAAATTAATATTGTCTAAAAACAACAAGCAAAACTTTTCATTGGGTCAGAATTGAAACTACATTTTCCACCGTTCAAGTAGCACAACTTTCCGTTGCATTGTCCAGGAAAATAATTACCTTTTTATTCCTTTTATAATGAGTCCATATTAGTATTGTAATGATTCTCTAGGTCATTTTTGTGCTTATGTCATCTATTTATCATTTATAGCATTCTTATAGTGACCGCAAGTCATTTATGACTTGTTGAGACTACCAGTTAGTCACCTAGCTAGTCGTTTGTTTGGTTGTGAATTTCTATGTTCAGGAGCTTTTGAACCTTGAATAGTCATTTTCTATCAAAAGTTCAGAAAGATGACCTCAGAATCCGATTCTGACAATTTCATCAGCTCCACAAGGGTCATTTTAGGCTGGCAGCATGGTTGGCACGGCTAACAAGGCTTTCGGTGCGAGTTTGTACGATTAGGCATTTTACCTTTCAAGTTAAGGCCTAAAGTTTGACATTGGTCAACACTATTCGTAAACGTGCTTGGATGAGAACTCCATCAGTGTGGTTATCTCTAGAATATCAAATTTTCTCTTGAACGACCCTTTGTACAAATCTCAACGCTCGCGAGCTAATTCTGAGCCCCCTTGTGGATATTGGCTTAAATGGAGTTTTGATGTGGGGCCACTTTTTGTCGATAGGATCTCACATGAAATTATTTACTGTTCCATTGAATCCAGAATATCAAATTTGGTAGGGTAGCATATCTCGTTTGCATATATGAGATTCTGAACGAATTTGGAATAATCCATCAAAGTTTTTCAAGTTGCCAAAACTAGCTGACATGGATCCGCTGGTGCAAGCCAAATTTGGTCTTCGCTTTCTCGGGCCTTGATCCATGTTTGCAAACACCATGAGAGTTGGTCACCACCTTCGCGAGGTCCAGGTCATATTTGCAAAGGGTTAGGCCCTTGGCCTACACTTTCGCGGGCCACTGGCTTCTCTTGCCTTCGCATTCAAAGGATTCTTGCCACATTTGCAAAGGGTAAACTTCTTGTGCTCTGCATTTGCGGCACCTATAAGTTGCAATAGCAAAGAGAAAAACGCAAGGCACCTTTAAGTACCAACTTCCATCAGTGATTATACTATCAATTTAACTCCATTTACAATGATTTGAAGTCTTGTAATCATGAACTGTTGGGGATATGTGTGTGGATGGTTGGAAACTATTGTAATCTCTCCATTCGAGGTAAATTCGAGTTATTGTAGGCTGCCATGACTTATTTTTGTGCTCTAATTTTGAATTGTTGTATGTTGGTTGTCTTGCTGCTCTGAGCCCTGAATTGTGTTCCATTTTGGAACAAAAGTTCAACGTAATATTTTAGACCTTTTGGCAGAGTCAATTCTGTAAATTCCGATGTGGGTCCCATGATTCCCATTTGATTCAAAAGTTGGCCCATTTTCATTTTTGTGTATTTGGTGTTGAAATGGTTGTATTGACGTTGTGATCCTATTTTTGATAGTGTGACAACATTCTGAGGTCGTTCGCAAGGGAAAGGCTCCGACATTGTGATTTAGAGCACGCAAGATCGACCTAAAGGTAGACTACGACTTTCCTTCTCTTAGATTGAGGTTGAATGTGTGATTACATTTTGATTAGAGTGAATTGGGGGCGGGTACCCAGTTTTTCTTATTTACTTTTCTTGATACTATGTTTAAGTCTTCAGTAGCTCTATTTTAGGTGTATTACCATGCTAGTCGACGATTATTTGTTTAGTTCTATTTTTGTGTGTTGACTTGGATGTTGTTATTATGGTATAATTAAGCATGCTTGGCCTTAGTCTATGACTAGACTAGTTTTTGCCTTAGACCAGCGATACTTGTGGTCTTTAGGACTTATTTCTTCTCCGACGTCGTTTCAAACGATTTAACTCCTTATAGACTGAAGTAGCAGAGTTAAGTCTAATAGAATGAGCCTTAGTTTAGGTGTTGATTCAGTTTTACCAAGTTTCTATTCACTCTTCCTATTTCTACAGTCCCATTACGATACCAGAGGTTTTATGCTTTGCTAGGTGACTCAGGATTAGAGTCGCATAGGTCGAGAGCCTTTTATCGATTCCTTGAGCTAAACGTTGTTCCACTGTAGTTTGGGTTATAGATGATACATGATACGTCGATGTTCTTATTGGTGCCCACATGTTTACTCTTGCTTACTAGCCAGTGCCATTGTGAGCTTACTATTTGTCTAGGTGATGGTCTTATTGGTACCCCCAGGTTTAGTCTTGCTAGCTAGGTCAGAGCCCCTGTGATTTTATTGTTTGGCTGGGTGATGCTCTTATTGGTGCCCCCGGGTTACTCTAGCTAGCTGGACTAGTGCCCCTGGGAGTTTATTGTCTGTCTAGGCGGCCTTAGGGTTTACTTTTGCTAGTAGGGTTGGTGCCCTTGGGAATTTATTGTCTTGATGGGCGGGCCCATTATTGGGTGCTTATGGTTTAAGGTTGTTACTTGGGCCCGATGTCCTGATTACACTTAATGGATCTAGATTCACTTTACTTTGCTATTGTAGTTTAGCTATTTTGTGTACCTGTCAAGCTTATAGAGGTTCGTTCGGATTTTACTTAAACTTGCGCACGAGTGTACCTTTTGGGCTTATGGGGTCCAATTATGTTTAATTTAGCTGTATTTAGTCTTTATTTCTTGTACTCTTGTGTGCTTTTCTTTAAATTCCACTTTGACCTTTATTGGTGTCTAGATTCTACCTTTTCATATTGTTTTTACCATCCTTGCTCAATTAACCTATGATGCCTACTGGGTACTTTTCTTTGGTACTTATACTACACTATGCATCTATTTTGTGTCAGCAACAACTTTTGGATCAAAGGTGAAAGTGAGCACTTCGTGACCTGGAATTGCCTTTATATTTAATGTTTTTGAAAATTTTCCATTCTTTTGGAAAAGAAAATATAGTATTTATCTATTTTTAAATATTTATATAGTTATACTTGCTAAAGTTGGTAATTCTAATTCACTTAAACCTCAAAATAAATGGTCTCTTCACTAACTTTAGATTTCCGACACTAACTTCAGATTTCCTCTTCTATTTGTTAATCTCTAAATAGTTATCGAACCCATAGGAAAAACATGTGCTAAATATCCACTAAAAATGAATTTTTGAGAGTCAAACTTACCTGCTGCCGGCAACCAGCGGAGCTCCGACGTTCTGCTGCGGCGCTGGCGTGGAGTCGATCAAGGGGTATGGCGCTGGGGTCGATCGGGGGTGTGGCGCAGCTAAGAGAGGTGGTCAGATTTAAGAGTGAGAGAGGTAGGGTTTTGAGAGAAAAGGGAAAATAATTATCATTCCTTTTTTAAAAGAAGTGTTAATTTACCGACCATAGGATGTCGGTATCTTTTAAAATAATTATCTATTTTTAAACATATTTAATAAATACCGACATCATGAAGTCGATATAATTTAAATAAAATAATAATTTATATATACTGGCCTCTTGAGGTCGGTGTTTATTAATTTATTTTAATATAAACTGACCCCTTGAGGTCGATTTTATTAATTAAAATTACGTACATATATATTACCTCCTAATTATATAAATTTAATTTTATCGATCAACAAACGTTTATCAATATCAAATTTAATATATAAATCTTCTTGAATTGATCATCGGTATTTCTTTAATTGATAATGTATTTCATAGCTGAACCATTAATATATAGGACTTGATTTGTTAAACTACTTGACGATTATATATAATCTCCTACAATCAACATATTTCATACATTTTCAATCGATTATTATTTTACCTTTTGTGTACAACATCACGAGAGATCCATTTTAAATTCGGGCGTTAAAACTTTAATAATTTGATATATATATATATATATATAGTGTGTGTGTGTGTGTGAGAGAGAGAGAGAGAGTTGGTTTGTTATACTATTCGACGAGTATAAAATCAACGTATTACATACTCCGATTAATTGTCCTTTACAATACTTTACGATGTTCTATTGTCTATTTCATAAAACGAGATAAGACATTAAAGGTTATATGTACAAATAATTAAACAATAAATTATTAATATAATTTTAATTTGTTATGACATTTCAATGACTATCATCTTGCATTTCATACTCGGATGGATTATAAGTTAGCTCTTCACCGCTTCATCATTACATGAGATATTAAGTTCATGATTAGATGACGAACTGATAGAATTTGTACTTAAATCTAGAAATATATAATTATATCTAAAATAATATCAACGTAATTTCATACTCTAAATATGGATTATTGATGTTTCTTTGTCTATTCCACGAATTCTATTTTTTTATTTTATAAAAGTATACAAAGTTGTTACACATTTCAAAACAATTAATTAAAGGCATAAAATGAAAATTTATTATTATGCACAATAGCAAAATTATGACTAATAGAAATATTTTAAAAAAAACTGACCTCCAGATGTCGACTTTATTAAAAGTAATTAGATTAAATAAAATATACCAACCTGATGATGTCGGTACATTAAATTTTAAGATAAATATAAAATAATCACGTTAAATTAAATATTACTGACATCATGAATTCGGTATTTTATATTAATTTATTTTTTAATTTACATAAAATCGTCATCCGGAGGACGATTTGTTTAAATTTAATTGAAAATATTAATTTATTAATTTTCTGCATTTTAAATTTAGATAAGATTCTATTCTATTCTTAATTTGCTAATTATTACCGATCACTTTAGGTCAGCTGTGATAAAAATAATAGATAAAAATAAAGGTATTGACTTTTGGAAGTCACTATATAAATATTTTAATAAAAAATAATTTGATTACATACTATTTCCTTTTACCGACTTCCGAAGATCGGTATTATAATTTTTTTATTTCTTGTTTTAGACAAAGCCGTCCTCTAGAAGACGATTTAAATAAAATTTATTCAAATATTTCTTGATTTTGTTTTTTTATAATTAATTGAGAAAAATAAAATATTGTTATTTATTTATTCATTTAATACCGACTTCAAGAGGTCGGTTTTTACTGTAGTTCAATTTTTTTGGGAAAAAATTCGACATCCAGAGGTCGGTATTTGGTTTTCCCGCTCATTTTTGCATAAAACCCGACTCCTTGTAGTTGGTTCCCTGAATTTTATTTTATTTTTTATTCCTTTTAACAATACCGACCTCCGCAAGTCGGTAATTTTTAGGTCGATATTCACTATTTTTTTAGTAGTGTTCTTCTTCTTTATATTGTATAGCGAGTCTTTTCCATGTTGAAACAAGCTTTGTTGTTGGACCAGATTTGGAACTTGTACTCTTTTGTTAGTACTACTATGTACTTGTGACTTATAGGTTCTAGGAGGGATCCTTTATGTATATAGTTTTGGCTTGTTCCGGTCTAATTTTTTTCTATTGTTTAAATTCTTGCTTCTGCTTCTTTCTACCCTTTTACGCATCTATTCATCATTTATAGCATTCTTATAGTGACCCCTAGTCATTTATGACTTATTGAGACTACCAGTTCGGTCACCTAGCTAGTCATTTGTTTGGTTTTTATGTGAATTTCTATGTTCAGGAGCTTTTGAACCTTGAACAGTCATTTTTTATCAAAAGTTCAGAAAGATGACATCAGAATCTAATTCTAACAATTCCATAATCTCTACAAGGGTCATTTTAGGCTAGCATCATGGCTGTCACGGCTAACGAGGATTTCGATGCGAGTTTGTACGATTAGGCGTTTTAACTTTCAAGTTAAGGCCTAAAGTTTGACATTGGTCAATATTCTTCGTAAACGTGCCCGGATGAGAATTTCATTAGTGTGCTTAGCTCTAGAATATCAATTTTTTTCTTGAACAACCCTTTGTGCGAATCTCGAGGCTCACGGGCTAATTGTGAGCCCCCTTGTGGATGTTGGCTTAAATAGAGTTTTGATGTGGGGCCACTTTTTGTCGATATGATCTCACATGAAAAATTTAACTGTTCCGTGAGTCTAGAATATCAAAATTTAGTATGGTAGCATATCTCGTTTGCATATATGAGATTCTAAACGAATTCGGAATACCCCGTCCGAGTTTTTCAAATTGCCAAAACTAGATTTATGCATCCGCTGGTGCAAGCCAAATTTGGTCTTCGCTTTCTCGGGCCTTGGGTCGTGTTTGTGGAGACAATGAGAGTTGGTCACCGCCTTCGCTGGGTCCAGGCCACGTTTTCAAAGGGTTAGGCCCCTAGCCTACGCTTTCGCGGGGACCTGACCACATTCGCGGGCCTCTGGCTTCTCTTGCCTTCGCTTTCAAAGGATTCTTGCCACATTTGCAAAGGGTAAACTTCTTGCTCTCTGCATTTGCCGGACCTCTAAGCTTCATTATCAAAGAGCAAAACATGAGGCAACTTTAAGTACAAACTTCCATCAGCGATTATACTATCAATTTAACTCAACTTTTAGTGATTTGAAATCTTGTAATTATGAACTGTTGGGGATATGTGTGTCGTGGTCGGAAACTATTGTAGGCTCTCCATTCGAGGTAAATTCAAGTTATTGTAGGCTGCCATGACTTGTTTTTGTGCTCTAAATTTTGAATTGTTGTGTGTTGGTTATCTTGACTGCTCCGAGGCCCGAATTGTGTTCCATTTTGGAAGACACATGATTCCCATTGGATTCAAAAGTTGTCCCATTTTCATTTATGTGTATTTGGTGTTGAAACTACTGTATTGACATTGTGATCCTATTTTTGATAGCGTGACAACACTCTGAGGTCGTTCGCAAGGGAAAGGCTTTGACATTGCGATTTAGAGCACGCAAGATCGACCTAAAGGTAGACTATGACTTCCCTTCTCTTAGATTGAGGTTGAATGTGTAATTACATGTTGATTAGAGTGAATTGGGAGCGGGTAGCTAGTTTTTATTATTTGCTTTTCTTGATATCATGTTTTTTGGACTTGATTGGCCCTATTTTGGGTGTAGTACCATGTTAGTCGGGGATTATGTGTTTAGTTCTCTTTTTGTGAGTTGACTTGGATGTTGTTATTATGGTATAATTAAGCATGCTTGGCCTTAGTCTAGGACTAGACTAGTTTTTGCCTTAGACCAGCGATACTTGTGGTCTTCAGGACTTATTTCGTCTCCGACGTTGCTTCAGACGATTTAACTCATTATAGATTGAAGTAGCAGACTTAAGTCTAATAGAATGAGCCTTATTTTAGGCGTTGATTCAGTTTTTCCAAGTCTCTATTCACTCTCCCTATTTCTACAGCCCCATTGCGATACCAGAGGTTTTTATGCTTTGCTGGATGACTCAGGATTTGAGTGGCGCAGGCCGAGAGCTTTTTATCGATTCCTTAAGTTAAATGTTGTGCTACTGTAGTTTTGGTTATAGATGATACACGATACTTCGATGCTCTTATTGGTGCCCACAGGTTTATTCTTACTAACTAGGCTAGTGTCCTTGGAGTTTACTATCTGGCTGGGTGATGATCTTATTGGTACCCCCGGGTTTAGTCTTGCTAGCTAGATCGGAGCCCCTGTGATTTTAATGTTTGGCTGGGTGATGCTCTTATTGGTGCCCCCGAGTTACTCTTGCTAGCTTGGCTGGTGCCCCTGGGAGTTTATTGTGTGGCTAGGCGGCCCTAGGGTTTACTTTTGCTAGTTGGGTTGGTACCCCTGGGAGTTTATTGTCTCGGTGCATGGGCTGGCCCATTATTGGGTGCTTATGGTTTGAGGTGGTTACTTGGGGCTCTATGTACGGATTACACTTAATGGTTTGAGGTGCTAACTTTCGGTCTTCTCTCGATAAGGTTTCTCGCTTTCCATACATAGTACACACAGGAAGCAAGAGTCATTCTATATATAGATGACCAATTGTTTCGTTATCCATTAGGCACAATGAATACAATACCAATGAAGTAACACACCAATGTATAATTCAAGTCATGCCAATGAAGAAAGACAATTTACACAAAATGAAGAAAAAGAGGTGGAAAATATTGAACAAAAGTCCTGTGATAACAACAGAATAAAAGAATAATGTCTGAGGATTTATCTTTAGCTTCTAAAGCTGATGTATCCGCAAAGGTAATTGTAACCATCTTTTTAACATGCCCTCTACAAACAAAAGAAATTTATTTTAAAATGCAAATGAAATTGGTAAAAGGAATGTTAAAATCCAAAAGTATTACGTATTTGTTTTCTCAAAATCCACCACATAAAAGGTAATAAACTTAGTATATACTCACATATCTTATCATCATAAGAGAACTCAAGACTCATTTAGGTCCACGGATCTGAAGCTCGTCCCCTCCCCTCATATCTTCAGCATATTGATTAATCTCCAGAGTGGAATCTTCAAGTTGAGGGCTCTGCCAGGTATTGATAATTTTTAAAGAACCAATATCCTCGAAACTAGGAGGGATATCCTCAAGCTTATGACATACCCACAAATATAACGTCTCAAGAACGGGAAAGGATTCCTCTCCAACCTCCCACTTAGCAAGAGTCACTCCACTCAACTTCAAAAATTTGAGATTATCAAAGGTGTCTTCCTCCTCCATTTTCCATTCTCCCCCTTGGAATATGACCGAGTCTAAAAGGGTCAGATCTTCAAGGTTCGGCAGTATTCCTATTGTTGATAGTGACTCGGATGTCAGAGGAAGCTCACCCAACAACAATTTTCAAACTCGATAGGAAGTGAAAATCCCACGGATAATGTGTCGCTATAGAGGGCCCATTTTCATTTGTGTTTGAACTTTCAAACTCTACTTTGAGGGATTCTAGTTCATTTAGGAAATCCAACTTCGGGAACCAATATCGCACTGTTGAACAATCCCATGATTCTTTGAGACTAAATGAAAGTTGTTGAAGATTGGGAAACTTTTTGAAAATATCCTCTGTGTCTTTTGAGTAGGTGAACACGAGTTTCTCTAAAAATCTCAAGTTCTCTCAATCTTGTATCCTTTGTTGTCAGTATTGGTTCATCTACATCAAAATCGAATAAAGATCCAGCTTTTATGCTCAACACTCGCAACTTCAAGAGAGTCCAAATTCTCGGTAGTAGTACCAAAGGTGGTCCTTTATTTTCCACAATCAGTGTTTCTAGATTGAAGAAGTTAGAGAAAGACGAAGGCAGAGCTTTAACTTCTGTCTCAAAGTTTAAGAACCTCAAATGAACCAACATGAATATTTCATTTAGCAAAGAATCTTTCACCATGATAAAAGAGCTTTCGAGGATAAATACTCTAAGTAGCCTCAGGTGTCTTAGGTGACATATATCAGAAAGATAGTCGTCCAGCTCGTCTCCAGTTATCATCAAGGAATAGAGGTGTTTGCCAGAGTGCCTTTTACTTTTTGTATCGATCAGGACAAAATTAATCCCAAAGTGCTCCCTGTGATAATTGATGGTCATTTGACGTGACGACAAATCTGAAGAAGATGATGTAGCACTTGAACTTATCAATTCAAACAACTTCTCCTCTCTTGCTTTTATCAAACAAACGTCATGCAGAAGATCATAAAGTAGGCAAGTCGAGTAATAACCTATATCATTGAAAAGAATTACCAAGCTACTGGAAATTAAAGTGTCCAAATAGAAATCCATCACTTCTTCTACACTCTTCATCTTTGTCGGTTCCACAAGTCCTTCAGCATGCCATAAAAATTTCAACTCATAGATTGTTATTGCACTATCCTTCCGTAAACTTACAAGGTAAAGGAAGCATGGCTTTAGTTGATTTGGTAAATGGTCATAACTTAATTCTATAATCTTCATCACTTCCACTTCATTGTTGAAAATAAAGGAACTCAAATTATTTCAAACTTCAAGGCCTTTACAATTTTGGGCTATTTCGTTTCCAACATCCAATAGTTCATCCAGGAAACTCTTGTTTCCAAGTACCCTTTCCTCAAACAAGTCACATCTAAAACATGTTCCCAAAGATCTTTGTACAATTGTTGCTCAATATTCACGAAAAAAGATCTTATGAATTCTAGGTCTTCTTTCACCTGCTCAATTTCTTCCTTTATCAAAGCAATTGAATAAGCATTGGAATCTAGCAAATCATTTAAGTGCCTGTGTAGCATATGCATAAAGAGCATTCCATCACTCATGGGGAAACAACATTGAGATGAATCTGGGGCTTTCAAATAAACATGTTTGAGATCTTCCTTGAGAAGTTCAATATTTTCAAGCAAGTTTAGAGTTGCACGGTTTGTTTCATTGGTACTCTCTTTATTCCTTGATTTCTCTTCTAAGTCGTGAACAAGAGTGGATACCTCCCTAGTAAGTGCTCCAACACGTTCCAAAAGATCAAATAATTTGTCATGATGATTAAAGTCCTTGGGCACATCAAAAAGAATAATCAAAAGGAACTCTATCATGACATGAATGTTTCGAGCTCCTGAAGTGGTAGGGGCAACAATAGTTACCATGTGTTCTTGTATGTGAACGAGATATTCCCTAAGAATATCCGTAGAGGTTTGCCGGAGCTGCTTAATGAAGCATTCAACTTCTGCTGAAGTTGAAGCTTTAAAATTTGTATAAAATATGTGCATGACCTATAGTTCAATTGGAGTAATCTTCATAAGTAGATGAGCTAGCTTGAATAGTCGAGAGTCTTCATCAGTTTGATCATTCAAAAGGAAGAGTCATACTTTCTCAGCCATAGGCTGAAGCTGAGGTAAGACATATTCAACACTCTTATGCTCAACGTAACCATTCACTATCAACCCATGAAAATCTCTTATGTTGCCACATACTTTCTGAAGAATCTCATATTGAGTTACTGATGGAAAAAAACTTCTTAGCACAATACTTGGATAGAAGATGGAGGTTCAGGAGGAGGAAGTCCAACTGCTCCTAAGTCATGGTGGTACTCGATGTAGAATGATAACATGAGTTGATACAATCATCGATATTATCCATTAGGCTAGAAAGAACATGATGCATGTCGTATTTATCCTCCTCCACATCGAAGTCCACATTTAACATCCACATTGATGTCATATACAAAATTGGTCGAAGCAGATTCTCAACCTCTTGTCTTTTGCGAGCCATTTTATCTTTAAACTCCTCTAAACCAAAATAAGAAAACTGGACATATGTACAAATAAATGCTAGGATATATTTTAGTATTTCAATTAGATCCACATCAATATCTATTTCATTTTCTTCCTTCTTTAACATCTCTACGAAATCCAGAACATTGATAACGTCCTTGCGAAAATCACAAAATGAAACCTGCCAAATTATGACCAAATGTTATACTATAAAATTTTCATAGCCACATAAATCTACCACTCTATACAGACAATTTGCAAAACAATGATAATGTAATGACCAGTTGCTCATTTTTAGAAATTTTTGTGAGTTTACCATTTTATCTCTCCCTATATTGGCCCCGAGTAACTTTTGAATGAATTTTTAAAATTGTTTCAAGTTTTGAGTGAAAAGTTATGAAATATGGAAATTTTGGAAATTTGAAAGGCTAAAGTTGTTAAAAAGTAGTTTTCGGTGTCTTTTGGAGTTTCGAATCTCAAAATGAAATTTCATTGATTCCACCAGTTCCGGAATGTAGAAATTGGTCTAGGAGGGTTGTCGGTATCAGGTTCGGACTCTTTTAGCGGAATTGAGATCCTAAGTTGGGAATTTGTGAAATTTTAGCCTTTGGGTTGACTTTGGTCAACATTCGGGGTTTGGATGAGCAAATGAAAATTTTGACAATTTCGTTCAATTCGGCAGATGATTTTAGGCTTAAGGGAGGTATTGGTTGAATTTTTAGAGGTCTCGAGCTTGATTTGACCTTTTTAGGAGTTATGTTCGTTTCTTGTGACTTTCACGGACCAGCCCACTTTAGCCCATAAGCCTAATATTATGTGGCATATATAAGGCTTATTTAGGTCTTATTTTCAGAACGGAAAAGGGTCAAAATACCCTTAAACTATCCGAAATAGCTCATATATACCCTTAAACTATATTTCGGCTCAAAACTACCCTTCCCTTCAAACTATTGGGTCAAAAGTACCCTTCTTATTAACGGAAGTTGTTAAATGCCATGTGGATGCCACATTGCATGCCAATACTAATTACTCTTTTATCCATTGCCACATACACTAACTCCCTAAATCCTAGTTACTCTTTTTTCCCCTCATTTCTTTATTTTTCATAAACGATTTCACCCTTTCTCCCTCATTGAATTATGCTATTGAACAAGTAAACTTTATCACCACAAACCAGAAAGCATTCCACAATAGAACACCAACAATCGCAACTTGATAAACCAATTTGCAAAATGAGGAACATTAACAGTGGAAGCAAATATTTGAACTTCATACAAAACATGTTGAGCAAAAAACACACTACTCCAAATTCTAAACCCCCCACTAGCTTGTTGTTTGTTAAAAACCAGCAGAGTTGGTCAATAAGCTGGAAATAAACTATGTAAAGAACTAATGAAGAAATAGAGAAACTGGAAATAACTTCACAAAAGTTGGAAATAAACTTCACAAAAGTTGGACATAAACTAAGTAAAGAACCAATGAAGAAATGCATTACAAAACATTAAGTAAAAACTGAAAATAAGCATCACAAAATCTGGACAAAAATGAAACTTCAATGAGGGAGAAGGGGTGAAATCATTTTTGGAAAATAATTAAATGAGGGGAAAAAAGAGTAATTAAGATTTAGGGATTTAGTTTATGTGGCAGTGGAAAAAAAGAGTAATTAGTATTGGCATGCAATGTGGCATCCAGATGTCATTTAACAACTTCTGTTAATAAGAAGGGTACTTTTGACCCAATAGGTTGATGGAAAGGGTAGTTTTGAGCTAAAATATAGTTTAAGGGTAAATATGAGCTATTTCGGATAGTTTAAGGGTATTTTAGACCCTTTTCCGTTTTCAGAAACACAAGAGAGAAAATTCAACAGAGAACAGTTTTGGAGACGGAAAGAAAGAGAGAAAAATCCCATTTTTGCTTCAGGAAATTTTCTACTCATACAGTCTGCCTCAAACATATTTGTCCACTGCATTAACCGTTGGATCATGCTCAAATTTCTAGTGGGAGTTTTCAGCATCTAGTTCTTGCAATTCAACGATGGAGATCGGATTTGGAGGTCTGTAGCTTCTGATTTTGGGGAGTGAATAGTAGCTCATTTTTGGGTGAAATTTCTCCTTTAATTCTCTAGTTTGGGCAATCTTGTTTCGTTGTTGCTCGTTGTTGGCACTTGTTTTGTGGCCAATTTTGGAGAACAATTTTTTAACTCTTGGTGTTTATAGTGGAGTTGTTGGTCCTGTGGTTTTTTACTCTTCACATCGAAGGGTTTTCCATGTAAATCTTTGTGTCTTGTGTGATTGATTTATTCTTGTATTGTCGTTTTGTTTGGTTGATATAATTGTTGTCCATTCTTCATATTGCTTGATCTAGTTTGTCTTCTATTGGTCCAAATTGAAAGGGAAAGTTTAGTCTTGGGTATTATTCCGCTTTATCATGTCTGACATTCTTGTTAGTGTCTTGCCTTTCCCAACAAAGTGGTATCAGAACATTGGTTATTGTTGATAATTGATTTGAATGATGGAGGCAAATATGAGCAAGATGGTTGTTTGAATGGTAGTAACTATCATAATTGGAGAGGCAAGATGAAAGATCTTCTATTTGTCAAGAAAATGCATTTACCTGTGTTTACCTCTAATAAACCCCAGTCCATGATGGATGAGGAATGGAAATTTGAGCACTTGCAAATTTGTGGCTATATTAGACAATAGGTTGAAGATAATGTTCGAAATCACATTGTGAATGAGACACATGCCAGAAGTTTGTGGGACAAGCTCGAGATACTTTATGCTTCGAAGACTGGTAACAATAAGTTGTTTCTATTGAAACAATTGATGAATATCAGGTATAAAGAGGGAACTCCTATTTCTAATCATATTAATGATTTTCAGGGTGTTCTTGACCAGCTATTTAGAATGAATGTAAAATTCGATGAAGAAATATAGGAACTATGACTTCTTAATACTCTGCCAGATTCTTGGGAAACTGTTAAAGTTTCTTTGACTAATTCTGCTCCTAGTGGTGTTCTAACTATGGAATATGCTAAGAGTGGTGTCTTGAATGAAGAGATGAGAAGAAGATCTCAGGCCTCATCATCTTCTACTTCACACTTCGATGTTTTGTTTACTGAACACAGGGGGAGAAACTAGTTCAGAGGTCAGAGTGACAGAGATAAAAGTAGATGTAAGTCAAAGTCTAAATACAAGAATGTTACATATGACTATTGCCACAAGAATGGGCATATCAAGAAATATTATTTTAAGTACAAGAGAGATATGAGACAACAAAAGAAAGAAGGTGACAATGAAAATCGTGTTGATGTTGTTGCTAATGATGATCTTCTTGTTTCTTGTGATGAAAATGTCGTCAATCTTGTTCGCGATGAGTCTAGCTGATTTATGGATTCTGGCGCTACTTCTCATGTCACGCCCAGGAAGGAATTATTTTATTCTTATACTCCAGGTAATTTTGGGATGTTGAAAATGAGTAATAATAATGAGGTTTTAGTTCTTGGTATTGGGACAGTTTGTTTGGAAAGTAACAATGGTTCCAAACAAGTTCTCAATAATGTCAAACATGCTCAAGATGTTCGCTTAAATTTGATCTCTGTGGGATACCTTGATGATGAGGGTTATGTTAATACCCTTGGTGTTGGCCAGTGGAAGCTTACTAGAGGTTCAATGGTTGTAGCCCGTGGTGACAAGTTGTCTAACTTGTACGTTTTTTAGGGCTTCATTTTTAGAGGCTCAGTAAATTTGGTGGAGAATGATACTTTATCATTGTTATGACATAGAAGATTGAGTCATATGAGCGAGAGGGGGATGCACAATTTGGCTAAGAAGAATTTGTTTTCTGGAGTGAAACAAACAAAGTTGAGCAAGTGTGTTCATTGCTTAGTAGGTAAACAAAAGAGAGTTTCTTTTCAAAGTCATCCGCCGTCAAGAAAGCTTGATTTGCTAGAGTTGGTACATTATGATTTGTGTGGTCCTTTTAAGGTAAGGTCTCACGGTGGTGCACCTTATTTTGTGACTTTTATTGTTGATTATTCTCACAAAGTCTGGCATTCTTGTTAGTGCCTTGCCTTTCCCAACAAATAAGTCGAATTAAAGACAATAACTTATAATGTGAATAGAAAAAATAGAGAACATAAACGGAAGAAGAAAAGAGAGACACAAACACAGTATAAATATGAGAAAATGTGCCTACACAAAGTAAGATTGATAATCTAATAATTTGATGAATTAGGTTAGTTTGTCTTGTGATTTTTCACTATATATACACAATATATAACATTTAGTAAATGAATATATTGTATTGAATTGATCAAAATAATTTACTCCACGTTGAATATACCAAGCAACTTTTCAAATTCTCCATATGTTTATTACTACGAAGAGATGTTTTAGTTTTTGCATTAGGAATCGGAAGATAAAGCATTTACATAAACTGAATACAGATAACTCCGTGTCTTTTGATTTATCTAGTTCATTCATTTGCTATATTATTATTTATATTTATTAGAAGATAGGCTTACTTTTTAGAAAAATATATATAACATAATTAGGAGTTAAATAAATTGCAAAATATTAATGGGTATTTTCGTGTATATATATTCAATAGCCTAATGCATTGAACTAAGTGTATATTTATATTCTTGTACAATATTATTGTAGGAATAATATTTGATTGAAGGATATCAATGTCATTCAATATTTTATGGACATTTTGATAATTAAAATTTTAAAATATGTTGATTCCACTTATATATATACTTACTATTTACTAATTTAAAAGAAGTTTGATTTCTCTTTTTTTAATATGTGAAGGAAAAATGACAAATTAATTTATGATTACTATTTAATATTTATTTAATAAAATATTTTATAACTTTTTTATTTAGTATAGGGGAACAATGACAATCCAACTTCAAATTTTGAAGCTTTCCACTTTTAATATTTTATTATTATTATTATTGTTATTTATTTATTTATGATTAGAAAAATGAAGAGGTGTAGTTATGAAGTTGATTTTAAATGGAAAAATATATATATTTAAAATAAATTAATATGTAAGGGGTATTTTCGTAATTTAATTTTTGACTTAGATTCTTTCTACTTTTAATAATACTAGTTTCTGATAACATGCGTTGCACGTTTGTCCCTTACTATTATTATAATTTATTTATTTATTTAAAAGTGAGTTATAAGATAGAAAATGTTGAAATTAACAATATTGATTTTACAATTTTTTTATTCATAAAAAAAAATCATAAAATAGAATGGTGCATTTGCTATCAAACAAGAAATATGTGAAGCTAATTAAGAGAATATAGTCTCTAAGGGTTTGAATATGTCGATGAATTTCTGATTGAAAAATGATAATAATAATAAATGTATATATGTCATTAATGAAATAACAAAGGCACGAGACAGATTTATCAGAAATATAAATATCAATTACATATTCTGCATACTACAACAAAAAGATCCTAAAATATCTACCAAACAAATGCCTTATTTTTCTATAAAGCACCTAAACATCAAAGTTTAACAACAATACGATAAGATTGCCTTGAGAATGCAATTATTTGTGAAAAAGTTCACGGGTCTATATATGAGTATATTTTATTGTATTTATATAAAATATAGCACTATTTGTGTTAGCTTTAGAGCCGTCAATATGGGCTAGGCTCGTTGGGCTAGCCTAGCCTAACCCGTGATTTGATAGGGCTGGGCTACCATTTTTGGAGCCCATTTGAGAAGGGCTTTTTAGCCCGGCCTGAATAAGTCTGCCGATTTGTTGGGCTTGAGAAAATATGGATAGGGCTGGCCCATGGGCCAAATAAAAATTAATTAAAAAATAAAAATAAATAGAGTATTAAAAATAACAAGAGTCTAAACTCAAAATCTGTTTAAAGTTTGAAATAATACAATTTAAATACAAATTATGTTTATAAAATATGAAATACATAAAATAAAAATTCCCTAACATTTCTAGGGATTCACTACATAGGCCATAGCCTATGGAATATTGTCATAGTTTTTGTGTTTTCTTATGATCATTGGAAAACAATTAGGTTAATATTTCTATTTAGCTATTTATGTTTTAACTTGAAATCAAGCTTAATAAATATTATAAAGATAATTTTATTTGTGTATTTGATTAACAAGTAGTAACACTAACACCATGTAATATTGTCTTGTCGATATTTATGATAATATTTTTAAATTATAATTTAATTTAAAAATTATAAAAAATATATTTTTAAGAAAAGAAGGCTGGCCCAACAAAGCCTGCAGCCCACGTACTTGTGGGCTGGGCCGACCATTTTTTGGCCCATACAAAAAATAGGCTAGCCCAGCCTGACCCGTCAAATTTCAAAGCCTGTATGAGTTTGCCCGGATGGGGTGGGTCAGCCCATATTGACAGCTCTAGTTATCTTTTGATGATATGTCATCAGTATTCATGAAAAATTCAACACTCTATTCGAATAGTAAAAATAATTAATATCTTTTAGTTTTCAAATTTAATTTTTAATAAACAAAAAATAAATTAACAAAATAAGAAAAAAAGACGATCCAATAACAACATTATAAACATGTTTGTGATGAGTCATGTATAATTTGAAGGAAAAAAATTACAAATCCAAACTCAAGAGAAAATAATAAAGATTTGGAATAAAATATCTAAAGACATAGGAAGATTAAAATATGTTCTCTAATTAAAATCTTCATCTTCATTAATTAACTGGAAAATAAAGAATCCCCAAAATTAAATAGGAGAAGGAAAGACTCTTATAAGAGAAATGATGAGTTATACAATCTAAAAGCCTACATGTGAAAATATGAGAACAAATATATTCCATAAAAAAAATTATAGCTACGAAAAATACCATGTGTGATTCTCAAAGGTAAAATATGTTTTACTGTTACCTGTAAATTATATACTTTCATCATATATATTGTTGAAATTTAGCAGTTTCAAAAATGAAAAACAAGCTAAGGAAAAATAAAGAAAAAAAGGGAAAAAGGAACAAATAAAGATTAATAAAATAGAGAAGGGGAAAAAAATACCAGTAAATATCCTGACTAAAACTGTGTTATAATTAAAAATCCTCGGATCAATCTATATACCTTGAATTCCAAGAACACTTCAAATTGCATCACAAATTAATCTAAAAAGAGGCATATTCTACAATAAAAAGGAGGGAAAACAATGTTAGAAGAAAACAACAAAGAAATAGTGTTAAAAGTTTCAAAAAAGAACAAATTAATCTTCAATGTCTTGTTTTGCTCTCTTGCTGATACCAGGTAAAATCCCAAAACCTCTGGTAGAGAAAATTTATTTTTATACTACAAACAAATTAATGACATTTTAAACATATAAAGAAATATCAGGATCAACCACATTTATAATCTTTTTTCATTTTCATGTCGTTAAGAGACACAACTTACCTGGTGATATTTAACAAATTACTACATCAAATTCAACGATTGATTTCAAAATAATTGAGCACAAACAAAAGAAAAATGAAGGGCTGGGGATGCAGGAGGCTATGAGATTTCTAGGGACACAAAATCAGTTCCTCACGTTGTCGCTGTCGAGGAATTGTTGCAGGCACCATACTTATGTTCGTCATGATTGTCTTATAGTCTTCAGTTTCTTATTAACTAAACTGGTATTCCTATCTTCCATGCCTTTTGAAATTTCTATGATTATTTACCGAAAGAATCTATAGAAAGTCATTATTCACTTGGACGTTTAACAATACTATTATTACTTGAAAAAGATTTATTACTTTCAATTGGCTTTTCGCTTACCCTATTCATGGTGATTTAAATGTAAGTTTCAGATTGTTGTCTTTTCAATTGTCCTAATTATTGTAATTGAAATGTGAATTTATTTTTCAGGTAATTAAAATATTATGTTTTTTTTCTTCATATAATGTAATATATATTCAAATAATGTTCAAGTGAAGGGAAAATTGATAATTCAACTTTAAGCTAAGGGGCTTCCCACTTATAATATAATATAATATATATATATAATATGATATGATGATGATATGATATGATTGGTCATATAGTGGCCCTATTGAGGATATATGTGTAAATCATTTCTTCATCTCATCTTCCTTCTATTGTTGGGTATTATCATTCTACAAACTTTGTTGTTCCTGCTCCTAGTTTATACTAGAAGAGCTTGTCGAATCCTGGGGATACACCTTACAGGTGAAATATCCTTAAGGACAGTGACCTACATGCCTCAAGCTTTCGAGAATATTCTAGTGTTTCCGTGATTGTACAAAAAGATTTACAACAATCTTAAGGATATTTCATATTGTTTTCATGAATCACGAAATGGACATACACTGTTGGTCTTGACTACGAGTCTTGGTTGTTTGGTAAATTTTTTGATAATGGTGGTTCTATTTTTATTATAGTTTCAACTATAATTGTTTTCACCAAATCACTCAACCTTTGGAACTATGCTGATAAGGTATGTAATTCTACTATTGTCTCCACTCTTTTTGATAAAAAGAAACTTGGTTACAAGTCCAAAACTTTTTATAAACCAATCTGGAAAAAAACTGGGGAAATTGACAATCTTGGTAAGGCAAAAGTTGATTTGGAAAAAACAGAGGATATTATTGTTGCGGTCATTTCCCAAGTAAATATTGTGACCTATGTGAGTGACTGGGTGATAGATTCTGGTGCTACTAGACATATTTGTTCTAATAAAATTAATTTTGTGTCTTACACTCAAGTCAATAAGGGAGAAGAACTTGTATATCTTGGTGATTCAAGAACCACTCAAGTTCTTGTAACACCCCGGAAACTAGTAGAATTAACTAGGGCTAAGTGTGAGGGTTAGAGCCAAGGAAGAGGGCAAGAGCCAAGGGAGAGGACCAGGGCAGTTCAGTCTCCCATAGACATTGCCCCACTTCCCACGACCACCACCATAGCTCGTGGTGTGGCTCGTGGTGGGCTAGGTAGTGGCTAAGCCAAGGCTGCCCAAAACAACTTCCTCCACACGGGACACTTCACGGCTCATGGTGAAGACCACGGCTCGTGGGAAGGCCTGTGGTGGTGCCTTAGGTTTTTAGGGGTCAAGGAAAGGTGGCCTAGACACTGGTCCAAGACCACGAGGAGGATCATGGTTCGTGGTGCCTCTCGAGAAGGTGGACAGTAGGCTGGCAGGTTGAGGTTAATTAGGTCATTCCAGCTTTAATTAAAATAAAGCTATGTCATTTTTCCTAAGCCTAGGACCCCTATAAAAGTGATTTTTACTCTAAAAACTAACCCATTCAAGTCATTATTTCCAAAACCCAAAATAAATCCCAAAAGTTCTTCCTCTCAAAATATTCTCTCGCTAGAAACTTGAAAAAGAAGAAGAAAAAGGAGATTCAAGCTAGGGTTTCAAGAGCAAGCTTTTGAACATCAATTACTTTGGGCTTTGATAGTAAGGTATGGTAGTTTTTATCCAGGGATTCCTTTCATCCATGGAGTTCCCTCAAAATCTTCAATTTCAAAAGATAGAAAATCCCCAATTGTTAGGGTTTAATTCAAATGTCATGGTTCCTTTCAAACTTGATTTAAATGATTGAATTGAGTTATATTAAGCATAAATTGATGAATTCTTATGATTTTTATGATGTTTTCCCATGAACCCATAAAATTCCCATATTTTTCAATTGTAATGATTTTTTAATTGTTTTTGAGAAAGAGTTTTCAAGTATGAGTATGCATGTCAATATTTTGAGCTATTTAGTATTTCAGTCATAATGTATCATATACATAATCAATTGGGAGTAGGCTTAGCACCAAGTGGACTAGGGTTTCAGTGTACCCTCATAGTCCCAGAACTACGTGCCCTCGTAGGTTAAGTCCCCTCTGTGGGCATCAGTTCAAGTGATCATGGCAGTCATGCCTTTATACCCCTAGCAAGGTATATTGGGTCCTCTCGATGAGACGTATACATAGGACTCCACGTTTAGCTCATATGGTTTTATGTTGGTTAATAGTAGCTCCCACAGTCAGACTCTAGTGCATTGACTAGGTTTTTAGATATATTTTCAGTATTAAGTTTCAACATGTAATGTACTTGGTCATTGCCTTCAGTTTAGTTCACATTCAGTATGTATCAATATTTCCATCATGTTCAGATTATGTCATTGCCCGGTTATGTTTTGTTAGTTATATGTTTTGTTCAACTATTATTGTATCCTACGTGCTCAATACCTTCCGAGACCTAACACATACTCTATGTAAGATCCGGAAATTTGAAATAGCTATGCAGAAGCTTAGGATTGGAAATAGTCATTTTTGGAAAGAATTCAAAATCTGAAAATTTAGCCAAGTATGGAAAAAAAATGAGTTTTTGGTCAACTTCAGACAGTCATAACTCCTAGCTCAGGATGAGTTAGGTGTATTTCCAGTTATTTTAGGAAATATCTTGGAGTGATATTTCCAACGCCTCCAAGTTTGCTCGATTCCGAGTTCGTATGAGTGAGTTATGCCCTTTGGAAGTTGGGTTGTTGGCACAGGGAAGTTCATCCGAATCTGTAAGGGTATTTTGGTGTTTTCCCTAACCATTTATTTTGGTTATATTAAGGGTCTAGACTGATTTTAAATCAGTTTAACCTTTTAAAAAGTGAGCGTTAGGGCTTTGAGAGAGAAGAGGAGAAGGAAGAGGAGAAGAAGAAGCAAGGTTCGTAGAGATCGTCATGGATTTCGTCGGGGTGATCCCTATTAAGGTATGTGAGATCATAGTGTTGGGTTGGTTCATTCCCCAACACCCCAACTTGTTTTAATTCCGAAAAAAGATTGGTTGTGTTGTTGAAGTTTGTGGTTGTTTTTGTTGAAGTTTGTGGTTGTGTTGTTGAAGTTTCTTGTTGGTTTGGTGCATGTTCCCGGATGGAATT
>NW_006238959.1:899120-900360 GCF_000226075.1 Solanum tuberosum
AGAAAAGTCGGATTTTCGGGGGAAAAGGTTGGGCCGTCGCACCAGCCAGCACGCCCCAACAGGGATTCTGAAGTTTCCCCCTTAGGGTGGCACACCTTGCAGAGCGCCCAACAGGCCCCTCTGAAGTCTGAAGGCTGGCGCCCTGCGCCTATAAGAGTGCCAAGGACGCCAATCCTTCCCATTCACTCCCCACTTTTTCATACATGTTCCTTGGTAATGTACCTATGTTTTATAGTTGTTTTCAACACTCTAAGGTACATCAAAACATCAAGAACTCATCCATAAACATAAGATCATTACCGTTGAATCCATAATACAATTCGAGGAAAGTTAGGATCAATGTCAAGTGAAGTTAGAGTCAAGCTTAGAAGTTATGAAGTAAGTCAAAGCAAGTCTTTAAAGTTTTTCAAGAGTCTTTATTGAACGTTTTAACTTCATTTTTAGGATCAAGTTTCAAGTTAAGTAAAGAGTATAGAGTCTCAAGTTAAGTAAATAGTATAGGGCTTCAAGTTAAGTAAAGAGTATAGAGTCAAGTTCATTTCTCAAAAGTTATTAGGGAACTAAGTATTCCCAAAGAAGTTTATAAATGTTTTCACATTTAAGATGAGAGGAAACTGCGATTTCCAAAAGAGTTTTGAGCAGTTTGAGTACTATCTCTTTTAAGAAAAAGATGAGTTTAGCGAAAGAGTTTCTAAAACATGGTTAGCATGACAACTGAGTATGTCATCAATGTTTAAACAGTATGGTCTCTAGATATACCATTAATGTTTATGCAGTATGACTTCCCGAGTCATCAATGATCATATTAAAATATGGTTTTGATATGTTCTTTTTAGAAAGAGTTTTCAAGAGCAATTACTTCTTTTAAAAGGGTAGTTTGAGCAATTACTTCAAACTAGAGAAAGAAGTTTGTTTTTTTAAACAAATGCGCTAAAGTATATTTTGGGAGTAGTCTTGAGCACCGAAATGGGGACGCGAGTTCATATTAACTCAACTCTCCATAAGAACCATCTAGCCAACATGGGATTTAACGGGTCATACTTTTTAGATGATCACGTAAGTTAAGCTAGTGGATCTACTAACTTAAAGTTAAAGTAGTTCTATTTGATGGCAAAGTATAGGAGAGTCTGGCAGCGTGATGGTAACAACGTTGTATCACCACTTAGGCTCCTAGTGGTGGTTGTCGGTTAGAGAAACTCCCACAGAGATATTTTGTATTCTTATATACACAGAGTTTATT
>NW_006238959.1:901015-920161 GCF_000226075.1 Solanum tuberosum
GGGTGTAGGCCCGGGGCGTGACAAACTTGGTATCAGAGCACCGAGTTCCAGAGTCCTAGAGAGTCTATGAAGCGGTGTCTGTAGAGTCCTAGTAATCGGTGTGAAGCGCGCCACATCTATAATTAGGAGGCTTCAACATTTAGGAACTATCTTACTTATTTCACACTTATATCGTGCGTTAGAGTTTATCTCTAAAAAGTTTCCTTCTAATTCATGCTTGCGCGTGTTTTCAGAGGATTATGCCTCCACGAAGAGCAGTCAGAGTTCGTCCAGCTGTGAAGAGTGTTGAGGAACAAGAGTTACCAAATGCCCTGGAACTGCAAACCCAAGAAGAGATCAAATATGTTGATTTTCGTGAAACTATCCAAGATGTTAAGTCAAGTTGCGACCTATCATGTTGGGCAGAGAGATAATCGACACGAAGTGGTTGATACTTCAAGGATCCTTGAACTCTTAAGGATGAACCCACCAAGCTTCACAGGTTCAACTATTAGTGAGAATCCGAAGAACTTCATTGAGGAGCTGAAAAGGGTATTTGATGTGATGCATGTTGCTGAGTCGGAGAGGGTGGAACTAGTTGCATACCAAATGAAGGGTGTTCCTAGAATCTGGTTTGACCAATGGAAAAAGAATAGGGCTGAAGATGCGCCAGTAGTGAGTTGAGTTGTGTTTAAGAGTGCTCTCATGGGGCGTTTCTTTCCTCGTGAGTTGCGTGAGGCAAAGATAAAAGAGTTTCTCACCCTTAATCTGAAATCTATGACTGTTCATGAGTACAGTCTGAAGTTCACGCAACTTTCCCGCTATGCTCCGGAGATAGTTGCGGACATGAAGAGTAGAGTGAGTTTATATGTTGCTGGGTTATCTCGTCAGTCAAGCAAGGAAGGCAAGGCAACTATGGTGATAGGGGATATTGACCTAGCAAGATTTATGATCCATTTACAACAAGTTGAGGAGGATAAGCTGAAGGATAGAGAAGAGTTTAAGGATAAGAGGGCTAAGATAGTAGGGGACGAGTTCAGGCAGCAAAAGAATGATGTCAATCAGTCATCCCTTCCACAGAAACAGAAGGGACATGCTCCACCATCTGCTAGTGCACTTGCACCTGAGAACAAAGATGGGTACAATAGAAATTCATATAGTTTCAGGGATAGACTTGCCTATCCTCAAGGCAGTATGGTACTAAGGGGTAGTAAGGCTCCTGCATGTGCTAGGTGTGGTAGAACCCACCCAGGTAAGTGTCGTGATGGCCAGACATGTTGTTTTAAGTGTGGACAAGAGGGTCACTTCATGAAGGAGTGCCCTAAGAACAGGCAAGGTAGTGGAAATCTAAGCAATAGGGCCCAAGTTTCATCAGTTGCTCTCCCAGACATGATGGTACCTAGAGGAGCTACTTCTAGTACTGGCGGATGAGCAAACCGCCTCTATGCAATCACCAGTCTCCATGAGTAAGAAGATTCACCAGATGTTGTCACTAGTATGATTCGAGTCTTTGATTTTACTGTTTATGCTTTGCTAGACCCTAGAGCGAGTTTATCTTTTGTAACTCTTTATGTTGCTATGAACTTTGATGTTATTTCTGAGCAACTTAGTGAGCTATTCAGTGTCTCTACGCCTGTTGGTGAGGCTATTCTAGCAGAGAGAGTTTATCGTGATTGTCCCGTTTCCATCAATCACAAGAGTACCATGGCTGATTTAGTTGAGTTAGGCATAGTAGAATTGGATGTCATTCTTGGTGTGGACTGGCTTCATGCATGTTATGCCTCAGTTGATTATAGAACTCGAGTGGTCAAGTTTCAGTTTCCGAGTGAGCTAGTCATAGAGTGGAGTAGTAGTTTAGTTGTGCCTAAGGGTCATTTCATTTCGTACCTTAAGGCGAGGAAGTTAGTTTCGAAGGATTATATATATCACTTAGTTCCAGTTAATGACTCTAGTGTTGATATACCTCCTTTTTAGTCAGTTCCTATAGTAAGAGAGTTTCCAGAAGTTTTTCCTGATGACCTACCTGGAGCCACTCCTAAGAGAGAAATAGACTTTGGTAAGACATCATTACAGTTACTCGTCCTATCTCTTTTTCTCCATATAGAATGGCACCAGCAAAATTGAAAGAGCAGGTAAAGGGATCTGTTAGATAAGGGTTTTATTTGACCAGGTTGACTCGGAAAACAACGAAGTTTCAACGGTCTGAAGCTTGTGAGGAAAACTTTCAGGAATGGAAAGAGAAGTTGACTACTGTCCAGTTATGACATTTGGTTCTTGAGTACATACTGAGTATCTGAACCTAAAATGGATTTGGGAATAATAGTCGAGTTTAGGCGAATCGGGGTGTAATGTGATGAGCTAGAGTTGGCTGTTGTAGTTTTCGCTTTGAAGATATGGCGTCACTGTTGTATGATGTTCATGTGGGAGTGTTCACCTTAGAATGAGCTTAATCTCAGATAGAGAGAGAGTGGTTAAAGTTACTCAAGGGTTATGACATGAGTTTTCTTTATCACCCTGGTAAGGCAAATGTTGTTACTGATTCCTTAAGCAGGTTGTCTATGGGTAGCACTGCCCATGTTGAGGAAGAACAGAGAGAATTAGCAAGAGATGTGCACCGACTTGCACGCCTGGGGAGTTAGTCTTATGGATTCCACAAGGAGGAATAGTGATGATGAATGGGTCTGACCCATCATTAGTGCCAGAAGTAAAAGGTGAGAAAGACCCAGACCCTATCTTGCTGGAATTACAGGCAAAATGTTCATAAGTAGTGATGGCTTTTGAACAAGGGGGAGATGGTGTGTTGAGGTATCAAGGTGGATTATGGGATTGGTTTCAAGGATAATTGAGATGATTACCTATCTTACATGGAGTTGCTTACAACAATAGTTACCATTCTAGCATCCAAATGGCTCCTTATGAAACTTTTTATGGGAGGAGATGTAGATCTCTTTTTGGATGGTTTGAAGTTAGTGAAGCAGGGTTGATAGATCCAGAGTTAGTTCATCAAGCTACTTTTTATGGGAGGAGATGTAGATCTCTTTTTGGATGGTTTGAAGTTAGTGAGGCAGGGTTGATAGGTCCAGAGTTAGTTCATCAAGCTATGGAGAAGGTCAAAGTGATTTGAGAAAGGTTGAAAATGGCACAGAGTCGTCAAAAATCCTACACTGATGTTAAGAGAAGTGTGTTAGAGTTCGAAGTAGATGATTGGGTATATTTAAAAGTTTCACCCGTGACGGGAATTATGAGGATTGGTAAGAAGGGGAAACTTAGTCCCCGATATATGGGACCCTATCGCATAGTCAAGAGGATTGGCAATATAGCTTAGTAAGAGTAATCTCATTCGAGGACGAATGTTCCCAAGGGGGTGATATTGTAAGATCCGGCAATTTGAAATAGCTATGCAAAAGCTTAGAATTGGAAATAGTCATTTTTGGAAAGAATTCAAAATCTGGAAATTTAGCCAAGTATGGAAAAAATGAGTTTTTGGTCAACTTCAGACAGTCATAACTACTAGATCAGGATGAGTTAGGTGTATTTCCAGATATTTTTGTAAAGCTCTTGGAGTGATCTTTACAACGCCGCCGAGTTTGCTCGATTCCGAGTTCGTATGAGTGAGTTATGCCCTTTGGAAGTTGGGTTGTTGGCACAGGGAAGTTCATCCGAATTTGTAAGGGTATTTTTGTGTTTTCCCTAACCATTTATTTTGGTTATATTAAGGGTCTAGACTGATTTTAAATCAGTTTTACCTTTTAAAAAGTGAGGGTTAGGGCTTTGAGAGAGAAGAGGAGAAGAAGAAGCAAGGTTCGTAGAGATCGTCGTGGATTTCATTGGGGGTGATCCCTATTAAGGTATGTGAGATCATAGTGTTGGGTTGGTTCATTCCCCCACACGCCAACTTGTTTTAATTCAGAGAAAAGATTGGTTGTGTTGTTGAAGTTTGTGGTTGTGTTTGTTGAAGTTTGTGGTTGTGTTAGTGAATTTTCTTGTTGGTTTGGTGCATGTTTTCGGATGGAATTCCGAGTTGAATCTATTGTATTTTAAGGGTTTTAATGATTATGAGTGTTTGGGGAAAGAGCCTTGGATGTTAAGAGGGTTTAGAGTTGGAGAAACTAAGGAGAAAAGTCGTATTTTCTAGGGAAAAGGCTGGGGCATCACGCCAGCCAGCGCGCCCCAACAGGGGTTCTAAAGTTTCCCCCTTAGGGCGGCGCGCCTTGCAAAGCTCCCAGCAGGTCTCTCTGAAGTCTGAAGGTTGGCGCCCCGCGCCTCTAAGATTGCCAAGGACGCCAATCCTTCCCATTCACTCCCCACTTTTTCATACCTGTTCCTTGGTAATGTACCTATGTTTATAGTTGTTTTCAACACTCTAAGATACATCTAAACATCAAGAACTCATCCATAAACATAAGATCATTACCCTTGAATCCATCATACAATTCGAGGAAAGTTAGGATCAAAGTCAAGTGAAGTTAGAGTCAAGCTTAGAAGTTATGAAGTAAGTCAAAACAAGTCTTTAAAGTTTTCAAGAGTCTTTATTGAACGTTTTAACTTCATTTTTAGGCTCAAGTTTCAAGTTAAGTAAAGAGTATAGGGTTTCAAGTTAAGTAAAGAGTATAGAGTCAAGTTCATTTCTCAAAAGTTATTAGGGAACTAAGTATTCCCAAAGAAGTTTTAAAATGTTTTCACATTTAAGATGAGAGGAAACTGAGATTTCCAAAAGAGTTTTGAGCAGTTTGAGTACTATCTCTTTTAAGAAAAAGATGAGTTGCGAAAGAGTTTATAAAACATGGTTAGCATGACAACCGAGTATGTCATCAATGTTTAAACAGTATGGTCTCTAGATATACCATCAATGTTTATGCAGTATGACTTCCCGAGTCATCAATGATCATATTAAAAATATGGTTTTGATATGTTCTTTTTAGAAAGAGTTTTCAAGAGCATTTACCTCTTTTAAGAGGGTAGTTTGAGCAATTAATTCAAACTAGAGAAAGAAGTTTTTTTTTTAAACATATGAGCTAAAGTATATTTTGGGAGTAGTCTTGAGCACCGAAATGAGGACGCGAGTTCATATTAACTCAACTCTCCATAAGAACCATCTAGCCAACATGGGATTTAACGGGTCATACTTTTTAGATGATCACGTAAGTTAAGCTAGTGGATTCACTAAGTTAAAGTTAAAGTAGTTCTATTTGACGGCAAAGTATAGAACACTCTGGCAGCGTGATAGTAACAACGTTGTATCACCACTTAGGCTCCTAGTGGTGGTTGTCGGTTAGAGAAACCCCACAGTAGAAATTGCATGGTTCCTTGAGGGGTTCTACTTAGTATGGATGGGGGTATGGGACTTCATTCATGCATTGCACAAGTAGAATTTGAGAGGGAGCATGATATTTTTATGATATTATAAATATGATTTTTGACGTCATATTTTAAATAGTTTACAAGCTTTATATATTGCATGTGTCTTATTGTTTTATATTGAGTTCAGTTACTCATGAATTGAATAGAGCCAAGGTAAGTTCTCTGTTGTATCCCTTTCAAGCTTAAGTTGTTGTTTAGCTGTCCAGCTTGCATACTCGTACATTCCATGTACTGATGCCAGTTGGCCTGCATCTTATTATGATGCAGACGCAGGTACCCAGGATCATCATCCAGCACGCCGTTGATCCAGTTGAGCACGTCAGTGGTGAGCCTCCTTGTATTCCGGAGTACTCTGTTAATTCATTTTTCTTAGTTTTGTTTTATTAGGATGTTCTGTCCCAACATGCATCTCAGTATTATAGAGGCTTCATAGACAGTCAGTCAGTTATTATTGAGTCTCTCATCTATATATATATAAATATTCTATTTTTAGACTCGAGTTGCCTTTTTGGCCAGATTTTATCAGTTAGGTTATTTTATGACCTTTCATTGCATGGAGTTATTCTGTTGAGTTAAGTTTTCCGCTGAGTTAAGTAAGCCAGGCCAAGGGTTCGCTTGGGGCCAGCAATGGTCTTGGAGTGCCGGTCCCGCCCAGGGTGTAGGCTCAGGGCATGACTCTCTGCGTTACATCCTTTCATGATATAGGTTCAGGTACTCAGCATCCAGATCACACATAGATTTGGTTCCCGATCTCCAGTTCAGCAGCTTCAGTGGTGAGTCCTCATACTTCGAGGACAATAGACATGTTTTACACTTTAGCCTTTTTATTCATTGTTCAGTTTTGCTAGAGTTAGTTGGGGGATGTTCCAACAACTTTAGTCAGTTAGAGGCTTTTTCAGACATAGTACTAGATTCAGTTTTAGTTTTTATTTTGATCCTCCAGTTGTTAGGAAACTCATAGTCTTTTATATATTCAGATTAGTATTGGGTATTCCCCACTTTTAGTTATCACAATTTAAGCTTCCGCATAGTATATTTATTCAATAATATTTTAGTATACTTATGATATGCCAACTCAGGGTTAACTTGGGGTCACACGTGATCCTAGGTCCCGTGTTTACGTCTAGGGGGTAACCTCGGGGTGTGACATTTCCAAGATCAGGGATTCAAATGGTAGCATTGTTTAAATTCAAAGGCGTGAGACTATGGTGGATGGACCGGATATATAAGTGGCAAATAGGCTGGCACGGCCTGTCGGCCTCCCAAAACCTGCTCACGTCTTCGAGGTAGTAGCAGTCTGGAAAAGCATTACTCACTTTTACATCAACTTCAATAGGATCCGCAAAGTAGGCTCTAGTACCAAATTTAACCAACTCAGAAGTGTGAAAAAGAATGTGAGGAAGTTTCTCAAGAGTCATGGCAAGGATAAGCACGAAGAATCCTGAAATTAGGAGAGTGGGAAACTAGACAGTCCAAAGGCGATGACCTTAGACACCATACAAGAAATGTTAAGTGAGACAAGTGACATGTTGCTATCAGGAAAATGACTAAGCCAATCCCCAATTAGGTTTCCACTATACTATATCTTGCTTAGCTAACAATGAAATATTATCTACCAATCTATCGTTGATCATAACAGTGGAAACCATACATTGCACATAGGGTTGATCATAGTGAGTTTTTAACCTTAGGCATCACGGAGCAGATTCTCAATTAGAATATATAAACATATCTAATTGTCTCACTTGATTGTCTTAATAGAAAATTCAAATGCATTGATATTGTTAATTCTTAATCCGGAGATGGTATAAAATACCCTTAAAGTATTGAAATTAGTACAAAATACCTAATGTGTGCCCTTGGGCCACAAAATGCCCTTGGGTTGACCTTTATGGGCCTATTATGCCCTTTTCACTAACCCCAAGGTGAAAAGGGTATTTTAGACCCTTTTCCGTTCTTATTATATAGACATATATTATTAACTCAACTTTAATAGACACACAGTTGTTCAACAAAAAATTGCTAGCAAAATTAATGTTGTCAATCAAGAAACTAGATACAACGAGCAGTTAGTTTAACCGAAAAAAACTCCATATTATTGACATAAATCTCATATCCCTGAAATATTCTCATCTCATTGTTCTAAACCCTAATTATTTGTGTGATTTCACAATTATTTGTTCATTTGTTAAATCGTTGCAATTAGCTAGATAAAATATTCTCAATCTTGAAAAATCTCTTGGAATAATTATTTCATTCAATTTTAAAATAGTTAGCAGCTAATCATAAGTCTTTGTGCTACGAAACATTAATTCTTATCACTTTGTCACTCATGTAACCACGTACACTTATATGTGTGTTTGACCTCAACATTGCACATACATCTTTTTTAAACAAGAATGTTTCTAAAGCATAAATATTTAAGTTCAATCCATAATTGATAATTGTTTACTCTTAAATCAAACAAGAATACAAAGTACATAATAAACAGAAGTCTAAAACCAAATCATTTGATAGTATTGTAAAACTAAACGAGATTATTTCCATAAATTTTCTTCCAAATAAGCGCGAGATCGTCAAACTCACGCCCCTTAAGAAATGTCTCGCTTAGCACTGTCTTCGATTGAAAGGATGCTTCTAAAAATTCTAGAGCCTGCGAATAAATTAAGAAAATTATCATAAATCCAATGTCACTATTAAAAGAGAGAACTTAATTTCCATAAATTGACAATATAGAGTAACGAGCTCCTATAACAAGTTCAAAAGACACAAATAATATAAATTATTCTTATATAAGTTAAATCCTTTTCGAGAAAAGTATATGAAGTAAAGGCCCACCTCATTAACACCAAACTCAACTGTCTTCACTGCAAACTCAGTAGTTGATTCTACATTAGTGAGCTTTGACAAGCCAGATATCATAGACAAAGGGCTTACTGACAAATCATCAATTACCATGTACACTATTAGTCCTTTGACATAACCACCATCACTATCCAAAAACCTGTTTGGAGTAGCTGCATAGATAATTAAGGATAAGCAAACAACCTTCATCAATGATGTATTTGTGATATATATAAAAAAAAAACCCAGATAAATTGTAATTGTTAATCCAATAGAATTCAGATAAAGCAAGAAAAATTATACTTCCTCTATTTCAACTTATTTGTCTAACTTTTTTCTTTAGTCTGTTATAAGAAAAAAAAAAGGTATCTTTCCTTTTTTAGCGACTCCTCAATTTTAACTTTCCACATAACATGCTTAAGACCACAAGATTAAACAACATTTTGGTACATTCTACAAGACTGTTTGGCCAAGTTATGAAAGGCCTGGAATGATATTTTCAAAAAGTGAGGTGTTTGATTAAATTTTGGGAGAAAATATGTGTTTCTGGAAGTAGCACAACATGTTTTTCAGAAACTTTAAAAAATAGTTTTTCCCCAAAAGTATTTATTTTAAAAAAAACACTTTTGAGAAAAATACATTTAGAAGTACTTTTTAAAATCTTTGTCAAACAATAATTGTTCCTCAAAAGTATTTTTTTTTTTTTAAATATATTAATCAAGCAAAATTTGTTTCTCACCAAAAATACTTATTTAAAAACCAATTTTCAAAATAAGATGAATTTAAAAGTTTGGCCAAACAATCTATACAAATATCTTTAGTTTTAGACCACAACATTCAAAAATCTTCTTTATTTTTTTAAATTTCATATCAAATCAAAATCAGACAAACAAATTGAAACAGATTACAGACAAACAAATTGAAACATGTTACAAACAAACAAATTGAAACATATACAGTACTAAGAAATTACCTTGAACTAACTCCAAAGCTTCAGACTAACATTTTGATTCACTTGACCTGAGGAGTTGATCCTTTGTTTTATTGGACTTCATATAGGCATCATTTAGATTTTGAACACTTTGGTATATATTTGGGATAGAGCCAACTCTATTGGTTTGAATGTGGTTCATAAAAATTGCAATTGGAAGTTCAACTAAGCTCATAAGAAAACAAAACAAGTCCTTTTCACCTTTAGCAAAGACAACTCTATTGGTTTTAGTGTCTATTGTAAGCTTCAAACTGCATTTTTCTCCTGAGAACAAAAACATTTTACTAAGACCAAATTTCTGATTTTAGTACAACTTTTAAATACTCATTTATGTGTGACAACAGTTCAAAAGTAAACTTTTCAATTTTGATCGTAAACTCGGGCTTGAATTTTCAAACATTTTGATGATTTAAACAATAGTATAAGTAACAATAACTGATAATTTAAGATATTTGCAAGGCATATAAATATTCATGATCAAGAAAAAACTCATTCTCAAAATCTGAAAAGTGTCACATAAATTGGAATAATAGAGGATTAAATGGCAGAACTCCATTGTAGAATGAAAAAACATTTATGTAACCTTTTCGATACAATTAAAAGATGACTAACCATTGTTTGATTTTCTCCATCATGTCTGTCTGAGAAAAAGGTTAGTTAGAACTATTTTGGACCTCAAAGAAACCTGCAAGAACCCTTGCTTCTGGATTTGGTTGAACAAACCAAAAACATTAAACATTAATCACTCATGGTCATTAATTGAATTTCCAATGCTATTAAATGGTTTGCATAATGTATAAACAAACTCTTAAATTGACCCTTAGTTGCTAAGTGGCAAGTAATACACCTCAACATGATCATAACTGACAACCAAACACTCTAACTCGTTCAATTGTGTCTCATGGACATCCAATGATGACGTGACATATAAATTTTGAACGTGTCTAGATGATCATTATGTAAGTTGGAGTGTTAAACTGACAGTGTGGAGACAAGTTCAGGTGTCTAGGTGCATACTCAAAGTTAAGAATATTTGCTTACCGGATCGGATGAGTCTATTAAATGGTTTGCATAATGTATAAACAAACTCTTAAATTGACCCTTAGTTGCTAAGTGGCAAGTAATACACCTCAACATGATCATAACTGACAACCAAACACTCTAACTCGTTCAATTGTGTCTCATGGACATCCAATGATGACGTGACATATAAATTTTGAAACGTGTCTAGATGAATCATTATGTAAGTTGGAGTGTTAAACTGACAGTGTGGAGACAAGTTCAGGTGTCTAGGTGCATACTCAAAGTTAAGAATATTTGCTTACCGGATCGGATGAGTCCAAATTTAAATGTCTGTCTATATATTATGCCTAAAATATTTAAAATCAAGTGATACAAAAGTAACTCAAGTGATACATGAAAATTTTCTTACCAAATCACTTATCTGAAAATCAATGGTCTTGTGTTGAAGTTGATCAACTTGTGCCTTAGATGTTCTTATCACATTGATCACACTAGTTGTAGATAATGGTGCAATGAACAAATTATATGTGATGATCCATGTCATGACTTCACCAACTTCAACAAGTTGCATAAAATCATCATTAAATTTTTTCATAATTGGGATCATGTTGGCTAGACAACCAAACACAGACATACAACTAGGCTGCCCAATGAAATATGCAATTGGTAATTTGAGTATAGTAAATAAAAAGTCAATGAAGTCTTTTCCACATTCAGCAAACACAACTTTATGAGCTTTGCTATCAACCAACAACTTCAAACCAAAATTTTGTAGTTTCCATGACTTGCTCCATAACTTGTTTCACAATTCCTAATAACCAAAAGTAATTTCATCAGTCCAATTCCAACAAGGTCATTTAATTAGAAGACATATGTACATATACAAATACAATATGGAGATTGCAGCATATAGAAAGTTGAAACTATTTAGTATTGACGTAACACACCTTTTAAGGAACAATGAATAGAATGATAATTTTATCATATCATTTTTAAATATAATAAGTTTAATGCATTGGCACACGACTATAATTAAAAATTAGAAACTAAATGATAACTTATCTCTTGATTTTCTTAAATAGACAAGTAAAAATGGACATCTATTTTTAGTATAATGAACAAGTAAAAGTGAACAGAAGGAGAGAATATATTTGGGTAACAAATACAGATTAGAGCAAGTGAAAGGTTCATAGTTATAAGGGGAAATGTAAACCTTTGGTCTTTCCTCTTTTGTTCTTTTCAGTAATTGCATATATAATTTGAATATTACCTCTGGTATTTTAAAAATAAGCATGTATGTTTCCTATACTATGAAAATCTTATACTCACACTCTCATCCATAATTGAGTATAGTAAAATATAATTATTAAAAATATATTGAACTTATAAATTAAACGCTACTTTTTTTATGCAATTCAAAAGAAAAGATAATGTTTTTGTTGTAATTTCTTATTCATTATTCTATTAAAGAAGAAAAAAAATAATATTTTGACTCATTTATATCTCAAAAATCAACTACAATAACATATTCATAATCCAACAATTGAGGTATGGGGGGATAGAGTGTACACAGACTTTGCCCCTACCTCCTGGAGATAGAGAGGTTGTTTCTTATAGACCATTGGTTTAAAATAATGCATCTTCAAGAAATTTGAAAAAAGAAATACAAAAGTAAGAGTAGCAACAACCACGAAATAATGTGAATCATGAAGAGTATCACACACATACATAGGAATGAATAGTATGACAACAAATTAATGTGACATTTGAAGCACAAGAAACACAAGTGATACCTGAAGAACAAAATGCTATGAGAAAAGTGTTAATACCACTAGTAAGAGAGGAGGTCCAACTCGATCACTAAGTCTATCCCGCATACTAACTAATCTTCTACCCTAATCCACATCCTCCAAACACTTCTATTATAAGGTCATGTCTTCAGTATGCTCAAGAAAATCTTCTTTTGAGCAAAATCAATCTTTTCTTTGGGATGAAAGTCATGTTGAATCTTGTAGTAACTCACTAGTTGAAGCTATTTGTGCAAGTGATGATTCTTTTTAGTTTAATGTGTTTGCAACTAATGATCACACCTGTAATGAATTTGAAGGCGCTTAACAGATTCTTTGAGTACATGTGTTGTTATACTTATTTATTCTGCAAGGCTTGAATAATTTGAGGATGGGTTCTTTTCAACAACAGAAGAACGATGCGGTACAAATTTATCATCATTGATATGAAGACCATCAACTAGATTTGAGTACTTTAAAGACCTTAGAATATCAATAAAAGAAACATGAAAAGTCTATAACAAAAGAGAGATTACATTTTTAGACAGATAATTGCCTAGACAAAATAATTTTCTTGCTTTTAGCTTGAGAGTATTGTAGTAACTATCTTAGGTTTGTTTATATACTATTCTAAATAAGTAGTAGAAACTAAGGTTTATCTCAATAGTTAGTTTTTGTTGAACATTTGTTGTTCGGGCCCCATTGTGAGTTGTATGAAACCCTAGTATCGCTCCAATTGAACCATCTTGATTATCTTTCTTGTTCGGGCCCCATACGAGTTCAATTATCTTTCTTCCTTGAATTTATAATTCTAGTAATTAAATATCTTTTAATTTCTAGATTTTCGTTTCTTCTTCTAAATATTATCCCATTCCTTTTTAATTCTTAATTATATATATCCTTGTTATCGTATCTTGTTTATTTTCTTGTAAACCCGTTTGTTGTTATTGCATCTAGAACCATATCATTAATATGTATTGCACCTTGACTTATTTGTGGTCTTTTTCATTTATTTACTGTTCTTATCAACCACATCAAATGTAAGACATATATGGTAAAATTTGTGACCGCTTAAAAAAAAGACGCAACCTATAACTAATAATAGTAGAGGACGAAGCTAATTAATAAATCAAAACTTATATAAGTATTAAATATACCATTTCATGAATATTCACAGGAAGTAACATAAGAAAACAGACATACCAGGTACATTTGCGCCGCTCCTTTATTGTTTATTCTAATGGTGAGGGTGATTTATATTCATGATTTATAAGTTTATTTATATAAGCCAAGTATTGGATTCTGATGTATACGCCCCATCGAGAAGACCCAATATACCCTGCCAGAGGTATAGAGGCATGCTGGCATGATCACTAACTGATATTGCCCACAGAGGGGACTTACACCTTCTTGGCTCGTAGTTCTGGGACTGTATGGGTACGTTGAACCCTAGTCCAACTCGGTATTATGCTACTCCCAATGGATTAAGTAATTAACACATTATGATAGAATTTCTGTAAGTTACTGGATAGCTCGAACTGAACATGCAAACTGAGAATGCAACAATTAAACTGATATTGATGCATTAATAACTGAGGCATGTATAAGCTAGAATAAACTAGAAATATCTGACCTAGACAAGTGTGATTCAAGAACTAAAGAAATACATAGCTAGAGTTCTGGAATTCATGCATTAAACTGAATATTAACGTACTAATCTGATTTGGATCATTCTAACAGCTAGGAACCCAACAATTCTAACATTCAAGAAACCCTAGGTCTAGTCATAATAAGGGAATCAAGAAACTAACTGAAAACTAGGGACCTAATGGGTGAAAGGAACCCACTAGTGAAATCCCACATACCTGGTGACGAATTTCACGGAGAAATCCTTTGATTTCTGGGCTAGAACTGAAGAAAACTTGGTGCGTTCTTGAACTAGGGTTCTTGACTTCTCTTTTCCTCTTACGCTATAATTTTGTAAGTTTTGATTAATGATTTGACTTAGGTAAGTTCTAGTTATGTTTCTAGGCTTAAACTGACTAAAACCTCATAATTTAGGGTCTAAACGACGTAGCATAAAGGTCCAACGAAATAGGAAAAGACCAAAAGACCTCCGACTTAACTGTTGTTTGAGTGATCGACGGACAGGACCTACGAGCCTTAGGTCAATCCACGGTGCGTAGATTGGAGTAGTAGGTCAAGTCTGCCCGACAGGGCTTCACTAAAACGAGCATAACTTTTTACTCGGAGGTCTAATTTTAGGAAACTCGGTGGCGTTGGAAAGAGGATTCAATTATCTATCATATCATAGGTAATGAGACACATAATTCGTTTTTTGCTAAGAGTTATGACCATATGAAGTTGACCCACTCAACAATTTTCATCTAACTGGTTGTGGATCCTCACCTACGGTCAGACATATGGACCATGGATAGAACCACTGTCCGTGCTGGTCAGACGTCGTTTACGTCAGAGGCTGGGTATAAGGGGCCTCGATCCACGGACACAGACCATGGACCGTGGTCTGACCTACGGACCGTGGGTCTGTTCGTGGGTCGAGACTTAGCCGATTTGCTAGAGATGGGTTTGGGGAGGGGTTGCAGTGGTGAACCATGGACCACCAGCACGGGCCGTGGTCTGACCTACGGTCCGTGGATGGCAACCGTGGGTTGCACCTGCAACTTCTCAAAATCTGTATTTTTGGTCTGTTTCGAATACGGGGTGTTACATTATATCTCCCTTGGGACCATTCGTCCTTGAATGAAGACTAAACTACTTGAAATAGAGGGAGAGGGCTGCAATCCCTACCACTAAGCACTAAGAACTGAATTTCTGACTGAACTGAGTTCCAAGAACATGCAAATACGCTAAAAATGTAAGTACAAACTGAAGGAACATGATTCTAAGACTGAATTTACGCATGAATGACTGAAAAACTGAAGAGGAACTATTACCTCAAGCTGGAGTGGAATCGGAAGGAAAGAGGTGAGGATACTTGGCTTTCATGGCTGCTTCTGCTTCCCAAGTAGCTCCCTCTACAAACTGACTCCTCCACAAAACCTTAACTGAAGCGACTTCTTTGTTTCTCAACCTTCTAACCTTACGATCGAGAATCTCAACTGGTACATCCTCATACGAGAGACTATCTTTCACAACCACTCTCTAATGGCACTACGGATGCTGGAGCACCCACACACTTCTTCAAAAGAGAAATGTGAAATACCGGATGTACTGCTGCTAGTTTTGTTGTTAACTCTAACTCATAAGCCACTTTACCAATCATTTTCAGAATCTTGTGAGGGCCTTCATATCTAGGACTGAGCTTCCCTTTCTTGCCAAATCTCATCACCCCTTTCATAGGTGACACTTTCAAGAAAATTCAGTCATCTATCTCAAACTTTAATTTCCTTCTCATTACATCTGCATAGGACTTCTGTCTTAAGTCTATTTCTGACAAGCTGAACTTTTTCCCATAGCTTCATAAACCAAATCTGGCCCAATCAAGGTTGTTTCACCTACTCATCCACCTAAGGAACATATAATCGACCCTGATAGCGAGAAAACCTCAACTCTCTGTTGGTGGACTGCACCTTTAAGTTAAAGCAAGATTGGATCATTGTCTTGCATTTCCTTAACCTGCGCTACCAATGAAGATTCTGACCCATTCTGAACTGTTACACCACTATCTTATATACTCATACGGCAAACTCCCAAGCGAGCAAGCCTGTGAACATCTTTCACTAGCTCTTTTCTTTCTTCATCAACATGTGCTACACTACCTATAGATAGTCTGCTAAGAGCATCTGCTACTACATTCACCTTACCATGATGGTAATGCACGCTCGTATCATAATCCTTTAGAAACTCAAGCCATCTTCTCTGGCAAAGATTTAACTCTTTCTGGGTGAATACATACTGGAGGCTCTTATGGTCTGTGAACACATCTACATGAACACCATACAAGTAGTGTCTCCAAATCGTGAGTGCAAACACCACTGTTGCAAGCTCAAGGTCATGAGTTGGATAATTCTTCTCATGTACCTTAAGTTGTCTAGAAGCATAAGTTATAACCTTACCTCGCTGCATCAACACACAATCTAGGCCGACCCTGGATGCATCACAATACATCACATAACTATCTGAACCCTCTGGTAGAGTCAAGACAGGAGCTGTAGTCAACCTAGTTTTCAATTCTGTGTAGCTTTTCTCACAATCATTAGACTATCAAAACTTGACCATCTTCTGAGTCAACCTAGTCAATGGTGAGGCTATGGATGAAAATCCTTTCACGAACCGTCTATAATAGCCCGCTATACCCAAGAAACTTCTGATATCTGTAGCAGAAGTAGGTCTGGGCCATTGTTTCACTGCTTCTATCTTCTGGGAATCTACTCGAATTCCTTCACTAGACACAATATACCTAAGGAAGGCAACTAATTGTAACCAAAACTCGCACTTGTTAAATTTTGCAAATAACTGGCGATTTTTGAGAGTTTGCAGAACAACTCTCAAATGACTCGCATGTTCTTCCCCATTCCTAGAGTAAATGAGGATATCACAAATAAAGACGATAAAGAATAAGTCCAAGTACTGCTTAAACACTTTGTTCATCAAATCCTTGAAAGTTGCAGGAGCATTGGTTAGTCCAAATGACAACTACAAATTCGTAATGACCATACCAAGTTCTAAAGGTTGTCTTCGGAATGTCACTATCTCTGACTCTAAGATAATGATAACCTGATCCGAGGTCTATCTTTGAGAAATGACTAGCACCCTGAAGTTGGTCGAACAAGTCATCAATCCTGGGGATGGGATACTTATTCTTGATTGTGACTTTGTTCAACTGCCTATAGTCAATGCACATTCTGAGAGAACCATCTTTCTTCTTTACGAACAACACTGGTGCACCCCATAGCGAAATACTAGGTCTGATGAAGCCCTTATCTAGAAGGTCTTTCTACTGCTCCTTAAATTTCTTAAGCTCAGCTGGAGCCATTCGGTAAGAAGGAATAGAGATAGGATGGGTATCTGGAAGGAGATCAATTCCAAAGTCGATTTCCCTTTCGAAAGGAACTCTGAGAAGATCATCTGGAAACACTTCTGGAAATTCATTGACTACAGGGACTGACTCAAGAGTTAGGGATTCGGAACTTGAATCCTTAACCCGAACTAGAAGATAAAGACAACCCTTAAAGATCATTTTTCTGGCCTTAAGGTAAGAAATGAATCGACTCATAGGCGCTAAACTACTACCCTTCCATTCTAAGATTGGTTCGTCTGGAAACTGAAAACAAACAATCCTAGTTCTACAATCGACTGAGGTATAACAGGAATGTAACCAATCCATGCCTAGAATGACATCAAAGTTTACCATTTCTAACTCTACAAGATCTGTTGAGGTGACTTTCTGAGAGACTGTGACAGGGCAATTTCTATATACCCGTCTAGCTATAACTGGGTCACCAACTGGATTAGAGACTGAGAAGGTTTCTGATAAAGTTTTTGGACTGACACTTAAGATTACTGCTATGAAGGGACTTACAAAAGAAAAAGTAGCACATCTTTTCTTTCCACTGAGTGAACCATATGTGAGCCACATTCCTAAGCTGGTAGGATGCCAACTTACCATTACCAGTCACTTGCATCACTCCAAAGATTTTCTTAACATTATCAATGAAGTTCTGTGGTTCCTACCAACTTGGGACCCTAAAAACTTAGGCGGATTCATCCTACCAAAATCTCGAACTCTAGCTGCCATTGATCCACCATTTCTATTAGTAGGAACTAGAATCTGTTGATTATTATGGTTGGTCATACTCTGAGCCAAAAGCTGAATATCCAAAACTCTGCGTTCGAAACCTCAAGGTCTGGGACTAGAGGAACTGCATTAGCATTGCGTTCATTAGCTTTCCTTACATAATCTCTACGAGGAGGCATGATCTTAAGCACATAACGATGGATTAGAAAGGAGATCATACCAAGGCACGATAAGAATATCAAGAAAGTGAAGTTTTCCAAAAACACTTCATAGCCTCCTTGTCATTAGATGTGGTGCACTTCACACCCATGAAAAGGACTCTACTTAGTGCGGCTTTTCAGACATCATAGGAATCTTAAACCTAATGCTATGGTACCAAGTTTGTCACACCCCGAGACTACCCCCAAGACGCGGACACGGGACCTAGGACCACAAGTGATCCCAAGCTAACCCTGCTGGCATGATCATGAGCATACTAAAGATAATAAACTGATGTGGAAGCTATAATCATAAATAAAATGAAAAAATGGGGAATACCCATATACTATAACTGAGATGAATGAAAACTGATGAGTTTAATACAAAGAAAATATTAAACTCAATACTAAGCTTAATCTAACTATGTCTGAAAATAGCTTCTAACTGACTAGAAATGCTGGGACAGGCTCCAGATAAGTCTAGAAAAACTGAAACTAAAGGACTAAAAAAAATATTGAAAAGAAACTCATGACTATTGTCCTCAGAGAATGAGGACTCACCACTGATTATGCTGAACGAGAGATCGGGAACAAATCTAAGCGTGATCTGGATGCTGAGAACCTGAACCTACATCACGAGAAGATGTAGCGTACGTATGTGTCAGTAATTGAAAGGTACTGAACATGCAGGATAGAGTAAAGTTGAAATAACATATAACTGAACAAAGCAATAAAGCAATAAAATAATTTGAACATGATATAGATGTTGAATACTTAGTTAACTGAATGGAATGACCAAATTTATAACATGCAGAAACTAAATACTGACTGTAATGTAAATAAGGTCAATGCAATAGAATCTGAGTGAACTGTGGGAGCTACTAATAACCAACATAAAACCACATGAGCTAAATGTGGAGTCCGATGCATACGCCCCATCGAGAGGACCCAATATACCCGGCCAAAGGTATAGAGGCATGACTGGCGTGATCGCTAAAATGTAATGCCGACAGAGGGGACTTGTAAACCTACGGGGGCACGTAGTTCTAGGACTTGAGTCTAACTGAACCGAGTCTACTTGGTATTAAGCTACTCCCAATTGATTATGTAATTAACAATTTATGACTGAATTTCTGTAATATTGGATAGCTCAAAATACTGACATACTAACTGAAAATGCAACATTAATGTACTAATAATGAA
>NW_006238959.1:920632-932871 GCF_000226075.1 Solanum tuberosum
ATCTAAACAACGTAGCTTAGAGGTCCAACGAAATAGGAAAAGACCAAAAGACTTCTGACTTAACTGTTGTCGGAGTGATCGACGAATAGGACCTACGGGCCGTAGGTCAATCTACGGTGCGTAGATTGGAGTCGTAGGTCAAGTCTGCCCGAGAGGGCTTCACTAAAACGAGCATAACTTTTTACTCGGAGGTCAAATTTTAGCAAACTCGGTGGCGTTGGAAAGAGGATTCAATTATCTATCATATCATAGGTAACTAGACACATAATTCCCTTTGTGCTAAGAATTATGACCATCTGAAGTTGACCCACTCAACAATTTTCATCTAACTGGCTGTGGACCCTCACCTACGGTCAGACATATGGACCATGGATAGAACCACAGTCCGTGCTGGTCAGACATTGTTTGCGTCAGAGGCTAGGTATAGGGGGCCTCGATCCACGGACACAGACCGTGGTCTGACCTACGGACCGTGGGTCTGACCTACGGACCGTGGGTCTGTCCGTGGGTCGAGACTTAGCCAATTTTCTGAGATGGGTTGGGGAGGGGTTGCAGTGGTGAACCACGAACCACCAGCACGGGCTGTGGTCTGACCTACGGTCCGTGGATGGCAACTGTGGGTTGCACCTGCAACTTCTCAAAATCTACATTTTTGGTGTGTTTCGGATACGGGGTGTTACACGATAATTTTAAGACTATAGGTAAAATATGAATTAATCTATTTTATTTATCATAAATATGAATATCATGTGATTGTTACCCTTTGAATCTGCATTTTGGGCATGATCGACACTCAAAATCATTATTGTCCGGCCTCAAATGCTATAAGATTGACTACTGAAAATGTGAAATCTGAGAAATAATAAGTATAGGCTGAAAATGAAATATATTTTTTATTTTTTTCAAAAGTGAGAACATCTGAAATAAATATAAAAAACTAGACTGAAACTACTCATGACTAAATGAAGTCTCAGGTAACTAAACTGAATGAGTCTACCGGGACTTGACTCGAGCTGCCTGTAAACAAATAACTATGATTGAACAATTAACTAATAAATCATAACTGAAGTCTTGAAGATACGAGGAGGACTCTTGTCACTCCCCGAGCCTACACCCTGGACATAGACGACACTTGAGAACCATTATTGATCCTCAAGAGAACCCTTGGTCTGGCTAATTACTTAGCAAAAGACTAACTCAATCAAATTTAAGCTTTAAAACAGAATTTAAATTCAAAAGTCTCAAAACTACTCAAAACTCAAACTATATCAAAATACTATACTCAAAGTTGTCTGAAAATACTTTGAAAATAATGATAGTTTGTCAAAATAGTTCAAAAGAAATACCGATAGAAACTCAACACTAATTATCTATGAAGCTTCTATAGTTCAACATGGATGTTAGGATAAGACCCACGACACCTCAAAATTACTAAACTGAAAGACAAGTGTGGAGTCCTCCGGGATATAAGGAAGGCTCAATGGAGCGCCTGTTTATGATCTTTTACACCGACATTTGCATCATACAAAGATGCAGGTCGAATGCGATCAAAACATTGAATGTATAGGCATCTAATAAAGCTGAATGAATAAATAAATGAACTGATAAGGACTCAACTCGATACAAAGCAAAAATAAGATATGAAATATTTAAAGCTGCATAAATAAAATATGCTAACTCAAGGATGTATATAAAAATACGATAAATTACTCTTTACTCTTATTTGAGAGATTCTCTAACCTACAATTATCACTATTAGCTACGTGATGATACAATGTCTCCTCCACGCTGCCAGAACTGTCATATACCTTTTCGGGGTATAAAACACCTCAACTAAGTGGATTCACTAAATTTGTGCTCAAAAGAAATAAGGAATCATGTTAAAAGTATGATCCTTTACCCACGTTGATTACATGGTTTATGAGGAATGTGATTTTTCTATACCCACTATTACATGGTGTATGGTTTATGTCCCAACCATACCTATTGTCACGTCCGAAGCTACCCCCAGGACGTCGACACAGGACCTAGGATCACGGATGACCCCAAGCTAGCCCTGTTGGCATATCATAAGCATACTAAATAAACTAAAGGAATAGAGTACTGTGCAGAAGCTAAATCATAAGATAAACTGAAATGATGGGGAATACCCATATACTAAATCTGAATATATGAAAAATGAGAGTTTAAACAACAACTGAAAAGTCAAACTATAACACTATAGTTGAATCTGTCTATGTTTGAAAATAGCCTCTAATTGACTAGAAGTGCTAAGACATGCCCCAGCTAAATCTAGCAAAACTGAAACTAAAACAAAAATAAAACAAGAAAGACAATCATGTCAACCCTCCTCGAAGAATGAGGACTCACCACTGATATTTTTGGATTGAAGATGGGGAACTTATCTATGCGTGATTTGGAAGCTGAGAACCTGAACCTACATCACGAGAAGATGTAGCGCAGAGTATGGGTCAGTACTTGAAAGGTACTGAGCATGCATGAGATTTAGCAATAACATAACTGAACCAAAGAATAATATTTTAGTAATGATATGAGATAAGCATGATACTAAACTGAGGATACTGAGCATGTATAACTGAATGGAATGACCAAGTTTATAACATGCTAAAACTGAATACTGAACTGTAACTAATAACATGGTCAATGCAGTAGAATCTGACCGTAAGGGAGCTAATAATAACCGACATAAAACCACATGAGCTAAATGTGGATTTTGATGTATACGCCCCATCGAGAGGACCCAATATACCTGACCAAAGGTATAGAGGCATGACTGACATGATCACTAAAATAATGTCCACAGAGGGGACTTACAACCTACGGGGCATGTAGGTTTGGGACTTGAGGGTGACTGACCCTAGCCCACTTGGTATTAAGCTACTCCCAATTAGAATGTAAACAAGCAATATTATGACTGAAATGTTGTAGTACTGGATAGTTCAATTACTGACATGCAAACTCTGAAAATGTAACAATTATGACTGATAATATGAAATTCATAAACTGAAGCATGTGTATATCTGAATAATCTAAATAATCTAACCTAGCATGTATAATTCATTAACCAAACGATTATATACAACTAGGGTTCTGAATATTATACAAGGAATTGAGTAATAACATGATAATCTGATTTTGATCATTCTAACAGCTAAAACCCAAGAATTTCTAACATTCAAGAAACCCTAGGTCTAGATAATATTAAGGGAATCAAGATTCTAACTGAAATCTAGGGACCTAATGGCTGAAAGGAACCCACTAGTGAAATCCCACATAACTGGTGCCGAAATTCACGGAGAAATCTTTCGATTTCGGAGCTGGAACTGAAGAAAATCTATTGCGTTCTTGGTCTAGGGCTTGGTCAACTCTTTCTCCTTCTACGTTCTAACTTTCTAACTTTTTGGTGAATGATTTGCTTAGGGTAGATTCTAATTTAGTTACTAGGCTAAAACTTACCAAAATTACCTAGTTTAGGGTTTAAATGACGTAGTTTAGGGGTTCAACGCAGAAGGAAAAGACCAAACAACCCCTGACTTAAAAGTTGTCGGGGTCACTGATAGAGCGTCAATCGATTGATGGTCCGTACTGGTCAACCGTCGATCGTCTTCAGGGAGCTAAATTTTGGGGTCCGACCTACGGCCCTGGACCACGAACCATGGTCTGACCAATGGTCCATAGGTCCTGGCGTGGGTTATGACTTAAATTAATTTCTTGGGGGGTTCTAGGGATGGGTTGCAGGTTGAGAACCACAGACTAGTAGAACGGACCATGGGACCCCCTACGGTCCGTGGGTGGTGCCCGTCGGTGCCATCTGCAACTCCTGAAACCTGCATTTTGGTAGTTCTAGCATACGGGGTGTTACATTATCTCTCTCTTGGGAAAATTCGTCCTCGAATGACGACTAAACTAGCTAAATAGGGAGGGAAATAGCTGCAAACCCTACCACAAAACACTGGAAACTGACCTCAGGCTGAACTAAGTTCCAAGAATATGCAAATACTCTGAAAATGCAAGTACAAATTGAAGGAACACGATACTAAGACTGAATCTGCGCATGAATGACTAAAAACTGGAGAGGAACTATTACCTCAAGCTAGAATGGAATCGAAAGGAAAGAGATGAGGATACTTGGCCTTTATGGCTGCTTTTGCTTCCCAAGTAGCTCTCTCTACGGACTGACTCCTCCACAAAACCTTAACTGAAGCGACTTCCTTGTTTCTCAACCTTCGAACCTAACGATCAAGGATTTTAGCTGGGTCCTCATCATAAGTGAGACGATCCTTCATAGCCACACTTTCTGAAGGTACTATAGATGTTGGATCACCCACACACTTCTTCAACAACGAAATATGAAAAATCGGATTCACTGCTGCGAGTTCTGTTGGCAACTCTAACTCATAAGCCACTTTACCAATTCTTTTCAGAATCTTGTAAGGGCCTACATATCTAGGACTGAGCTTCCCTTTCTTACCAAATCTCATCACCCTCTTCATAGGTTACACTTTTAGAAAAACCCAATCATCAACTTGGAATTCTAATTCCTTTCTCCTTACATTTGCATAGGACTTCTGGCGACTCTGGACTGTCTTAAGTCTATCTCTAATGAGTTTCACTTTCTCCATAGCATCATGAACTGAATTTGGCCCAATCAAAGTTGTTTCACCTACTTCAAACCAACCAACTAGAGACCTACATCTACGCCCATACAATGCCTCATAAGGGGCCATCTGAATGCTGGAATGGTAACTATTATTGTAGGCGAACTCTATAAGAGCAAGGTGAACATCCGAACTACCCTTGAAATCGATCACGCAAGCTCTCAACATGTCTTGTAAGTTCTGAATGGTACGCTCTGCATGACCATCCGTTTGTGAATGAAATATTGGGATATGGTTAACCTGAGTACCAAGACCTTTCTGAAATACCTTCTAGAAATGAGATGTAAACTGAGGACCCCTATCTGAGATGACAGACAAAGGAACACCATGCAACCTAACTATCTCATTTATGTAAAGCTTTGCATAGTCCTCCGCCGATTTTGTAGTCTTAACAGCCAAAACGCGCACAGACTTAGTGACTCTATCAACTATCACCCAAATGGAGTCATGTTGTCTACGAGTACGAGGTAAACCTATAATGAAGTCCATGTTGATCACTTCCCACTTCCAGGTAGGAATGTTAATCTCTTAAGTCATACCTCCTGCTTTCTGATGTTCTACCTTCACTTGCTGACAATTAGGGCACTTTGCCACAAAATCCGCTATATCCCTCTTCATACCATTCCACCAAAAGACTTCCCGCAGATCACGGTACATCTTAGTGGAGCCTGGATAAATAGAATATCTGGAGTTATGGGCTTCTGCAATAATTTGCTGTCTCAACTCACCCACCTTAGGAACACATAATCAACCCTGATAGCGAAGCACACCATATCCCCCTTGAGAGAAAACCTCAACCCACTGCTGATGGACTGCACCCTTTAGTTGAAGCAATATCGGATCACTGTCTTACTTTTCCTTAACCTCCACTACCAATGAAAATTCTGACCCATTTTGAACGGTTACCCCACCATCTGATATGCTCAGAAGACGAACTCCTAAATGAGCAAGTCTATGAACATCCTTTGCTAGCTCCTTTCTTTCTTCTTCAACATCTGCTACACTACCCATAGATAGTCTACTAAGAGAATTTTCTACTACATTGGCCTTACCAGGATGGTAATGCACACTCATGTCATATTCCTTGAGGAACTCAAGCCATCTCCTCTAGCGAAGATTCAACTCTTTCTGGGTGAACACATACTGAAGGCTCTTATGGTCTGTGAACACATCTACGTGAACACCATACAAGTAATGTCTCCAAATCTTAAGTGCAAACACCACTGCTGCAAGCTTGAGGTCATGAGTTGGATAGTTCTTCTCATGCACCTTAAGTTGTCTCGAAGCATAAGCTATAACATTACCTTGCTGCATCAACAAAAAACCTAGGCCGACTCTGGATGCATCACAATAGATCACATAACCATCTGAACCCTCTGGTAGAGTCAACACCGGAGCTGTAGTCAACCTAGTTTTCAGTTCTGCAAAGCTTTTCTCACAATCATCTGACCACTGAAACTTGACCTTTTTCTAAGTTAACTTAGTCAATGGAGAGGCTATGGATGAAAATTCTTCCATGAACCTTCTGTAATAACCTGCCAAACACAAGAAATTTCTGATATTTGTAGGAGAGGTAGGTCTAGGCCATTGTTTCACTGATTCTATCTTCTGAGAATCCACTCGGATCCCTTCACTAGACACAATATTCCCAAGAAAAGCGACGGATTGCAACCAAAACTCACATTTGCTAAACTTAGCGAACAACTGGCGATCTTTGAGAGTTTGCAGAACAACACTCAAATGATTCGCATGTTCTTCCTCATTCCTAGAGTAAATGAGGATATCATCAATAAAAATGATAACGAACAAGTCCAAATACTACTTGAATACTCTGTTTATCAGATCCATGAAAGTTACAGGAGCATTGGTTAGTCCAAGTGACATAACTACGAATTCATAATGACTATAACGAGTTTTGAAGGTTGTCTTCGGGATGTCAATATCTCTTACTCTAAGCTGATGATAACCGGAACTAAGGTCTATCTTCGAGAAATGACTAGCACCCTGAAGTTGGTCAAACAAGTCATCAATCCTAGGGATAGGATACTTATTCTTGATTGTGACTTTGTTCAAATGCCTATAGTCAATGCAAATTCTGAGAGAACCATCTTTCTTCTTCACGAACAACACTAGTGCAGCCCATGGGGAAATACTAGGTCTAATTAAACCCTTATCTAGAAGGTCTTTCAAGTGCTCTTTCAATTCCTTAAGCTCAACTAGAGCCATTCGGTAAGGAGGAATAGAAATAGGGTGGGCATCTGGAAAAGATCAATTCCGAAGTTGATTTCCCTTTCAGGAGGAGCTCTGGGAAGATCATCTGGAAACACTTCTAGGAACTCATTGACTACTAGAACTAACTCAAGAGTTAGGGTTTTGGAGCTTGAATCCTTAACCCAAACTAGATAATAGATATAACCCTTAGAGATCATCTTTATGGCCTTAAGGTAAGAAATGAATCGACCCATAGGCGTTAAACTACTACCCTTCCATTTTAAGATTGGTTCGTCTGAAACTTGAAACAATCCTAGTTCTACAATCTACGGAGGCATAACAGGAATCTAACTAATCCATGCCTAGAATGATATCAAAATTTACCATTTCTAACTCTACAAGATATGCCGAGGTGAGTTTCTGAGAGACTGTGACAGGGAAATTTATGTATACCCGTCTAGCTATAACTAGGTTACCGACTAGAGTAGAGACTAAGAAGGGTTCTGAGAGAGTTTCTAGACTAACATTGAAGTTCACTTCTAAGTAAGGAGTTATGAAGGAAAGAGTAACCCCTGGATCTAAAATGCATAAACATCTAAGTCAAAGACTCGTAACATACCAATGACTACATCAGGAAAATCTTCCTGATCCTGGAGAGAATATAACCTGTTTTGGCGCTGACCGTCATCTGTACCAGATGAGTTACCCTACTGAGGCTTGTGACTTGCTGGTGCTGCTAAAGTTATGGACTGAGCTCTACCATTATTGCTTCCTCGACCCTGTTTAGAAGGATAATCTTTCAACATGTGACCAGACTGACCACACCCAAAAGATCCTTCATTTCCTGCAAGACACTCTCTTAGATGGTTCTTACCACACTTTGGACAAGTTGGGTAGGTTCTAGTACCTGAAGCACTCCCCTGCGACTTAGAGCCTGATGTCCTACCTTTCTGATCATTTTGGAACTTGGAGAATAGAACACTAGCTGATGAAGGTGCTGAAGCTGAAGACTTTTGCTTAAACTGTGAGCGATTTCCAGCACCCGATTTCTCTCGAGAGTACTCATAGGTGCCTGTTCTAGCCTTCTTATTCTTCTTATCCTGTTCACTAAGCCTAACTCCTTCAACCTGCTGAGAATGAGTCATAACCTAGAGATGTTCATATTTTCCAGCAACATAGCATTTCTACACTTTGTTTTCACTAGATCGGATACCCTATATAGAAACTTGTTTATTTGAGACTTGGAATCGGCAACCATGTGAGGAGCATACCTGGAGAGTTGGGTGAACTTGAGTCCATACTCTTGGACTGTCATACTACCCTGTCTCAAATTCATGAACTCTTCTGCTTTTGCCTCTCTTAACTCCCTCGGGAAGAACCTATCCAGAAAAGTTTCACTAAAGCACTCCCAAGTGATAGGAGTTGCATATGTACCCCTGTTCTCTTTCCACTGAGTATACCTGATGTGAGCTACATCTTTAAGTTGATAGGAGGCCAACTCCACCCTATCATTACCTGTCACCTGCATAACTGTAAAGATCTTCTTGACCTAATCTATGAAGTTTCGGGGATCCTCACCAATCTACGATCCTAAGAACTCTGGCGGATTCATCCTTACAAAATCTCGAACCCTGGCTGCCACTTATCCACCACTAGCATTTGCAGGAACTGGAGCCTTCTGGTTGTTCTGGCTAGTCACACTCTGAGCCAAAAGTTGGATAGTACTTCAAAACTCAGCATTCAAAACTTCATGATCTGGGACTGGAAGAGTTGTGTTAGCATTGCGTGTATTCCCATTCCTTCCATAAGTTCTACAAGGAGGCATGATCTAAAATGCATAACATCGACTTAGAAATGAGGAATTAGATCATGCCTTACGCACGATAAGAGTAACAAAAAAGTGAAGTTTTCCTAAAACATTTTGTAGCCTCCCTCTAATTAGATGTGGTGCACTTCATACCCATGAAAAAGACTCTAGTTAGTGCGGCTTTTCAGACATCCTAGGACTCTTAAACCTAATACTCTAATACCAAGTATTTCACGCCCGAAGATATTCCCAGAACGCGGACACGAGACCTAGGATCACGGATGACCCCAAGCTAACCCTGTTGGCATATCATAAGCATACTAAATAAACTGAAGTAAAGAAGTATTGTGCGGAAGCTAAATCATAAGATAAACTGAAATGATGGGAATACCATATACTAAATCTGAATATATGAAAAATGAGAATCTAAACAAAACTGAAAAGTCAAACTCTAACACTATAGATGAATCTGTCTATGTCTGAAAATAGCCTCTAACTGACTAGAAGTGCTAGGACATGCCCTAGCTAAATCTAGAAAAACTGAAACTAAAACAAATAAAACAAGAAAGACAATTATGTCAACCGTCCTCGAAGAATGAGGACTCTGCTGCTGGACTGAAGATTGGGAACCTATCTATGCATGATCTAGAAACTGAGAACCTGAACCTACATCACGAGAAGATGTAGCGCAGAGTATGCGTCAGTAGTTGAAAGGTATTAAGCATGCAGGATAGAATAAACTGAACAATAACATAACTGAACCAAAGCATAATATCTGAGCAATCATATGAGATAAGCATGATACTAAATTGAGGATACTGAGCACGTAATAACTAAATGGAATGACCAAGTTTATAACATGCAAAAAATGAATACTGAACTGTAACTGATAACATGGTCAATGCAGTAGAATCTGACTGTAAGCGAGCTAATAACAACCAACATAAAACTACATGAGCTAAATGTGGAGTCCGATATATACGCCCCATCAAGAGGACCCAATATACCCAGCCAAAGGTATAGAGGCATGACTGGCGTGATCACTAAAATAATGCCCACAGAGGGGACTTACAACTTACGGGGAACATAGTTCTGGGACTTGAGGGTGACTGACCCTAGTACACTCAGTATTAAGCTACTCCCAATTAGAATGTAAACAATCAATATTATGACTGAAATGTTGTAGTACTGGATAGCTCTATTACTGACATGCAAACTCTGAGAATGTAACAATTATGATTAATAATATAACATTCGTAAACTGAAGCATGTGTATATATGAATAATCTGACTTAGCATGTATAATTCATGAACTAAACGAGTATATACAACTAGGGTTCTGAATATTATACAAGGAATTGAGCAATAACATGATAATATGATTTGGCTCATTCTAACCGCTAAAACCCAACAATTTCTAACATTCAACAAACCCTAGGTCTAGATAATATTAAGGGAATCAAGATTCTCACTGAAATCTAGGGACCTAATGGGTGAAAGGAACCCACTAGTGAAATGCCACTTACCTGGTGACGAAAGTCACGGAGAAATCTTTCAATTTCGAGGTTGGAACTGAAGAAAATCTGCTGCGTTCTTGGAATAGAGCTTGGTCGACTCTTTCTCCTTCTGCATTCTAATTTTCTATGTTTTTGGTGAATGATTTGCTTAGGGTAGATTCTAATTTAGTTACTACGCTAAATCTGACCAAAACTACGTAGTTTAGGGGTCCAACGCATAAGAAAAAGACCAAACGCCCCTGACTTAAAAGTTGTTGGGGTCACCGACAGTCCAGGCTGATAGACCATCGATCGACTGACGGTCTGTACTGGTCAACCATCGATCGTCTTTAGAGAGCTAAATTTTGGGGTCTGACTGTAACACCCAGAAAAAAAATTTGAACTAAGACTCGATCCGTTCTTCATAGTGAGTGAGATATTACCAAGGAATTAAAAGTTTGTAAGTGTTCAGGTCACTAGATGTAGCACCTTGAGTTCCAAAAGGAATTAAATTGGAAATAGCAAAATCTGAAATTTTGCAAGTTAAGCTAAGTATGAGTTTTGGGTCGACTTCAAACGACCATAACTTCTAGCTCAAGATGATTTAGATGTGATACCAGATACCGTAGGGAAGATATTTGAATTATCTTCCCAACTCCACTGAGTTTGCTCAGTTTCGAGTTTATATGAGGGATATATGTCCATTCGAAGTTAGGCTGTCTAGATAAGGAAAGTCAAAAACCGGATTTTAGAGGGGTATTTTGGTCTTTTCCTTACCCAATCAGATTTAATTCATTTTTAGTAATATTTTAGTGGTCTAATATGATTAGGTTCAGTTTTATAATCCTAGTTTACGCCTAGGGTTTTAGTTGAGAGTTCAAGAAGAGAAAAGAAGAAGAGAGAAAAGGAGAAAAGAGAAAGGATCGAAGAGTTCGTCGAAATTCTTGAGAGTTGAGGATTGTCGCCATGGGTTTGATCCCTAAGAGGTATGTAAGCTTCCATAGTTTTGGTTTTGTTCACCCACACGCGAAACATATTATTTTCAGCGAAGTTTCATTCTCAAAAAGTTGAAGGATTTAAGTTCTTAATAGGTGTTCTTGAAGTTCATTCGAAATCTCGTTTTGTTGGGGTTTTGATGATTTCTTGAGATGAAAGTGATTGTTTTAAGTGTTGTTTTGAGTGTATTAGTGTGTAATTAGGTTGGGTATTGAATCTAAGGAAATTTTGAGAAAAGAAAATGATTAAAAGCGATTTAGGATCAGAAAACGAGAGGCAAAATTCGTCGAACTTGGCCTGGGGAGAGGCTGGGGAGGCGCACCTCAGATGCGCCCAAGGGGCTGGGGAGGCACCCCTGAAGTGTGCCCATATGCAGTCTCTGAGGTTAGGGGTTGGCGCCCCGCACCCGGAACGCGCTTGGGTCGCCTTCCCACACTATTTTTCCGTCGGTTGTCCTGTTTGAGTCCCTTTTAAGTGTACCTTCACTCCCTTTGATTCTAATCACTTTAAAATACTTCCAGACACCTAAAAATCATTCAAAACCTTGAATTCATAATTCAAATTCAAGGTAAAGTTAAGATTTAAGTCTTGAGAGTTCTTCCGATCATTTTGAGAGAGTCCCTTTGAGTCCTTTTGAGGAGTCTTCTACAATTTCTAGTAACTTATTTCAAGACTCAAGTAGGTGAGAATAAGAGTGAGGATAATGTATTCATGAGTCTACACTATCACCTAGATTTTTCATATCATTAACCTTGACTCTTGAATTCATAATTCACATTCAAGAGAGAGTAAAGAGTAGAGTCCAAGAAAGTCTTTCAGTTCGAGTGTGAATCCTTTGAGATCAACTATCAATTCGAACTAAGTTTGAATAAGTAATTATGAGATTGAGAAGAGTCATTTACATGAGTTCCATGTTGTTATGTAGACCTTCGAGTCGAGTTGTTCATGCTGATAAATTATGCATGAACTTCATAAGTTGAGTATCTTTGAAAGGAGTAGTATCTTCAAGTTCTAAGTCTTGAGTATTGAGTTCCTAATCCCTTTTGAGAT
>NW_006238959.1:932906-933188 GCF_000226075.1 Solanum tuberosum
TGAGATTATATTTCTAATCATGGGACTATTACATATAAGCCATGAAGTCCTTGAGTTGGGATATACATGTCCATAATTCTGCATGAACCCTATAAGTCGAGAAGTCTTAAGAAGTGAAGGACATTTGAGTCCTTGAGTCGAGTAGTTCATGCTCATAATTCTGCATGAACCCTCTGAGTTGAGCATTTTTTAAATGAGTAGTATCATTAAAGTTCTTGAGTTCCAAGTATTGAGTTCTATCTATGGTTATTGAAAACCTTGCATTGAGTCGTTCATGTCCAT
>NW_006238959.1:933647-935047 GCF_000226075.1 Solanum tuberosum
ATTAATGGGTCTTGACTCCCTAAGATGTTTTTTGCATAAGCTAGTGGATCCACTAAGTTAAGCTTTCTTTATGATGGTAAAGTATAGGACAGTTCTGGCAGCGTGGGAAAGACGATGTATTCCCACTTAGGCTCATAGTGGTGGTTGTCGGTTAGAGAAACTTCCACATAAACTATATTACTTTATTATATACGTAAAGTTGAGTTTTTTATTGCATTTTATTTAACGAACTAAGTTGATATTACTGTTTTATAAAGTTTTCCATATATTGCATGTGTATTGTTGCTTTATATAAAATTGAGTATCTAGGGTTGAGAACCCAGAGTCGAATATCATATCTTTGAATTGAGTATCTAATTTTCTGATTTGAGTAAGTTTGAGTAGTTTTGAGTATTCCTTGAGTTGAGTAAGTTTGAAAAGAGGTAAGTATGTTTCCTTTTATCAAGTTTCAAGCTTATGTTTATGTTTTAGAATTTCCCTTACATGCTCGTACGTTCCACGTATTGAGTGTACGAGCTGAGTGTTAGGATATGGGACTAGGGCTCACCCTCTCGGGCAGAACCTCATGTCGATCTACTCCTTAAGCCATCAGTCTAGTGGTCTTGGTTTCGCGACCTCCCTCTCGGGCAAGCTGAAAACACATGGGTGGTTTTGTAGTTGCAACTACAAACCCATTAAATTAAACCACAACCACTAGGTAAAATCACCATTAAAATACATCTACCCTATCAGCAAGCAAGACCCAACAAAAATATCAACACATATTTGCTAAATCACACCCCAAGAATGGGGGTTTTAGCCACACATCAAGAAATAACAAAATACAACTAAAACGATACTAAAATCAAATGGGTATAAGAAATTAAACTTTGATTTAAGAAAAGGAAGAAGAATGGAGAAGATCCACTTCCAACTTGGGGAAGATGAAATCTTTCTCTCTTCAAGTCTCCCACAAAACCCTCTCCACACTTGAGAGAAAATATCTAAAAACGTATTATTCTATTCTGAAAATAAAAATAATGGTTTGGAACTTGTAAAATTAATAAAGAGTTTAGTATTTATAGCCATCAGAAATTAGTGCAGGCGGATAGTTCGGCGAGAGGTTAGTCGAGTCCGCTGAATGACTCAGCGAGTCACCCTTCTTCTGTTTCATCGATGTTGACCGCTTTCCTACAGCATCTTCACGTTCTGGACCATTGGGCGGTATAGTACTGCTTCGCGGAACTATTCAGTGAAGCACCGACTGCTCCTTTCATCGCCTTTTTGATCCTCTTCCTTCAGGGCTTCGTATACTGGAACAAAGAGCGGAGTCTGTCCTTTCGGAGAATCGCCAAAGGTTCTTGGCGATGCTCATGCTTCAACTTCTTCGTTCTTTTCAGCCTTTTTGTTCCTTTTTGCGC
>NW_006238959.1:936142-937467 GCF_000226075.1 Solanum tuberosum
TTAGACTAACAGGGCAAATTCTAGGTTTATTCATGCAAGTTTCAAAGCAAGCTAATCACACAAGGCATCGACACTTAAGTCAAACAAAACTACACACTTTCGCTAGTGTTCAACGATCAATACAAGAGAATCAATTCGATAAATGGCTAATCACAACGAGATGCAAAGAGTTCACACATTGTCTTTGCAACTTCATTGGGCCTCATCGTAGCCGTACATTCATGTTCGTTCAATTGAGACCACTATTCAAGCCATCGGTATTGATCGAAACCGAGACTCAAATTTTTTTTTGCAAAAGAACAGCCACATTCTACTCACGAGGGGTGGCCAAAATGTGCAAAAAATTCAAAAAAATTTGGAAGGGTCAAAATCATTTGCAATTAAAAACAAAAGAGAGCCATGAGCTCAAACATCCACAAAAACAGTGCAAAAACAGTTATAAGTTATAAACAGACCAACCCAAATATATACAAACACGAGCAAAAGTAGAACACATAGGTGGTCCTTACCCCACCACAAATAAAAAATATTTGTCATCAAATCGAGTTACCAACCTTTTATGCTGAATAGATACTAATGGAGTGCTAGGCAGCAATGCAATCCAACTCCAAGCACAATCCAATAGTTAAATACTCTAAAAGTGCAATAAATAAAAGGCTAGAGTGCGGGTGTGAGTTTGCTAGGATGAAGAAGTGAGAGTAAATGAATGAAATAGAACTTTTAAACCTGTGGCTTGCAAAAACCGTCCAGTTATTCACTCATTCGGCGACATTAGTTATGATCACCGAACCTATTGGCGATTCACTGAGTGAGCCTTCGACTCACCGAGTTTTACAGAATCTTCAGTCATTGTGAAGGTCCAAACGGTGGTTTTCAGCGTGATCGCCGAAATGGTCGGCGAGTCGCAAATAATCTCCGAATCTCGCCAGATTTTACAGACTGCAATGTTAATGATGTCTTGAGTCAAACGGCGGATAGGGTCGGATTAGCCGACCCTTTTGGTGACTCGCCGACAGGATCTATTGTTTGCCATCCTTCACTTTTTCAAACACTTTCGGTACTTTCATCTGCACCAACAACATACCATTCTATTACCAGGAAATAAATACTTGATAATAATAAGGATAAAGTAATTAAAGGGATTTTTGGGTTGCCTCCCAAACAGAGCTTTGGTTAATGTCGCGACACGACGCAGCAGCGCCTTCAGGCGTCTTCCAAATATACCACTTACACCAATGAGATCTCTTGACAATCTCCTAGATACAATTTTAGACGTTGACTATTCACTGTAAATTGAGGTCCTTCCTGATCTTCAACTTCTATGG
>NW_006238959.1:937688-943417 GCF_000226075.1 Solanum tuberosum
GATAAAGTAATTAAAGGGATTTTTGGGTTGCCTCCCAAACAGAGCTTTGGTTAATGTCGCGACACGACGCAGCAGCGCCTTCAGGCGTCTTCCAAATATACCACTTCCACCAACGAGATCTCTTGACAATTCCCAGATACAATTTCAGATATTGACTGTTCACTGTAAATGGAGGTCCTTCCTGATCTTCAACTTCTATGGCACCATTGACGAACACTCGCATTACTCTAAACGGTCCAGACCATTTAGATTTGAGTTTTTCGGGGGAAGAGTCTAAGTCGCGAGTTGTATAGCAAAACCCCATCTCCTACCTTGAAGTCTCGCTTGAGTATCCGAGCATCATGCCATTTCTTCATTTTCTCTTTATAGATGGCTGAACATTAAGGTCTCAATTAATCCAGTTCATTCAGCTTCTCTACTCTCTCCCTTGAAGTTTTTTACCAGTCCAAATTTAAAGCTTTCAATGCCCACAATGTTTTGTGTTCTAACTCGACGGTCAAATGACAAGCCTTACCATAAACCAACTGATATGGAGACATCCCGATAGGTGTTTTTTAAGCAGTCCGATATTCCTATAGTGCATCATCGAGTTTCCTAGACCAGTTAGTTCTGTTGATATTTACCACTTTTACCAATATGCTTTTTATTTCCCAATTCGACACTTCTACTTAGCCACTTGTTTGGGGATGATATGGGGTTGCTACTTTGTGTTTCACCCCATATTTGCTCAGTGCCATTGAACCACTTATTGCAAAAGTGGGATCCCCCATCGCTAATGATTTCTCTCGAAGTGCCAAATCTTGCAAAGATGTATCGTTTCAGGAATTGGACAACACTTTTTCCTCGTTGTTTGGAAGTGCAATGGCTTCCACCCATTTGGAAACATAATCTACAGCCACTAAGATATATTTATTTCCAAACGAGCTCACAAATGGGACCATGAAATTGATCCCCCATACATCGAATAGCTCGACCTCTAAAATAGGAGTGAGAGGTAATTCGTGTCTTCTAGACACTCCACCTTGTTGCTGACATTTAGAGCATTTCCTTGCAAACTCATGTGCATCCTTGTAGAGTGACGGCCAGTAGTATCCACTCTGGAGGACTTTAGCGGCGGTGCAAATACCACCATGGTGATCTCCCACTGGAGATATATGGCAAGCATGGAGAATTTCTACCGTTCTTCTTCCGGAATACACTTCTGATAACATGGTCAGCACACTCTGGAACAAGTATGGTTCGTCCCAAAAAAACATCGAACAGGAATCTTTTTTGTTGGTAAAAAGTCAGCTCATCTGGCATCAGCCCACACAAAATGTAATTTGCAAAATCTGCATACCATGGCGTATGTTTGAGGGATATTGCAAACACCCATTCATCGGGAAAAGAGTCGTCTATGTCAACCTCATGCTCAACATTCGCCCCTGCTTCCAACCTTGATAAATGATCAGCCACTTGATTTTTGCATCCTTTTTGATCTTTTACCTCGAAATCAAATTCTTGTAATAGTAGTACCCACATAATCAATCGTGGTTTTGCATCTTTCTTTGCCATCAAGTACCGGAGTGCAGCATGATCAGTGTGTACGATTACTTTGGTGCCTAGCAAGTATACCTTAAATTTTTCAAATGCATAGACTACTGCAAGCAACTCTTGTTCGGTGACCGTATAATTCTGCTGGGCACTATTTAGAGTCTTGCTCGCGTAGTAGATTGGGTGAAACAGTTTGTTGTGCTTTTACCCCAACACAACCCCCAGTGCCATACCGCTAGCATCACACATTAACTCAAAATAGTTGGACCAATTAGGGCTGATGATGATCGGAGTGGATATTAGTTTCTCTTTCAAACACTGAAATGCAGCCACACAAGCATCATTAAAGTGGAATTTCGCTTCCTTCTCTAAGAGTTTGTATAATGGGAGTGCAATCTTTGAGAAGTCTTTAATGAACCTTTTGTAAAATCATGCATGCCCCAAGAAGCTACGAACACCCTTTACTGAAATCGGCGGGGGTAATTTCTCAATGACCTCAATTTTTGCCTTGTCAACTTCCAGCCCCTTTTGTGACACCTTATGCCTAAGAACAATACGTTCTTTTACCATAAAGTGACATTTCTCCCAATTCAGAACTAGATTTGTTTCAACGCATCTTTGTAGTACTTGTCCTAAGTGAGACAAGCACTCTTCGAACATATCCCCTACGACTGAGAAGTCGTCCATGAACACCTTCATAGAGTCTTCGACCATATCTGTAAAAATAGACAGCATGAAACGTTGAAATGTTGTTGGGGCATTAAATATCCCAAATGGCATCCTTTTGAATGCCAATGTTCCATAAGGGCAAGTAAAAGTGGCCTTCGCTTGATCTTCCGGCGCAATAGAGATTTAATTGTAGCCGGAGAACCCATACAAAAAATAATACCACCCTCTTTTCGATAACCGGTCAAGCATCTAATCCATAAAAGGCACTGGAAAATGGTCTTTCTCGGTCCATGAGTTAAGCTTACGGTAATCCATGCATACTCTCCACCCAGTCACTGGTACAAGTTCTCCTTTTGTATTTGGGACTTCGGTTATACCCCCCATTTTTTGGTACACATTGCACCAGACTTACCCACTTACTATCTGCAATAGGGTAGATCACTCCCGCATCTAGCCACTTGATGATCTCCTTTTTTACCACTTCTTGCATTGGAGGGTTCAATCTCCGTTGATGTTCCACACTAGGTTTACATTCACTATCGAGCCAAATTTTGTGAGTATAGATGCCAGGAGGAATTCCTACTATATCGGCTATTGTCCATCCAATAGCTTTTATATGCTTCTGCAGTACTTCAATGAGCAATTTCACCTGCCTTTCAAGAAGATCTGTGGCGATAATTACCGGTAAAGTATTATTGGCTCCTAAAAAGGCATATTTGAGATGAGAGGGTAGGGCTTTTAACTCCAAATTTTGTGGTTCTTCTGTTGATGGCTTTGCAGGGGGACTTTCTCTGTTTTTCAGGTCAATATCCAACTTGATTGGATTCCTTGAATATGCGCCTAATCCTGATAAAGCAGCTACCACTTCCTCGTAACCCTGAACTTTGGATTCGTCATAATTGGCAAGTACAGATTCAAGGGGTTCATTCTTGCGCATTAAATGACTCACATTTGCCACTGCCTCATTTATCACATCCTCAGTAGACACCACATGGATATTACTTGGTTGCTTCATGGATTTACAGATATTGAAGGTCACCTCATCATCGTTCACACGGAACTTCAATTTCCCGCTTTCAACATCCACCAATGCTCTCCCGGTAGCTAAGAATGGCCTTCCCAAAATAATGGGGATTTCAGCGTCGATCTCACAATCTAGAATCACAAAGTCAGCTGGAAAGATGAACTGATCCACTTTTACCAATATGTCATAGAGTATACCTATTGGGTGCTTGATTGATCGATCAGCCATAAGAAACCTCATTGTGGTTGCCTTTGGTTCACCCAAACCAAGTTGCTTGTATATTGCATAGGGCATCAAGTTGATGCTTGCTCCTAAATCGCACAAAGCTTTAGCGAATTGGAGCATGCCAATTGTGCACGGGATTGTGAATGCCCCAGGATCTTCTCTCTTAGTGATTGAATCATTTGTCATAATTGTACTGCAACTATGGGGGACCTCAATCGTTTCATAGACCAAACTCTTTTTCCTTCCACTAGAGGGAGGTTAATCGATAAGCTCTTGAATAGTGACAAAAATTTCTTGAACTTCTCATCTTCATTCTTCTTTTTCAAACGTTGGGGAAATGGTAGAGGTATCTTGGGTAAAAGGGTGTATGACTTTTGGAACTTGAACTTGTTGCTCTGCTTTCTCCTGTGGTTCTTTAGTATGGTTTTGTCGAATAGTTAAATCGTGTTCCTCCACACCTTGGCCCTCTTCATGTTTTTGAGGATCCTCATTTTCCATCACATTCCCTATTGCCACTTTATCGCTACGGGTAACCACATCCAGCTCTCTTTCATTATTGTCCATCGGTGTTTTAGACAATAACTTAGCTGATAATAGACTCAATTTACCTTCCAACATTTTGATGGCATCAGCATGAGAATTCACTTTATTGTTCAATGATAAAAAGTCATTTTTCATCCCTTTTAGCAAATCATCAGAGCCCTCAACTTTATCGAGTATGTGCAATAACAAATCATTTACCTGAGGACTACTTGCATTCCCTTTAGATTTTGGAATTTCACTCAAATGAGTATGATATTCCTCTTGATCATCCCGCTCAGTCCCATCTTGCCAATATCTCCTTGGTTTTTCGCCACTATAATAATTCCAACCTTGATTCCCACCCCGCGGTTGATAGCGTGGGTGGAAAACCTCCTCGTATCTTCTGGAGTTCCAACCTTGATTCTCTCCCAATCTTGAGTAACCAGAAGAAGAACCCTCTTCAACTCGAATACTCCATGTGTCCCATTCATATGTTCTAGTAGAATTTCCATTTGAGATAGCATATTCTTGATGTTTTCATCCCTCTCCCTTTCTTTTTCGATCTGCTCTTGCGTTAACCGAAAGCATAATAGGGAAACTTGATCATCTTTGGTATACCATGCCTGGTTCACTTTAGTCATACCATCTAGGAGAAATGTGGCTACTTCAAATAATTGTAACGTTATTCCTCCTTGCACCAATTGATCAACATTAACCGAGTCCAGACTACGGTAAAAGTATTGGAGCAGCAATTCACCTGGCAGTCCATGTGTTGGACACTTACGCAAACATCTCTTGAACCTTATCCATGACTCGTGAATTGGTTCACCCTCCTTTTGCTTGAAATTCTGAATATCATCTCTCAGCTTCATCATTCTTGATGGGGGGAAAGAATCTTTCGTGAAACGCCATAACTAGCTCCTCCCATGATTTAATGGAGTTGTTGGGATGCTCAGCCAACCATTTTGTAGCTCCCCCAGTCAATGTTAATGGAAATAAGCAAAACCGTATGGATTATTGAGATAGGTTTTTGAATGATAAAGGGGTGCACACTTCCACAAAGCTTCGTACATGCTCGTGTAGGTCTTCATGTTCTAACCCTCCAAATAAAACTCTGGTCTGTATGAGTTGGAGTGTTGCGCTGGTAACTTCGAACATTACTTTTCCGTCAGCTTGTGGTATGCAAATTTCACCCACGTCAGCAGAGTTATAAACACTATTAGCATCATCGATGTCATCTCGATGAAAAACACCACCCCTTGAGTGGCCTACTTGGCAACTATTCTCACCATTTGCATTCATATGTCCTGTTGTGGCACACAAATACTCAAAACAAAACTGAAAATTAGGTAAGTAGACTACAACTAAGAAGAACAAAAATTCTACTAATCTAAAAATTCTCAAATAACACCACTCCCCGGCAGCGGCGCCATTGTGATGCTTATCGTGACCAACGACAATAACATACGGTATGAGTGTCTACGATCGTCGATAGTATAGTAACCCAACTAAAGGTTGGGGTCGTGTCCCAAGGGAGTGGTTTTGAGAATTGATAGAAAAATACAATTTAGCTCTAACTAGTCGTAGCTAAAGACATTAAAGATTAAAAATATAGTAAATTAAAGAGAGTGACACGAAAGTGTCAAATATCAATTGGGGGTTTTGTCACAAGTAGTAAAAACAACAAAAAAATTAACTAGAAAATCAAGTATAGGGAGAAGTTCTTGGGGTGTGACTGCAATACAAGTTGAGATAA
>NW_006238959.1:943823-947148 GCF_000226075.1 Solanum tuberosum
TGAGAGAAAATATCAAAAAATGTACTATTCTATTCTGAAAATAAAAAAAATGGTTCGGAACTTGTAAAATTAATAAAGAGTTTAGAATGTATAGCCATCAGAAATTAGTGCAGGAGGATAGTTCGGCGAGGTTAGTCAAGTCCGCCGAATGACTCGGCGACTCGCCCTTCTTCTGTTTCATCGGCATTGAGTGCTTGCTTGCAGCATCTTCACGTTGTAGACCATTGGGCGGTATGGTACTGCTTTGCAAAACTATTCAGCGAAGCACCGACTGCTCCTTTCATCACCTTTTTGATCCTCTTCCTTCAGGCCTTCGCGTACTGGAACAAAGGTCGGAGTCTGTCCTTTTGGCGAATCGCCAAAGATTTTTGGCAATGCTCATGCTTCAGCTTCTTCATTCTTTTCAGCCTTTTTGTGCCTAAGTGTCCATGATTCCACTAAAAACTTCAAATACCTGAAACTTAGGAGTTTTCATCAGATATTGAGACAAAATAAGCATTCGAGGACACTAGTTCTATCTAAAATAAAAGCCCTAAATGAGTCCAATTTGTGGACTCATCAGTGACAAACTTGGTATCAGAGCACAGATTTCAAGTGTCCTAGGGTGTCTATGAAGCCGTGTGGGTAGGATCTTGTTTAGGGTTTTGAGGGCCCCACTTCTATAAATGAGGGACTACAGACATTTAAGAAAAGTTTCCCTTCTTTCATACTCATAATCGTGCAATAGAGCTATGTCATAGAGATTTATTCATACTCGTGCCTTTCTTAGATTCATTCGACTACCTGTCATACTAGAGGTGGTTGAAAAGTAGAGTTAGTTCTTTGTCGATGAGTAATGAGGAGGAAGAAGAAGATGAGGTTTTGCTATGAGAAATAGTTAAATGAGAGCCCTTAGTTGGTTCTGAAGGAGTTAGTTAGTAGGAGTACATGGAGTTGTTAGAGTACTAAGCTTGAATGTGGTGTTGTTGAACATTAGGTGGCTCTTGATATGAGCTCAATGTGGTGGTAAAGAGTATTAGTCTTGGGATGAGATTCCTTATAGAGAGGTATAGAACCTGAACCTAAGGATTTGGGTTAAGATTGAATATAGTAAGAGTATACCATTATACTCAGACCTTAGTAAGAGTAACCCCATTCCATACTCAGTCCAGTCGTCATTCGAGGACAAATAATCCCAAGGGGGAGATATTGTAACACCCCAGTGCTACGCTCAAATTACGCCTCCCTAAAGCAGCAAAAACGATCGTTATCAAGTAAAGGACCCAACTTGTAGGTTGGGGTCGATCCCACGAGGAAACTGGTTTAGACTTAACTTTAACTTACACCTATATTCGTTTAAGTCAAAGTACTTCCAGAAACAAGTAATAAAAAAAGGGGGATTTAGTGAAACAAATTGTAAGAATTCAGTAGGTAATCAGTAAACAAAAGTCAATTTTTGTTGTTATCAAGATGAGAAAATTAACTAGGGTATACGTGTTCACCATAAGCTCATAACTTAGTAATCCAAGTAATAGCAATCTTTTCCTAGTGTATTACATGCAAAGTGATAAGTTAGGTATCTCTAAATCCTTGGTCCGGCATCTAGAGAATTTCACCCCGCACATTGGTTCAGCTACGTGTGAATAATTTACTAACCCTTACCTTTACCTCATATTAGACATCATAATCGATGTTTGGCTTAGTTATTACTTCGCACCAATCGACACTAGCCTATTAGATAGTATCACACTAAATCTATGTTGATAATTCTTTTCTTGTTGATTACCTCCTCGGTCTGACAAGTAGCAACAAGGCAAGTTCAAACGCGTGCACTCGTTAAAAAGACTTTTGAACGAAAGAATTATCAATGCATGCAAAACACTATTTAAGAATTGCTTATTTACTATTCATACTTTGTTAATCGCTCATGGATCCCACAACCCTAGTTGTGGAGTTTAGTTACACATAATCATATGAACACAATTCATTGTTTTAGATGAAAGAATTATGAACTTACGTAAGAAGAAGAATAAACCCAAAAATTCAACTTGAATTGCAACACACCAAGCTTCAAAAACGAACATAGGAAATTAATATTTGCTAAAGTTGCAAGTTTAATTCCCAAGTCACAAAGTAGAAAAAAAGTAATAAAGTCTTACCCCTAAAAATGAGGTTTACATGCCCTATTTATAGAAAACAAGTCCTAGATTAAAAGGGAACAAATTAAGGAAAGTGTGTTCAGGCACGCGTCTTCATTCCACGAGACTGACTCACGAACCGTCAATGGATCTACGGTCCGTGAGTCCCTTCCGTCAGCCAGGACTTAGAAAATATTTCAGCCTCCGAAAATTAGCTTCTCTGAAGCAAACGACGGACTTGCAGTACGGACCGTAGATCGATCTACGGTCCGTCAATCCCCTTCCGTAGCTCCACACTTAGAATCTTCAAAAGTCATCTACTGGAACCCTCGCAGTATCAATCTACGGATCAACAGTACGGTCCGTAAATCAATCTACGGACCGTCAATGGCCACTGTGGTTCCACACTTGGTTAGATTTCCCTAATTTGCCTTCCATGCCTTGCCTGCTGATCTACGGCCATCACCTACGGTCCGTAGATCACCTCTGTAGACACGTAATTTTTGACCGAACTTGATATTTTACACAAATTTTAGTGGTTAAATATTTCTTTTACGTTTAAATTAAATATTTTGATAAGTTTAGTGTAAAAATATTTGAAAACCACAAAAATAGAGCCATGTTTTAAGTTAAGTTTTGTTTCCAATTTATTCAAAAAAAAAAAAAAATGTTAAAAAAATATTTGTTTTCTTTTAATGTATATTTAATAAATATATTAGGGTTTCTTAATTATATTTTTAATTAGCTATTTAACTTTTCTTAAATTTACATTAATTTAAAATAATTAGTTAGTAATTATATTTATATATACCTACACTTACCCCACTACCCCACCTTAAACCCCACTTCCCTCCCCCATTTTCTACCACACAACCCATTACAGACCCCCACACACGTACTACACATTCCTATAAACAACAACACCCTCATATATTAAAAGAAGGCTGACCAACATACAGAAAGAAATGAAGAAGAAAAACGGACAAAAACCAAAAAAAGAGAAGAAGAATATACTACACGAGCAAGAAGAAAAAAAAAAAAAAAACACTTCCATTTTATTTATTCTTCTTTTAAACAATAATCATACATTCACATATTTTCTTCCTTTACCCATTTTTTTCATATCAACACAAACACATATACCATCACAAACAACCTATAAAAGTTGTGGGTGTTCTAATCGAGCTTCGGTTAAGATTTTGCGGTAT
>NW_006238959.1:949308-952767 GCF_000226075.1 Solanum tuberosum
TCCAGCTTTCAACAAGTCACATCCTTTCTTCTCTTTTTCAACATCAAACTCTTTTTCATACCCATTTTTCTTTCGGTTTCCTCTTTCATAGCTACCCTCAACTTTATGGATTTTCCATTGGTTGAGGTGCACAATACCCGATATCGGGTCAGGGCCAAGATTGAACTGACTTTTTACATTAGCCACCCTCAAACTTAGGCTTTTGGCCTAAGTCGAGGTGCGCTTGTCCAAGGAGGGACTGGGGCCAACATAGTCGATTATGGGAAGGTGATTCGGGGTTTAGAAAGAAATGGTTAATTTTAGGCTCAAAGTGTTTGGATCAAAGGGAGCATTTATTTCATTTGGTTGGATCCTTCTTTTAGGAAATTTGTGGACTTATCAGAACAAGGGCCTATGATCACTTCCTAACCTCTAGATTGAATTGTCTTAGCAGGACTAACCGGGCAAGCTCTAGTTTTGCAGAAAAACTGTTTGAACAATCAACTATTCTCACACACTCTTGGCACATAGTTTCATTATCAGATTGCCAGATTACCCAGTTCAAGTTTCATCTTAAGTCATGCCATCAAGATGATTCATTATCATGTCATACTCAGAGCCAACACATTCAACTTGTCTTAGCCTACCAATTCTAGCACACATCACAAAGTTTGGACGGGTATATTTTTCATAAGCCATCATGCATCATTCTTTTTCATGCTTCTATACATACAATCCTAACACATGACGGTTCAACAGAAATTAAAAAGTCTCTTGGGGAAAAAGAACACAGGCAAGAAAACCCCAAGAGAGGATTTATGAGTTAGGTTACTCAGACTTTACCCTATCACTCACAATGCATTTACCCCACCCCTAACAAAAATAGATGAGATTGTCCCTAATGCATACAAAAACAGTAAAAGATAATGGATTGGGTGAAGCAAACATGTGGCGCATAGCGCCGAAGAATCATGAACGAGCGGGTGTGTCCGGTTTCCCGGAGCCCGCTGGAACAATAGTTGGGTCACCCTCAGTAGTGCCCACATCATCCATCATAGCACCATCAGTGGTGCTCACAACATCCCTCACAACAGGCGGGACCTCTACAACTGGGGCAGAACTCGATGCCCCTGCAGCACTCTCACACACCCTCCGCTGGTGTAACTCTTCATCTAAAATCAAAGCCTTTCTAGCCTCCTTCTCCTGCCTACGCTGTCTCTTCTGAGCTTTTTCCTCCTCAGTGCAACTAGAACGGTGTCTTTTACCTTTGGTATGTGTAGGCGCAGGCTCCTACTCGGCGGTCCCACTGAATAAAGCATCCAACACCGTATCATCAGCCAGTGCAGTAGGTGCAGCCTGAGGCTCAACTGTAGGGGTGGCAAGAATGGCATCAACGACGGCCCGGAGACTGGCTAACTCAGCCTGAAAAGAGGATAGATCTATGGCCGGGGCTGGTCGCTCGAAGACTCACAATTCAAAAGCATCAAGACGCTTATTAACGGCCTGGGACCTTTCAGTCCATCATGCCCTCCATCCTTCGCTCCATTCTGGTCTCCGACTCGGCTATCGACTTTTGCATCCAAGGCTGGATATGATGCAGCAATGTGGCCATCTGAGCGTCTAATTTCTGTACTCTGGCCAACGGGACAACAGTAGCTTCTAACTGTGGTGTGGACCGGGATGACTTAGGAGCCAAACTAGCGGCCTGGGAAGAGGAGGCCGGGATAGTATCAGAGTGATCTAGTATAATGGGGTCACCACCCTGTGCCTGCCCCACCGTGTCTGCAAGATCGGCGCCCAAGGGAGGTATCTCAACCTGGGGCTCTCTGCGAAGTGCCGCCACATTTGCCTCATCTCAGATAAGGCCTATATCCAAAGCCCTGGTAGGGTGGATCAACCTATCACAATGCCAGATCGGCACTCCAGCATCCCTGCAAAATTGAAAAATCAAGCATGGAAAGGGGTAAGTAGTGGAGGTCTTGAATGCCCTCTCGTGAATCTTTGCCAGCAGCATGCGGACAAAGTCAATTTCCACTCCTGCTACTAATGCTGCAACCATGACCGCTCTGTCCCAAGTGAGTTGGTTGATAGCTTTTGTAGGCAACACCCTGTTACGCAACAACAACCAGAAGAACTTGGCCGCAAAATTTAATGTGGCCTTTCGGATACCCAACCGTGGTGTGGCAACCCACTCCGCACGCTCGCCATCCGCAGCAATATACTTAGCCAACCATAGTATAACAGCCTCTCGCTGCTCAGCATTCCTCTGGAAAGCACCGCTCCGCACGATGTCCCATCTGTAATCAAACTCCGTTGTGTTTAGTGACCAAGAGTGACATGTGGTAGGCCCATAGAGAAAGCGGCTGATGGTGGCATGTGATATGTCCACCGGACAACCCCGGACCATAGTGGAAGTGAAAGGATCCTGGGCTATGAGCTTTGACCACTTGGAGATCGAGCCACGGAGAGTGGCGACATAGGAGGCGTAGAACTCCCGTACCATCTCCTCACTATAAGTGCCTGGGTCTCGAGACATCCATTCATACTTGTGAAGGTTAAAAAGCCGGTGGATGTCGGGGACAGTGTGCAAGCTCCCTGTGAGGACTCTGCGCTCCTCTGTAACAATTCGGGCCATCTTCTCTTTATCATTAATCATCTTGGCATCCCAATAGATTTGCCATTGGCCCTCAACACACCATCTGTTTGGATCACTGGCCACTGGAGTAGGGTTCTTATTCCTTGGTATGGGTATTGACTCTGAACTAGTGGCCTCATCAGATGAGGCTGCTTGTTCGTTCTGGCTGGACCCTGTGGCTGACTTGGCATTGGACGCCGAATAATGGGCAGACTTGGACCCTGAAGCATGGCTGGACTCAGAGCCCGAAGCATGGGTAGACTCGGAGCCAGACGCAGACCCAGTAGCTGAACTGGAAGCAGCCCCAATTGGTGACCCGATCAGTGTGTGCTCCTCATCAGACTAGGAGACAGTGACTACGTCGGGAATCACCTTCCAGGGGGTGCCTCTGGTGGCTCGGGGTGCAGTGAGAGAAGTCATTGTGTTGGGAGGAACATATATTGGATCTCTTTCCGTGTATGTGTTCTCATCGATTAACCTGAAGCTAGGAGCAACAAATTTTGACTTACCCTGTTTGAGTAGGTGACTAGCTTCTTGGGTGCCATCGTACCTGTGGAAGCGATAGTAGTGCCAAAACTAACCATAAACAAACTAAAGAAAAAAAAATTAGAACTATAAACAAACAGTAACAAAGTCCCATGAAAATTTCAGACAAAGGCTACAGTGGTCATCCACGGAGGAGACCTACGGTCCGTAGACTGATCTACGGTCCGTGGTACCCTTCTGTGGATCAGAGGACCAACAATCTTGGTCGCAGATGGAAACCATGGATGTACAGAATTGATCTACGGACCGTAGTCCACATCTGTGGTTTCACACTTGGTGAAATTTTTCATGTGCATCCA
>NW_006238959.1:952840-957331 GCF_000226075.1 Solanum tuberosum
ATTTTCAAGTGCATCAACCCACGAACCCAATCTACGATCCGTAGATTGATCTACGGTCCGTAAACAGGGTATCGTAGATGAGATCTATGCCAAGTTTTAGCCATTCTTAATTTTCAAGTCCACATCTTAGACCATTTTCAACAATATCCTAGTCTAACCATGCATTTCAACATTGAATCATGCTAATTTGTCATTCTCAGGATTCCGATTAATCATTTTAACAATTATTTAAGACAAACTTTGGAACCCTAAGTCGAAACTTACATGTAGACTTATAATCACATACAACAAGGCAACACAATCACTATCTATCGTTCCAACGGTATTGTAACTTCCAATTTTATCATGCAATTTCATCTAACAATTACCCAAGGTCAAGACCCGACTCCCGACTTTCTATATTCAATCTATAAACCTAAATTCAAAGTGAGGGAAAAGTCTATTACCTTACAAGCAACATGGAGTGGGGTGATTGCGTGACGACACTAAGATTTGGAAGACCAAAGAATCACCTCTTCGTTACTAACCCAACACCGGACCTTTTTTGTGGAATATGGAATGAGTTGTATCGGAATGGAAAGGAATTGTGGGAATGATGGGGGAATGGAAGGGATGATTTTAGGTTTGGGGAAAAGGAAGGGGAGACTAATTGGGGAGTGATGGAGTGATTACTGAGTGATTTAAGGAGTTTGGGAAGTTATGGAACGGTTTGGGAGTAAATGGAGGGAATTGGAATGATTTAAAATTGGGGGTATTTTAAATAGGATGGGTCTGGGTCGGGTCAGGAATTATTAGGGTTCTGGACCCACGAGACCCCATCTACGGTCCGTGGGTCAATCTGCGGTCCGTAGATTGGGACCGTAGATCACTATTAAAGTTGGAAAAGTTTAGGTACTTACCTAGGATCTACGGACACCATCCACGTTTCGTGGATAGAACGACGGACCGTCGATAGGGTCCGTAGACCTCTACACCAGACCATTTTCTACAGATTTTTTTCATAGCGTACCTGCACATGTAGCAACCATTAGGCTATTCTTTTTACATTTTCTGGACACTTTTTTTTTTTACACGGACCCTATGCTAATTCTAGCCAACACTAAAAAAACTAAAACCCCTATCTAAATTGATACAGAGACGCAATTAAACAAAGGAAACTACTAAATGGGAAACAGAAACCTATCGTTGGCTATATTGTACATCTTGGGTTGCCTCCCAAGCAGCGCTTGATTTAACGTCGTTGCATGACGCAAGTTTCTTGATTACTCAGACTTCATCAAGATTGTAGGCCTCAATCACTTCTTGCACACTTTCAGCATTTCCCAGTAGATCTTGATCATTTGCTCGTTTACCATGAACCTTGTTCCTTCACTATTCTCAAGCTCAACCGCTCCATGGGAGAGCACTTTTGTGAGTAAAAATGGCCCAATCCATTTGGACTTGAGTTTGCCTGGAAACAAGCGCAACCTAGAGTTGAATAGAAGCACAAGATCACCAACCACAAATTCTCGCTTTTCAATTCTTTGGTCATGATACCACTTCATCTTCTCTTTGTACAAGGCTGAACTTTCATAAGCTTTTAGGCGAAACTCATCAAGCATATTCAAGTCATTCATTCTTTGATTCGATGCGGCCGCCCCCAATCCAAATTTAGCTTCTTCATTGCCCACATCGCCTTATGCTCTAGCTCTACCGGTAAATGAAAAGACTTTTCATATACAAGTTGGTAAGGAGACATACCTATGGGGGTCTTGTATGCAGTGTGATAGGCCCATAGAGCGTCATCAAGCTTCCTTGACCAATCCGTTCTATTAGCATTCACAATCTTCGCCAAAATCTGTTTGATTTCTCTGTTGGACACTTCAACTTGCCCACTAGTCTGCGGATGGTAAGGAGTGGCTACATTATGGCGGACACCATATTTCTCAAGTAGTGCCTTGAACAACTTATTACAAAAGTGAGAACCTATGTCGCTGATAATCGCCCTCGGTGTACCGAATCAGGAGAAGATATTCTTTTTCAAGAATGCGATGACACTTTTACCTTCATTGTTGGGGAGCGCAATTGCTTCCACCCACTTTGATACATAATCAACCGCAACCAGAATATACTTCATCCCATATGAACTCACAAATGGACACATAAAATCAATGCCCCATACATCAAACAACTCTATCACCAATATAGGATTCATAGGGAGCTCTTGCCTCTTTGAAATCCCTCCTTCTCTTTGGCAACGATCACAAGACTTGGCAAAATCATGAGCATCTTGGTGGATGGTAGGCCAGTAGTACCCACACTGCAAAATCTTATGCGCAGTCCGAATACCACTATGATGCCCACCAACAGGCGATGAATGGCATGCTTCAAGTACACTCAACATCTCAACCTCGGGCACACAGCGACGAATAATCCCATCAGCACAACTACGATACAAGTAAGGCTCATCCCAAAAGGATTTCTTCACATCATGCATAAACTTTCTCCTTTGGTGAAAAGACAAGTCTAGGGGCACCAAATCGCTTGCCAAACAATTAGCAAAGTCTGCGAACCATGGAATCAAATCATGAGAAGCAGCCAATACATGTTCATCTGGAAAAGCATCATTAATTTCAGCCCTATCTCCAAGCTTTAGCATAGCCTCTTCCTCTAATCTGGACAAGTGATCGGCAACTTGATTTTCGGTCCCCTTTCTATCTTTTACCACAAAATCAAACTCTTGCAGCAACAATACCCATCTAATCAATCTTGGTTTTGCATCCTTTTTCGCCATCAAATACCTCAATGCAGAATGGTCAGTATGCACTATGACCTTAGTACCAAGCAAGTAGGATTGAAATTTATCGAATGCAAAAACCACCGCAAGAAGTTCTTGTTCGGTCACAGTATATTTCTTCTGGGCCACATTTAGAGCTTTGCTAGCATAGTAAATAGGGTGAAGAATTTTCTCTTTCCTCTGTCCTAGTACCATACCAAGCGCCACTCCACTTGCATCACACGTTACCTCAAATGGTTATCTCCAATCAGGTGAAATAATGATAGGTGCAGTAACCAACTTCTCCTTCAACTCTCCAAATGATCTCAGACAAGCCTCATCAAAATCAAACTTATACTCCTTTTTGAGAAGTTTGCACAATGGGTGTGCAATTTTTTAAAAGTCTTTTATGAATCTTCTATAGAACCCAGCATGCCCAAGAAAACTTCTAACACCTTTTACAGAAATAGGTGGCGGAAGCTTTTCTATTACCTCAACTTTAGCTCTATCAACCTCAATACCTTTCTCTGAAATTCGATGACCCAACACTATCCCTTCATTAACCATGAAATGACATTTGTCCCAATTCAGCACCAAGTTGCAGTCTTCACACCTTTTAAGCACCTCGGCCAAATGATCCAGACAACGATCAAAAGAATAACCTACAACTAAAAAATCATCCATGAACACTTCAATAGTGTCCTCCACCTTATCAGAAAATATCGACATCATACAACGCTGGAAGGTTGTTGGAGCATTGCACAACCCAAATGGCATCCGTTTGAAAGCAAAAGCCCCATAAGGGCTAGTGAAGGTGGTCTTCTCTTGGTCTTCTTGAGCTATAGAAATTTGATTGTAGCCTGAATACCCATCAAGAAAACAATACCAACCCTTTCCTGCAAGTCTATCCAACATCTGATCCATGAATGGCATAGGAAAGTGGTCCTTTTCCGTCCACGCATTCAACTTCTGGTAATCCATACAAACTCTCTATACAATCACAGGCCTCATTGGAACAAGCTCATTTCTTTCATTTGGAACCACAGTAATACCACCCTTTTTAGGCATACTGCACAGGACACACCCAACTACTATCTGCAATGGGATAAATAACTCCCGCATCCAGCCACTTGATGATCTCCTTTTTAACTACCTCTTGCATAGGTGGATTTAATCTTCTCTGGTGCTCGATACTGGGCTTATGGTCTGGCATGAGTTGGATTTCGTAAGAGCAAATACCAGGAGGAATCCCAATAATATCCGTAATAGTCCATCCAATAACTCGCTTGAACCTCTTCAACACAATCACCAAGCACTCTACTTGTCTTGCATAAGGCTGGCAACGGAACCGGGAGGTACCGGTACTAGTTCCGGTCCGTTACCGATTTCGTCTCAGTTCCGGATAGTATCGGTTCTATCCGGTATTGTGCCGGTTTGGGAGGGGTAACGGGACGGAAACCAGGATTTACTGGTCCGTCCCGGTCCGGTTAGTCCCGGTTCCGGTCCGGTTCGTTCAGATTTTTTTTTATATTTTTTTTAAAATCGAAAATTTTAAATTATAGCCGTTGGGCAACGGGTTTTGGGCCCCACCAACGGCTCTTTCACCCCCATAACCCCCCTTTACACCTCCCTACCCCCCAAACATTTTTTAATACCCCAACCTTCTTAAAACTACATTTTCATCCTATTTTTTAACTATAAATACCCCTAATCTTTCATTCTTTTCACTCACAAAA
>NW_006238959.1:963113-963695 GCF_000226075.1 Solanum tuberosum
AGGCAAAGGGGGTAAGACTAGAGGTCCATCAGAGTTAGCAATATTGGCGTTGCCCCTGTAGTTGTCATGCACTTGTGGGTCTGGTGGACCGTGCACCCTCACTGCATTTCCCAATTAATTTTCAGCTAGACCCTGGTTTTCCCCACCAGCTACTCTCGGCTGTTGTAACTCAACTGTATCATCAAGATTTACTCCGATAGGATTAACTGGAATTTCTTGATTGTTCATTCTTCGCCAAGTTCTGTTCAACTCTGGATCGTACGGAGTAAGTGGTTCACTTAGGCTCTGTGTCCTTGGCATACACTAGAGTCAGAACCTGAGAGAGACAAAAACAAAAAGAAAAACTAAAATTAGGATATATTTTACTAAAGTTCAATAATGTAGTTAAAATTAATCTAAAAGCCAAATTTCCCCAAGAGGGGCGCCAAAATTTGATACGCTCAAATTACACCTCCCTAAAGAAGTATAAGCGATCGTTATCAAGTAAAGAACCCAACTTGTAGGTTGGGGTCGATCCCACGAGGAAACTGGTTTAGACTTAACTTTAACTTACACCTATATTCGTTTAGTCAAAGTACTTCC
>NW_006238959.1:964728-965553 GCF_000226075.1 Solanum tuberosum
ACTCACGGACCGTCAATGGATCTACGGTCCGTGAGTCCCTTCCGTCAGCCAGGACTTAGAAAATATTTCATCCTCCAAAAATTAGCTTCTCTGAAGCAAACGACGGACTTGCAGGACGGACCGTAGATATCCCCTTCCGTAGCTCCACACTTAGAATCTTCAAAAATCAGGTACTGGAACCCTCACAGTATCAATCTACGGATCAACAGTACGGTCCGTAAATCAATCTACGGACCGTCAATGGCCACCGTGGTTCCACACTTGGTCAGATTTCCCTGATTTGCCTTCCATGTCTTGCCTGCTGATCTACGGCCATCACCTACGGAGCGTCAATGGACCTACGGTCCATAGATCACCTCCGTAGATGCCCTTTTCTGCAGTTCTTTCAGCTGTCCCTTTACTTCCGCGCCTGAACATCTTTCCTGCAAAATATGATAAAAACACATAAAAACCAATACAAAAAGTCCCTAGACACACACAACTTGTAAGTTAAATGTATTAGAAATACCGTAAACTCACGATATATCACCGAGAGAAAAAAATTGAACTAAGACTCGAACCGTTCTTTGTTGTGAGTGAAATTTTACCAAGGAATTAAAAATTTCTTTAAGTGTTCAGGTCACTAGATATAGCACCTTGAGTTCCACAAAGAATTAAATTGGAAATAGCAAAATCTAAACTTTTGCAATTTAAGCTGAGTATGAGTTTTGGGTCGACTTCAAACGACCATAACTTCTAGCTCAAAATGAGTTCAGGTGTTATACCAGATACTGTAGGGAAGATCTTTGAATTATCTTTCCAACGCCACCGAGTTTTCTCAGTTTC
>NW_006238959.1:965957-973516 GCF_000226075.1 Solanum tuberosum
CCAAACATATTATTTTCAGCGAAGTTTCATTCTCAAAAAGTTGAAGGATTTAAGTTCTTGATAGGTGTTCTTGAAGTTCATTCTAAATCTTGCTTTGTTGGGTTTAGATGATATCTTGAGATTAAAGTGATTGTTTTGAGTGGATTAGTGTGTACTTAGGTTGGGTAATTTAATCTAAGGAAAATTGAGAAAATAAAATGATTAAAAGCGATTTAGGATCAGAAAATGATAGGTGAAATTCGTCGAACTTGGACTGGGGAGAGGCTGGGGTGGCGCGCCCCAGATGCTCCCAAGGGGCTGGGGTGGCGCCCCTGCAATGCACCCATATGTAGTCTCTGAAGTTATGGGCTGTCTCCCCACACCCGGAACGCGCCAGGTTCGCTTGCCCCCTCTCTTTTTCCGTCGGTTGTCCCGTTTGAGTCCCTTTTAAGTGTACCTTCACACCCTTCGATTCTAATCACTTTAAAATAATTCCAAACACCTAGAAATCATTCATAACATGATCATAACCTTGGATTCATAATTCAAATTCAAGGTAAAGTTAAGAGTTAAGTCTTGAGAGTTCTTCCGATCATTTTGAGAGAGTCCCTTTGAGTCCTTCTAAGGAGTCTTCTACAATTTCTAATAACTTGTTTCAAGGATCAAGTAAGTGAGAATTAGAGTGAGGTGAATGTATTCATGAATCTACACTATCACCTAGATTTTTCTTATCATGAACCATGACTCTTGAATTCATAATTCACATTCAAGAGAGAGTTAATAGTAGAGTCCAAGAAAGTCTTTGAGTTCGACTGTGAATCCTTTGAGATCAACTATCAATTCGAACTAAGTTTGAGTAAGTAAGTATGAGATTGAGAATAGTCATTTACATGAGTTCCATGTTGTTATGTAGACCTTCGAGTCGAGTTGTTCATGCCCATAAATTCTGCATAAACTTCATAAGTTGAGTATCTTTGAAAGGAGTAGTATCTTCAAGTTCTAAGTCTTGAGTATTGAGTTCCTAATCTTTTATTTTTTTGAGATTATATTTCTAATCATGGGACTATTACATATAAGCCATGAAGTCCTTGAGTTGGGTTATACATGTCCATAATTCTGCGTGAACCCTATAAGTCGAGCAATCTTGAGACGAGAAGTATCCTTGAGTCCTTAAGTTGAGTAGTTCATATGCATGCTCATAAATTCCGCATAAACCCTCTGAGTTGAGCATTCTTGAATTGAGTAAAGAGTAAGAGTAAAGTTCTTTTTCTTTAAAATGATATATGGGAACTAAGTATGCCCAAGAGTAAGTGTTTTCACATTTAAGATGAGAGGAAACTGAGATTTCCAAAAAAAATTTGAACAAGAAAGGGAACACCGATTCCAAGAGAGATTTTAAGCTAAGTTTTTGAATAATTATTTCAAACCAAAGAAAGAAGTTTTGTTTCTACAAACATATGAGCTAAGATATTTTGGGAGTAGTATTGAGCACCGATATGGGGACGAGTTTGAGTTCAGATAACTCACATCTCCATAAACCATGTAGCCATCATGGGTAGTAAAGGATCATACTTTTTAGATGACTCCTGAAGATGCTTTTAGCATAAGCTAGTGGATCCACTAAGTTAAGATTTCTATATGACGGCAAAGTATAGGACAGTTTTGGCAGCGTGGGCAAGACGTTGTATCACCAATTAGGCTCATAGTGGTGGTTGTCGGTTCGAGAAACTCCCACAGAAACTATATTACTTTATTATATAAGTAAAATTGAGTTTGTTATTGCATTTTCTTTAACGAACTAAGTTGCTTTTACTGTTTCATAAAGTTTTCCATATATTACATGTGTATTGTTGCTTTATATTGAGTTGAGTATCCAGAGTTGAGTACCCAGAGTCGAATATCATAACTTTGAGTTGAGTATCTAACCTTCTGAGTTGAGTAAGTTTGAGTAGTTTTGAGTATTCCTTGAGTTGAGTAAGTTTGAAAAGAGGTAAGTATGTTTCCTTTTTTATCAAGTTTCAAGCTTATGTTTATGTTTTAGAATCTCCCTTACATGCTCGTACATTCCACATACTAAGCCATTTGGCCTGCGTCTTTTCATGATGCAGACACAAGTATTCAGGATCATCATTAGGAGATTCGTTGATACATCCGGGAGTTCGAGTTAGCTATGGTGAGCCTCCTTGTTTCTGGAGGATTTTCATTTACTTTTCAGTTTTAGTCAGGATGTCGTGGGTCTTGTCCCGACTTCCATCTTTATCAGTTAGAGGCTTTATAGATAGTTAGTATAGTTGAGAAGTCTGTATTATTAATTTTATTAAATGTTTTAAAGACTTAAGTTGCCTATTTTATGGCGAGTTGAATAATTTATTTTTATTCAGTTTTCTTTTGAGTTAAATCTTGTGTTTAAGTTTCATGAATTTTATTCATTTTTTAATCTTTTGCTTGCTTGAGTTAGTCTTCCGCTTGTAGTCAGCCAGGATGAGGGTTTGCTTGGGGACCAGCAATGGTCTTCGAGTGCCGGCCACGTCCAGGGTGTAGGCTCGGGTCGTGACACTGACCTACGGCCCTGGACCACGGACCGTGGTCTGACCTACTATTTGTATGTCCTGGCGTGGGTCAGGACTTAGAATAATTTCCTGGGGGTTTCTGGGGATGGGTTGTAAGTTAAGAACCAGGGACCAGCATACCAGACTGTGGGCCCCCTTACGGTCCGTGGGTGGTGCCCCTCGGTGCTACCTGCACCTCCTGAAACCTGCATTTTGGTAGTTCTAGCATACGGGGTGTTACACCTATGATGTCAGAAAGGCTATGTCAGACTTAGCAGTATTTTGCTTATTCTCTTATGTACTCTATTGGTATCTTTTATCACATCATATGAGTTGAAACTTATATATCTTATTCTCTCTTATTGTATTTAATTTACATCATGCTTATGTCAAGTGGCTTGTTTAAGGCCTCTTGGGGTCTTATTTTCAATGTCACGTCAAGGGTATACTTTGGATCGTGACGTAGACGAGCCGGTCAAGTCATTATTTTCATGCATTTTCAACACTTATTATTATTATTTAGACTTCTTTTCAGTCTTTTATAAAGTGGTAAGAGGTGTTAGTTGTGTTTGTATCTTTGTGATGCTCACAGCCATAAAGCTTTCGTGTAGTGTTTATAGTCTCTGTATAGCAGTGAGTCAGACCAAGGATTTTCTTAGGCCAAGAAATGGTTTTGAGTGCCGGTCAAGTCCAGGGTGTAGGCGTATGTGACACCCAAGATTTCTGCTAGCTTTGAACTTTAGTCACCTCCTTGATAGGAAACAAGTTGTTATTTCCCCAATTAACTGTAACCCTGCAACAACTTCGAAAAATAATAAAATTATCTGGAATGTTATTTTTTTCTCTTGAGGCTCACAGATATGATTGTATCATTTGCATGCAACAAGTGACATATATCCTTAACTTCTCCACATTTCCATTTATTTGGAAACCTTTAAGCCACATGTTCTGAATAGTCATCTTCATCGACTATCAAACCCCTCCATCACCAAGATGAATAAGAAGAGTGATAAAGGATCACGATGTCTAATTACCCTTTTCAAAGGAAGGAAACCCAATGGTTCACCATTCACAAGGATACAAAATCTCACAGTGCTAATACAGAATCTCATCTAGCCCAACTATCTTTCTCTAAAGACCATTTTTTTCAGAGTGTTCAGCAAGAACCTCCAATTTGCATGGTCATAGCTAGGTGTCAACAATCACATGTAATATGTTTCTTCATTTGTAACAATGTATTATTAGTCATGTATCCGGACTTTAAGAGCAGCACATGATATGCAAACTATTGTCATGCCGATGAAGAAGAGAGTATAGGCGCTTGTTTTTATAACTAGACTACTTAGCTTTAACTGTAGGCACACAAAATGAAGAAAAATGGGTGGAAACTGAACAAAAGTCATGTGATAAACAAAACAATATTTGCATTGAGTAGTTTTATCGAAAAAACTCATTATGATTCACATAAATCTCATAACCATTGAATATCCTCATATTGTTCTAACCCTAACTATTTGTGTGATTTCACAATTACTTGTTCATTTATCAAATTGTTACAATTAGCTAGATAATATATTCTCAAAATTCAAAGTCTCTTGAATAAGTAATTTATTTAAGTTCGAAATAGTTAACAGCTAATCATAAGACTTTGTGGCTATGACACACTAATTCGTGTCGCTTGTGTGACCACGTGTACTTCTGTGTGTTTGACCTCAACATTGCACATACATATTTTTAAACAAGATTGTTTCTAAAGAATAAATATTTAAGTTCAATCCATAACTGATAATTGTTTACACTAAAAACAATCAAGAATACAAAGTACATAACAAATTGAAGTCTGAAACCAAATCATTTGTTAGCACTGTCCAAACTAAAAGACATTATTCCCATAATATTTCTTTCAAATAAACGTGAGATCGTCAAAATCATCCCTCAAGAAATGTATCGCTTAGCACTGTCCTTGATTGAAAGGATGCTTCTAAAAATCCTAGAGCCTGCCAATCAATTAAGAAAGTAGTCACAAATTCAATGTCATTATTGAAAAGAGAGAACTTAACTTCCACACACTGACAATATAAAGTAAATGACCTCTGATAACAAGTTAAAAGGCATTAATAGTATAAATTGTTTTGTCAGTATATATAAGTTAAATCCTTCTCGAGAAAAGTATATGAAGTAAAGGCTCACCTCATTAACACCAAACTCAACGATCTTCACTTCAAACTCAGCATTTGATTCTACATTAGTACATATGTCGAGCTTTGACAATGCAGATATCATAGACAAGGGGGTTACTGACAAATCATCAGTTACCATGTACACTATTAGTCCTTTAACATAACCACCATCATTATCCAAAAACATGTTTGGAGTAGCTGCACAGACAAGGAAAAGCAAAACAACCTTCATCAATGATGTATTTGTGATATAGATGCCAAAAATATTGAAACTACAATTGTTAATCCAACAGAAATCAGAATTAGTGGAATTCAAATAAAGTCATTCTTACTTTTTTTAAAGACCATATCAAATCAATATCAAACAGACAAACAGAAACAACAGATAGAGTACTAAGAAATTACCTTGAAACAACTCCAAGGCTTGAGACCAAGATTTTGATTCACTTGATATGAGGAGTTCTTCCTTTGTTTGATTGGACTTGATATAGGCTTCATTTAGATTTTGAACACTTTGGTCTATATTTCCAATAGAACCAACTCTATTGATTTGTATTTGGTTGATAAAAGTAGCAATTGAAAGTTGTGGTAAGCTCATAAGGAACCAAAAAAAGTCCTTTCCACCTTCAACAAAGACAACTCTATTGGCTTCACTGTCAACTGTAAGCTTCACACTGCATTTTTCTCCTGGGAACAAAACATTTATAAAGACCCAATTCTTTAACATTTGTTTTGTCTCAATTTATGTGTGACGACAGTTCAAATGTCAAACTTTTCAATTTTGACCATGAACTCAGGCTTGAATTTTAAACATTTTTATGATATAACTGATAATTCAAGATATTTGTAAGGAATATAAAAAATCATGGTCAAGAAAAAACTCATTCTCAAAATCTGAAAAGTGTCACATAAATTGGAACGATAGAAGAATCCAAAAAATGTCTTTTTGGTGCAATTCAAAGGATGTTTTTTTCTCATTTCTCATTCACACCTTAAATCTCCAACATAACATCATTACAAACATATATTTGCAACCAAAAGCAAATTAAAAGATGACTAACCATTGTTTGATTTTCTCCATCCTGTCTGTCTGAGAAAAAGATCAGTTAAAACTGTTTTGGACTTCAAAGAAACCTGCAAGAACTCTTGTTTCTGGATTTGGTTGAACAAACCAAAAACATTAAACATTAATCACTCATAGTCATTAATTGAATGTCCAATGCTATTAAATGGTTTGCATAATACATAAACTGACACTCAAATTTGGTATTAACTAGTAAGAAAGCATTTAAATTTTGAGAGTGCACGCACATCTATACATCTCAACTTGATCTCAATAGGCAACTAAACATTCCAACTCGTGATGACATGATCCCACTATGTGACCCTAACGTGACACATAAATTTTGGAAGTATCTAGATGATCGTTTGTAAGTTGGAGTGTTCAACTGAAATTGTGGACTAGACAAGTTCAGGTGTCTAGGTACACTCAAAGTTGGAATATTCACTAACAATGTATGTTTATATATTATGCCAAAAAAAATCAAGGGACATAAAAGTAAGTCAAGTGATATATACATGAAGATTATCTTACCAAATCACTTATCTGAAAATCAATGGTCTTGTATTGAAGTGGATCAACTTGTGCCTTAGATTTGTTTAGCACATTGATCACACTAGTTGCAGATAATGGTGCAATGAACAAATCATCTGTGATGATCCATGTCATGACTTCACCAAGTTCATCAAGTTGCATTAAATCATCACCAAAGTTTTCCATAATTGGAATCATGTTGCCTAGACAACCCAACACAGACATTTTACTAGGCTGCCCAAAGAAATATCCAATTGGTAATTTGAGTATAGTAAATAAAAAGTCAATGAAGTCTTTTCCACATTCAGCAAACACAACTTTATGAGCTTTGCTATCAACCAACAACTTCAAACCAAAATTTGTAGTTTCCATGACTTGCTCCATAACTTGTTTCACAATTCCTAATAACCAAAAGGAATTTCATCAGTCCACTTCCACTAAGATCAATTAATTAGAAGAAAAATGAACATATACAAATACAACATGGAGACTGCAACATATAGATAGTTGAAACTGTTTAGTATTGATGCAAGTCCAGAGGCAGAGCCAAGGTTAGGAGTTTCGGGGTTCTAAATCAATTTTGTTTGGGGGTTCATATGTTAATATACATATATTTATTTAATTTTCTAATACAAATATAGGGTCTAAGAAAAAGCTAGTGGGTTCGTCCGAACCCATAAACCCCCACCTAGCTTTGCCTCTGGATGTGACACACCTTTTAAGGAGCAATTAATAGAATGATAATTTTTCCATATCACTTTTAAATATACTAAGTTTAATGCATTGGCACGCGACTATAATCAATAATAATGAAAAATTAGAAACTAAGGGTGCGTTTGGTATGAAGGAAAATGTTTTCCATAGAAAATGTTTTCCTAGAAAATGTTTTATTGGAAACAAGTGGATTTCTAACTTTTTTCCTCATGTTTGGTTGGTGACTAGAAATATTTTCTGGAATATAATTTTTAATGTTTGGTTGGTGAATGAAAAATATTTTTCAAAAAATATCTTTTATATTTGACTTGAGACTAAAAAATATTCTTTAGGAAAATAATTTATGAACTGAAAATCAACCCTGATAATTGATCTAGGATCCAACCCCGACACCAAACCTAGGACAAGACCTTGATGACTGTTAGGGGTGGGGTTGGCATAAAAATGAAATTTTTTTAAATTTGAAATATTTCCCAAAAAAAAAATTCTTTAATTTTTTTTAACAGAAATGGCCTGGATGGTGGTGGCGGAGGGTGGGGCGGG
>NW_006238959.1:973535-991822 GCF_000226075.1 Solanum tuberosum
TGACTGGGAGTGGCCTGGTGAGGGGGGTGGGTGGCGTAAAAATGAAATTTTTTTAAATTTGAAATATTTATCAAAAGCATTTTTTTCTTAAATTTATTTTATACTGGAATAGCCTGCATGGGGGTGGCGGAGGAGGGGTAGGGTTGGGGTTGGCATAAAAAATGAAAAAAAATTAAATTTGAAATATTTTTCAAAAAAATTTAAAAAATTAAAAAAATTGAGGACGAGGATTGCCTGGGTGGGTTGGGAAGAGGAGTAGGGATGGCGCAAAAAATGAAAAAAAAATAGATTTTGAAATATTCTCAAAATTGTTTTTAAACAGAAAAATGACGGGGGTGGCGGGTGAGAGGGGTGGCCTGGGTGGGGGTGGCCTTGTTGGGGGGAGTGGCGTAAAAATTAAGAAAAAAATAAATTTGAAATATTTTTCAAAAGCATTTTCTTATTGGGGGGGGGGGGTAGGAGTAGGGGTGGAAGGGATTGGGGTGAGATAAAAAAAATCTTCAAATTTGAAACATTTTTCAAAAATTTTTTTATTTTATTTTTTTGTTTTGAAGGGTAGTAGGGGCTGGTTTGGTGGTAGGGATAAAAATATATTTAAAATTTAAAAAGTAAGAAAAAATTTTAAAAAAAATATTGAATGGGGAGGGTCGGATACTGGGTATGGGTAGGATAAGAAAAAAAACTAAAGGATGAAGTCGAGTTTGGAAAAATGTTTTTCTTAATTTTGGAAGGGAAGTCATTTTCCTTAAATTTGAGGAAAATGAGTTGATTTTTAAAAACATTTAAGCCAACCAAACATGGAAAAATTGAAAAACATTTTCCAGAAAATGTTTTCCTCCATACCAAACACACCCTAAGTAATAAATTATTTCTTGATTTTATGAAATAGAAAAATAAAAATGGACATCTATTTTTAGTATAATGAACAAGTAAAAGTGAACAAAATGAGAGAATATATTTCTCTACTATATTTGGGTTATAAATACAGGTTAGAAGTGATATAAAAAAGAGTAAAATGGTTCTTATAATTAATGAAGATCAAGTGAAAGGTTTATAGTTATTAGGGGAAATGCAAACCTTTGGTCTTTCATCTTTTTTTCTTTTCAGTTAATTACACTCTCATCATAATTGAGTATATTAAAATATAATTATTGAAATTATAAATTAAATTCTACTCATTTTATGAAATTCAAAAAAAAGAAGATAATGTTTTTTGTTGAAATTTCTAATTCATTCATTCTATTAAAGAAGAAAAAAAAATATTTTTTGAATCATTTATATCTCAAAAATCATCAATAATAATACATATTCATAATCCAACAATTGAGGCATAGGGAGGATAGAGTGTACACAAACCTTCCCCCTACCTCGTGGAGATAGAGAGGTTGTTTCTTATAGATTCTTGGTTTAAAATAATGCATCTTCAAGCAATTTGAAAAAACAAATATAAAAGTAAGAGTAGTAACAACCACAAAATAATGTGAATCATGAAGAGAAGTAGACACATACATAGGAATGAACAGTATGACAACAAATTAATGCGACATTTGAAGCACAAGAAACATAAGTGATACCTGAAGAACAAAAAACTATGAGAATAGTGTTAATACCACTAGTAAGAGAGGAGGTCCAAGTACGACCACTTAGTCTATCCCGCATATTAACTAATCGTCTACCCTTATCCACGACCTCCAAAAACTTCTATTATAAGGTCATGTCTTCAGTAAGCTCAAGAAAATCTTCTTTTGAGCAAACCAATCTTTTTATTAGGATGAAAGTCTAGTTGAATCTTGTAGTCACTCAATAGTTGAAGCTACTTGTGCAAGTAATGATTTTTTTTTTATTTTAATGTGTTTGCAACTAATGATCACACATGTAATGAATTTGAAGGCGCTTAATAGATTCGACTACATGTGTTGTTTACTTCTTTATTATGCAAGGCTTGAATAATTCGAGGATGGATTATATTAAACAAGGGAAGAATGATTGGGTACGAATTTATCATCGTTGATATGAAGACCATTAACTAGATCTGAAGTACTTTAAAGACCTTAGAAGATCAATAAAAGAAATATGAAAAGTCTATAACATACAAAAGAGATGATAACATTTTTAGATAGATAATTGCTTAGACAAAATAATTTTCTTGATCTTAGCTCGATAGTATTACAGTAACTATCTTAGGTTTGTTTATCTACTATTATAAATAAGTAGTAGAAACTAAGGTTTATCTCTATAGTTAGTTTATATTGACCATTTGATGTTTGGGCTTCTTTGAGAGTTGTAAGAAAACCCTAGTATCGCTCCAATTGAATCATCTTGATTACTTGGATAAATATTCCCCTCATACGAGTTCAATTATCTTTCTTCCTTGAATTTATAATTCTAGTAATTAAATATCTTTTAAATGCTAGATTTTCTTTTCTTCTTCTAACAATTATCCCATTCCTTTTTATTTCTTAATTATATCCTTGTTATCTTATCTTGCTTATTTAATTGTAATCCTAATTGTTGTTGTTGCATCTAGAATCATATCATTAGCATGTATTGCACTTTGATATGTTTGTGTTCTTTTTCATTTATTTACTGTTCTTATCAACCACATCAAATTTAAAACACAGATGGTAATATTTGAGACCGCTTCAAAAAAAAAGATGCAAGCTATAATAATAGTAGTAGAGGACGAAGCTAGTTAATAAATAAAAACTTATATAGGTATTAAATATACCATTTCATGAATATTCACAGGAAGTAACAGAAGAAAAAATACATACCAGGTATATCTGCGCCGCCGCTCCTTTATTGTTTCTTCTAATGGTGAGGGTGATTTATATTCATGATTTAAGTTCATTTATATAAGCTAAGTATTGAAGGGGATTTAAAGGACGAGATGATATGATACATCACTAAATTAATTTTGGCCGTTGATTGCTATATTTATGGATTACGTGAATCTAAGAATGAAAAAATGGATAAAATTCACGGTTATTCATCTGATTAAATGCATTTTAATTGAATTATTATCCTATTATTTTAAGAGTGTAGGTCAAATATGAAGCAATCTATTTTATTTATCATAAAATATGAATATTAATTGACTGTTACTGCTCGAATCTACATTTTGGAACTCGGAATCATTATTCTCCGGTCTCACATGCTATAAGATTAATTATTGAATAATCGAAAGCTGAGAAATAATAAGTATAGGCTGAAAATAAGATATAATTTGTTAATATTTTTCAAAACTGAGAACATCTAAAACAAAATATATAAACTGAAAATCTGAGAAAGGCACTAAAATTGAATAACTCAACCAAAAAGCTGAGACATGCACTAAAATTGAAAATATGAACTGAAAAAAAGATACATGTTGTCACAATCCAAAAACCGAGCGTGATGGCACCTATCTTATCTCACCAAAACACGTCAGCCTAAATCTAAATTAACATGATAAATACATAAATAAAGCAGAATAAGGGACTAACATAATATGAACATTGCGGATAAATATAGCACAACTCAAAATGCCCCCAAGAACTGGTGTCACGTGTACAAGCCTCTAAGTATTACAATAGATTCACAAGAAAATACAAGTTTGAATATCCTTCTAACTAGTACAAAACAAGGACATAACAAAAGAGTAAGATGTCTGCCAAAGTGACAAGAAGCTACCTCACGAACTACTCAAGCAAGCCATTTGACGAAGGTTAGAAGGAGTAATCAAGATGATCTGGTCTCGTAACTACACAAGTGTAGAAGCAACAGAGTGAGTACTAAACAACAACAGTACTCAACACGCAATCTGAAATAACTCTAAGTTAAGAAATATTGAACACAAGTACTCCAACCACACCATCAAAACCTCCACAACAACAACAAATATAGACTTAATCAGCCCAACCATATTGTTCACACTAAATAACAACAAAGAATGTATAGAACGTCACAAATTTTACATCAACACATATAGTTATATCACCACAACTTTCAAAATTCAACAACCACAATAGCATATCATCATTCACGAATAACAAGAAGCAAGATGAAGTGCAACGCGATGTAGTGCAATGTCATATAGGGTGATGCATGTTTGTCCTAATGATACACACCCACTAAATCTCAGTATGGGACCCATGGAGGACAAATCTACCCATATATCGCGGTGTGTGACACGACCATCAATATTATAGATGTCATGCCCCGAAGCTACCCCTAGGATGCGTACACGAGACCTAAGCTCATGAGTGACCCCAAGCTAACCCTGTTGGCATATCATAAGCAACTAAAGTAAACTGAAGCAATAAATACTATGCGGAAGCTAAATCATGTAGATAATCTGAAATGAAATGATGGAGAATACCCATTTACTAATCTGAATATATGAAAACTATGAGTTTGTGTATAAATGAAAAATCAAACTCTAAGACTAAACCTGAAACTAACTATGTCTGAAATAAAGCCTTTACTGACTAGAAATGTTGGGACATGCCCCAGCTAGATCTAGCAAAATTGAAACGAAAGATAAAAGCAAGAAAGATAAACATGTCACTAGTCCTCAAAAAATAAGGACTCACCATTGATGCTGTTGAACTGAAGATTGGGAACCGATCTATGCGTGATTTGACTGTTGAGGACCTGAACCTACATCACGAGAAGATGTAGCGCAGAGTATGCATCAGTACTTGAAATGTACTGAGCATGCAGGATAGAGTAAAGCTGAAATAACATATAACTGAACAAAGCAATAAAGCAATTATATAATCTGAACATGATATAGATGCTGAATACTGAACTAACTGAATGTAATGACCAAGTTTATAACATGCTAACACTGAATACTGAATGTACTAATCAATGGTCAATGCAATAGAATTTGACTGAACTGTGGAAACTACTAATAACCGACAATAAAACCACATTAGCTAAATATGGAGTCTGATGTATACGCCCCATCGAGAGGACCCAATATACCCTACCAGAGGTATAGAGGCATGCTGGCGTGATCACTAAAATGATGCCCACAGATGGGACTTACAACCTATATGGCTCGTAGTTCTGGGACTATATGGGTGACTGACCCTAGTTCAATTCGGTATTATGCTACTCCCGATAGATTAAGTGATTAACACATGATGACTGAATTACGGTAATATACAGGATAGCTCAAAATTGACATGCAAACTGAGAATGCATATTAATAAACTGATAATGACACATTCAAAAATGGAGGCATGTATATTTGAAATAACTGAAATATATGGCCTAGCATGTGTAATTCAAGAACTAAAGAACTACATAACTAGGGTTCTGAAATTCATGCAAGAAACCAAGTAAGAAAATGATGATCTGATATGGAACATTTAGATAACTAATTCATGATAATATGCTGGAGTTCTAGAAACCCTAGGTCTAGTTATGATAAGGGATTCAAGAATCTGACTGAAAACTAGGGACCTAATGGGTGAAAGGAACCCACTAGTGAAATCCCACATACCTGGTGATGAATTTCACGGAGAAATCTTTTCATTTCGGGGATGAAACTGATGGAACCTTGTTGTGTTCTTGAACTAGGGTTCTTGACCTCTTTTCTCATCTTACGCTCTAATTTTTCTAAGTTTTGAAGAATGATTCACTTAGGTAAGTTCTAGTTATGTTTCTAGGCTTAAATTGACTAAAACCACGTAGTTTATGGTTTAAATGACGTATTTTAGGGGTCAAACGAATAAGGAAAAGACCAAAAGACCCCTGACTTAACTGTTGTTGGGGTCACCAACAGACGGGACCGACAGACCATCTATCAACTGATGGTGCGTGCTAGTCGACCATCATTCAGAACTGAAGCTCGATTCTGAGGGACCGACCTATGTCCCTGGACCACGGACCGTGGTCTGACCTACGGTTCGTAGGTCCTGGCGTAGCCTTACCCTTAGTTAAATTTCTTGAGGCTTCTGGGAGGAGGGTTGTGGGTGCAAACCACGGACCTGCAGGAAGAACTGTGGGTCCTACTACGGTCTGTAGGTCCTAACCGTGGGTCGACCCTTAGCCGATTTTCTAGATTCTTCGTAGGAGGGGTTGCAGGTAGCATCCACGGACCATCAGCACGGCGCGTAGGTCACCCACGGTCCATGAGTGGTGACTATGGTTTGCACCTGCAACTTCTGGAAAACTGCCTTTTGGGTAGTTCTAGCATACGGGGTGTTACATTATCTCCCCCTTGGAAACATTCATCCTCGAATTAAGACTAAACTAGTTGAAATGGAGGGAGAGGGCCGCAATCCCTACCACTAAACACTGGAAACTGATTTATGACTAAGCTAAGTTCCAAGAACACGCAAATACAAACTGAAGAAACATGATACTGAGACTGAAACTACGTATGAATGACTGAAAAACTGAAGAGGAACTATTACCTTAAGCTGGAGTGGAATCAGAAGGAAAGAGGTGAGGATACTTGGCCTTCTCATGGTTGCTTCTGCTTCCCAAGTAACTCCCTCTACGGAATAACTCCTCCACAAAACCTTGACTGAAGCGACTTCTTTGTTTATCCACCTTCGAACTTGACGATCAAGGATTTCTACTGGTACCTCTTCATAAGAGAGACTATCCTACACCGCCACACTTTCTGAAGGCACAATAGATGTTGGGTCACCTACACACTTCTTCAACAGCGAAATGTGAAAGATCGGATGCACTACTGCTAGTTCTGTTGGCAACTCTAACTCATAAGCCAGTTTACCAACCCTTTTCAAGATCCTGTAAGGGCCTACATATATAGGACTGAGCTTCCCTTTCTTGTCGAATCTCATCACCCCCTTCATAGGCGACACTTTCAGGAAAACCCAATCATCAACTTGGAACTCTAGTTCCCTTCTCCTTATATCTGTATAGGGCTTTTGGCGACTTTAGGCTGTCTTAAGTCTATCTCTAATGAGTCGCACTTTCTCCATAGCATCATGAACTGAATCTGGCCCTACCAAGGCTGCTTTACCCACTTCAGACCAACTAACTGGAGATCTACATCTATGCACATACAACGCCTCATAAGGGGCCATCTGAATACTGGAATGGTAACTATTATTGTAGGCGAACTCTATAAGAGGAAGGTGATCATACCAACTACCCTTGAAATCGATCACACAAGCTCTCAACATGTCCTCTAAGGTATGAATGGTACGCTCTGCCTGCCAATCCGTCTGCGTATGGAATGTTGTGCTAAGGTTAACCTAAGTACCAAGACCTTTCTGAAATGACTTCCAGAAATGAGAGGTAAACTGAGGACCTCTATCTGAGATGATATATAAAGGAACCCCATGCAACCTAACTATCTCATTAATGTAAATCTTGGTGTAGTCCTCTGCCGAATCTGTAGTCTTAACCGCCAAAAACTGTGCAGTCTTAGTAACTTTATCAACAATCACCCAAATGGAGTCATGTTGTCTCCGAGTATGAGGTAAACCTGTGATAAGGTCCATGTTGATCACTTCCCACTTCCAAGTAGGAATATCGATCTATTGAGTAATACCTCCGAGAGTCTGATGTTCTACCTTAACTTGTTGGCACTTGGGGCACTTAGCCATAAAATCTGCTATATCCCTTTTCATACCATTCCACCAATAGACTTCCCACAGATCACGGTACATCTTAGTGGCTCCTGGATGAATAGAATATCTGGAGTTATGGTCTTCTGCAAGAATCTGTTGTCTCAACTCACCCCTTAGGAAAACTTAATCGACCCTGATAGTGTCACTCCCCGAGATACCCCCGAGACGCGGACACAAGACCTAGGACCACAAGTAATCCCAACCTAACCTTGCTAGCATGACGTGAGCAAACTAAAGGAAATAATCTGATAAATAACTGTAGCGGAAACTAAATCATGAAAATGAGGGGGAATACCCATATACTAATTTGAATAATGATAACTGAGAGTTTAATACAAAAGAGAAATCAAACTCTAATACTAAAGCTGAAACTAACTATGTCTGAAATAAGCCTCTAAACTGACTAGAAATATTGGGACATGCCCCAACTAGATCTAGCAAAATTTAAGCTGACGACTAAAATGATAAAGGTAAACTTATCACTAGTCCTCGAAGAATGAGGACTCACCATTGATGTTGCTTAATTGAAGATCGGGAACCGATCTAAGCGTGATCTGACTGCTTGGGACCTGAACCTACATCAGGAGAAGATGTAGCGCAATGTATGCGTCAGTACTTGAAAGGTACTGAGCATGCAGGATAGAATAAAGTTAAAATAACATATAACGGAATAAAGAAAATAAGCAATGATATAATCTGGACATGATATAGATGCTGAAGACTAAACTATCTGAATGGAAAGACCAAGTTCATAACATGGTGAAACTGAAATACTTGTTGTACTACAATGGTCAATGCAATAGAGTCTAACTAAACTATGGGAGCTACTAATAACCGATAATAAAACCACATGAGCTAAATGTGGAGTCTGATGTATACGCCCCATCGAGAGGACCCAATATACCCGGCCAAAGGTATAGAGGCATGCTGGCGTGATCACTAAAATGATGCCCACAAAGGGGACGTACAACCTACGTGGCTAGTAATTCTGGGACTATTTGGGTACGATGAACCCTAGTCCAACTCAGTATTTCCCTACTCCCAATAGATTAAGTAATTAACATATTATGACTGAATATATGTGTTATACCGGATAGCTCAAACTAACATGCAAACTGAGAATGCGCAGTAATATACTGATTGACACATTCAAAAATTGAGGCATGTATATCTGAAATATCTGACCTAGCATGTGTAATTCATGAACTAAAGAAATACATAGCTAAGGTTCTGAATTTATGAAGGAAACTATAGTAAAACATGCTAAAAGCCATGATAAACTGATTTGGAACATGTAATTAACTAGTTCATAATAATCCACTAAAGTTCTAGAAACCCTAAGTTTGATGATGTTAAGGGAATCAAGAATTTTACTGAAATCTAGGGACCAATGGATGAAAGGAATTCACTAGTGAAATCCCACATACCTGGTGACGAATTCCACGAAGAAATCTTTCGATTTCGGGGACGGAACTGATGGAAACTTGATGCGTTCTTGAACTAGGGTTCGTCGGCCTTTTTCTCCTCTCTTGCTTCTAGTTTTCTAAGTTTTGATGAATGATTTGACTTAGGTAAGTTCTAGTTATGTTTGTAGGCTTAAACTGACTAAAACCTCATAATTTAGGGTCTAAACGACGTAGTTTAGGGGTTAAACGAAATAGGAAAAGACCAAAAGACCCCCGACTTAACTGATGTTGGAGTGACCGACGGACAGGACTGACGGACCGTCGATTGATTGACGATCCGTGCTGGTGAACTGTCAGTCGCAACTGGGATTTGAATATTTGGTGGTCCGACCTACGTCCCTGGACCACAGACCATGGTCTCACCTACGGTCCATAGGTCCTGGCGTAGGTCTGAACTTGGCCAAGAATTCCTAGGACTTCTGGAGCGTTGATCCAGAGACCAGGACCACGGACCGTGGCCTGGCCTACGGACCGTAGGTCCGGCCGTGGGTCAACACTTAGCCAAATTTTCTCTATGGTTCTGGGGAAGAGTTACAGCAATGAACCACGGACCACCAGCACGGGCGGTGGGTCACCCTACGGTCTGTGGGTTGCACCTGCAATTCTTGAAATCTACACTAGGGTCTGTTTTAGAATACAGGTTGTTACACTATATCCCCCTTGGGAACATTCATCCTCGAATGAAGACTAAACTAGCTTAAATAGAGGGCGGGGGCTGCAATCTCTACCACTAAACACTGGAAACTGAATTATGACTGAACTAGGTTCCAAGAACATGCAAATACGCTGAAAATGCAAGTACCAACTGAAAGAACAAGATACAAAAACCAGTTTCATGCATGAATGATTGAAAAATTGAACATAAACTATTACCTCAAGCTAGAATGGATTCGGAAGGAAAGAGGTGAGGGCACTTGGCTTTCATGGCAGTTTCTGCTTCCCAAGTAGCTCATTCTACGGACTGACTCCTCCACTAAATCTTGACTGAAGCGACTTCTTTGTTTCTCAACTTTCTAACCTGACGATCAAGAATCTCAACTGGTACATCCTCTTAAGAAAGGCTATCTTTTATAGCCACACTCTCTAATGGCACTACGGATGCTGGATCACCCAAACACTTCTTCAAAAGTGAAATGTGAACGACTGGATGCACTACTGCTAAATCTACTGGCAACTCTAACTCATAAGTCACTTTACCAATCCTTTTCAAGATCCAGTAAGGACCTACATATCTGGGATTGAGCTTCCCTTTCTTACCAAATCTCATCACCCATTTTCATAGGCGACACTTTTCAGAAAAACCCAATCATCAACTTGGAACTCTAGTTCCCTTCTCCTTACATCTGCATAAAATTTCTGGCGACTCTGGGCTATCTTAAGTCTATCTCTAATAAGTTACACTTTCTCCATAGCTTCATGAACCGAATCTGGTCCTATTAAGGCTGCTTCACCTACTTCAAACCAACAAATAGGACATCTACATCTACACCCATACAATGCCTCATAAGGAGCCATTTGGATGCTGGAATGGTAACTATTATTGTAGGCAGACTCAATAAAAGGAAAGTGACCATCCCAACTACCCTTTAAGTCTATCACACAAGCTCTCAACATGTCCTCTAAGGTATGAATGGTACCCTCTGCCTGACCATCCGTCTGTGGATGAAATGTTGTGCTAAGGTTAACCTGAGTACCAAGACCTTTTTGAAATGACTTCCAGAAATGAGAGGTAAATTGAGGACCTCTATCTGAGATGATAGACAAAGGAACCCCATGCAACTTCACAATCTCATTAATATAAAGCTTGGCATTGTCCTCCACCGAATCTGTAGTCATGACCGCCAAAAAGCGAGAAGACTTAGTAACTCTGTCAACTATCACCCAAATGGAGTCATGTTGTCTGCGAGTATGCGGTAAACCTGTTGATGAAGTCCATGTTGATCACTTCCCCAACTTTCCCAAAGTAGGAATGTCAATCTCTTGAGTCATACCTCCTGGTTTCTGATGTTCTACCTTGACTTGCTGGCAATTGGGGCACTTAGCCACAAAATCTGCAATATCTCTTTTCAAACCATTCCACCAATAGACTTCCCGCAGATCACGGTACATCTTAGTGGCACCTGGATGAATATAATATCTGGAGTTATGGGCCTCTGCAAGCATATTCTATCACAACTCGCCCACATTAGGATCACATAATCAGTCATGGTAGCGAAGTACACCATCTCCCCCTTGGGAGAAAAACTCAACTCTCTATTGGTGGACTACACCCTTGAGTTCAAGTAATATTGGATCGCTTTCTAACTTTTCCTTAACTTCCACTACCAAAGAGGATTCTTCCCCATTCTGAACCGTTACACCACCATCAGATATGCTCAGAAGATGAACTCCTAGGCGAGCAAGTCTGTGAACATCCTTTGCTAGCTCATTTCTTTGTTCCTCAACATGTGCTACACTACCCATAGATAGTCTGCTAAGAGCATTTGCTACTACATTGGCCTTACCAGGATGGTAATGCACACTCATATCATAATCTTTAAGGAACTCTATCCATCTCCTCGGGCGAATACTCAACTCTTTCTGGGTGAACACATACTGAAGACTCTTATGGTCTGTGAACACATCTACGTGAACACCATACAAGTAATGTCTCCAAATCTTTAGTGCAAACACCACTGCTGCAAGATCGAGGTCATGAGTCGGATAATTCTTCTCATGCACTTTAAGTTGTCTGGAAGCATAAGCTATAACCTTACCTCGCGGCATCAACTCACAACCTAGGCCGACTCTGGACACATCACAATAAATAACATAACCGTCTGAACCCTCTAGTAGAGTCAAAACAGGAGCTTTAGTCAACCTAGTTTTCAATTCTGCAAAGCTTTTCTCATAGTCATCTGACCACCGTAACTTTACAATCTTCTGAGTCAACCTAGTCAATGGTGAGGCTATGGATGAAAATCCCTCCACGAACCTTCTGTAATAACCTGCTAGACCCAAGAAACTTCTGATATTTGTAGGAGAGGTAGGTCTGCACCATTGTTTCACTGCTTCTATTTTCTGAGAATCCACTCGGATCCCTTCGTTGGATACTATATGCCCAAGGAAAGCAACTGATTGTAACCAAAACTTACACTTGTTAAATTTTGTGAATAACTGGCGATCTTTGAAAGTTTGCAGAACAACTCTCAAATGACTCGCATGTTCTTCCTCATTACTAGAGTAAATGAGGATATCATCAATAAAGACGATAACAAACAAGTCCAACTATTGCTTAAACACTTTGTTTATCAAATCCACGAAAGTTGCAGGAGCATTGGTTAGTCCAAATGACATAACTACAAATTCATAATGACCATACCGAGTTCTAAAGGTTGTCTTCGGAATATCACTATCTCTGACTTTAAGTTAATGATAACCCGATTTGAGGTTTATCTTTGAGAAATGACTAGCACCCTGAAGTTGGTCAAACAAGTCATCAATCCTGGGGATGGGGTACTTATTCTTGATTATGACTTTGTTCAACTGCCTATAGTCAATGCACATTCTGAGAGAGCCATCTTTCTTCTTTATGAACAACACTGGTGCACCCCCATGGAGAAATACTAGGTCTGATGAAACCTTTATCTAGAAGGTCTTTCAACTGCTCTTTCAATTCCTTAAGCTCAGCTAGAGCCATTCTCTAAGGAGTAATAGAGATAGGCTAGGTATCTGGAAGGAGATCAATTCCAAAGTTGATTTCCCTATCAGGAGGAACTCTGGGAAGATCTTCTGGAAACTCATTAACTAGAGGAACTAACTCAAGAGTTGGGGTTTCAGAGCTTGAATCCTTAACCCGAACTAGATGATAGATATAACCTTTAGAGATCGTCTTTCTGGCCTTAAGGTAAGAAATGAATCGACACATAGGCGCTAAGCTACTACCCTTTCATTCTAAGATTGGTTCATCTGGAAACTGGAAATGAACAATCCTAGTTCTACAATCGACTGAGGCATAACAGGAATGTAACCAATCCAAGCCTAGAATAACATCGGGTCTACAATTTCTAAATCTACAAGATCTGCTGAGGTGACTTTATTAGAGACTGTGACAGGGCAATTTCTGTATACCCGTCTAGCTATAACTGGGTCACCGACTGGAGTAGAGACTGAGAAGGGTTCTGAGAGAGTTTCTGGACTAACACTGAATTTGACCGCTATATAAGGAGTTACAAAAGAAAGAGTAGCCCCCTGGGTCTAACAAAGCATAAACATCAAGATCAAAGACTCGTAACGTACCAGTGACTACATCAGGAGAATCTTCCTGATCCTAGCGAGCCTGAATAGCATAGAGCCTATTTTGGCATTGTCCGCCACATGTACCAGAAAATTTACCCTACTGAGTTGGGTGACCTGCTGGTGCTGTTGAAGTTGTAGACTGGGCTCGATTAGCATTGCCTCATTGACCCTGTTTAGAAGGACAATACTTCAACCTATGACCAGACTGACCACACCCAAAGCATCCTTCTTTTCCTACAAGTCACTCGCCCGGATGGTTCTTACCACGCTTAGGGAAAGTTGGGTAGGTTTTGGTGCCTGAAATACTACCTTGAGGCTTAGATCATAATGTTCCACCTTTCTGATTATTCTGGAACTTGGAGGATGGGACACTGGCTGATTAAGGTGCTGGAGTTGAAGACCTCTGCTAATAATGTGAGCGACTTCCACCACCCGATTTCTGTTGAGAATACTCATAGGTGCTTGTCCTAGATTTCTTGTTCTCCTTAGCATGTTCCCTAAGCTTATCACCCTCAACCTGATGAGCGTGAGTTATGAGCCTAGAGATGTTCATATCTCCCAACAATATAGCATTCCTGCACTCTGTTTTCACTAAGTCCGAATCTCCATATAGGAACTTATTCATCTGAGCCCTAGAATCAGCAACCATGTGAGGAGCATACCTAGAGAGTTGGTTAAATGTGAGCCCATACTCTTGGACCGTCATGTTAGCTTGTCTCAAGTTCATAAATTCTTGGGCCTTTTCTTCTCTCAACTCTATTGGGATAAACCTGTCCATAAAGGTCTCACTAAAGCAATCCCAAGAAATAGGAGCTGCATATTTACCCCTGGTTTCTTTCCACCGAATATACCAGATATAAGCTACATCCTTCAGTTGATACGATGCCAACTCAACCCGATCATTCCCAGTTACTTGCATCATTTCAAAGATCTTCTTGACCTCATCAATGAAGTTTTGGGGATCTTCTCCAACTTGCGATCCTAAGAACTCTGGCGGATTCATCCTAACAAAATCTCGCACTCTAGCTGCAGCTCACCCAACATTGGCATTTGCCTAAACTGGAACCCGCTGATTATTCTGGTTGGCCTAACTCTAAGCCAACATTTGAATGGCGTTCCTAAACTCTGCATTTAACACTTCTTGATCTGGGACTGGAGGAGCTGCGTTTGTGTTCCTGGCATTCGCAATCCTGGTGTTAGCTCTACGAGGAGGCATGATCACAGAAACGTAGAACGTCAAGTTAGAATGGAATTAGATCATACCATACGCACGATAAGAGTAACAGAAATGAAGATTTTTCCTAAACACCTTGTAGCCTTCTTCTCATTAGATGTGGTGCACTTCACACCTATGAAAGGGACTCTACTTAGTGCGGATTTTCATACATCCTAGGACACTTAAACTCAGTGCTCTGATACCAAATTTGTCACGCCCCGAGCTACCCTCGAGATACGGACACGGGACCTAGGACCACAAATGATCCCAAGCTAACCCTGCTGGCATGACGTGAGCAAACTAAAGGAAATAATCTGATAAATAACTGTAGCGGAAACTAAATCGAGAAAATGAAAATGAGGGGGAATACCCATATACTAATCTGATTAATGATAACTGAGAGTTTAATACAAAAGAGAAATCAAACTCTAAAACTAAAGCTGAAACTAACTATGTCTGAAATAAGTCTTTAAATTGACTAGAAATGTTGGGACATTCCCATCTAGATCTAACAAAACTGAAACTAAAGACTAAAACGATTAAGGTAAACATATCACTAGTCCTCAAAGAATGAGGACTCACCACTGATGTTGCTGAACTGAAGATCGGGAACCGATCTAAGCGTGATCTGACTGCTGGGGAACTAAACCTACATCACGAGAAGATGTAGCGCAATGTATGCATCAGTACTTGAAAGGTACTGAGCATACAGGATAGAATAAAGCTAAAATAACATATAACGGAACAAAGCAGATAAGCAATGATATAATCTGGATATAATATAGATGTTGAATATTGAACTATCTAAATGCAAAGACCAAGTTCATAACATGCTGAAACTGAAATATTGGTTGTACTGAAATGGTCAATGCAATAGAGTCTGACTGAACTATGGGAGCTACTAATAATCGATAACAAAACCACATGTGCTAAATGTGGAGTCCGATGTATACGCCTCATTGAGAGGACCCAATATACCCAGCCAAAGGTATAGAGGCATCTGGCGTGATCACTAAAATGATGCCCACAAAGGGGACTTACAATCTATGTGGCTAGTAATTATGGACTATTTGGGTACGTTCAACCCTAGTCCAACTCGGTATTTAGCTACTCCCAATAGATTAAGTAATAAACATATTATGAGTGAATATATGTATTATACTAGGTAGCTCAAACTGACATGCAAACTGAGAATGCGCAATAGTATACTGATAATGACACATTCAAAAACTGAGGCATGTATATCTGAAATATCTGACCTAGCATGTGTAATTCATGAACTAATGAACTACATAGCTAGGGTTCTGAATTTATGAATGAAACTATACTAAAACATGCTAAAAGCCATGATAAAGTGATTTAGAACATGTAATTAAGTAGTTCATAATAATCCAATAAAGTTCTAGAAACCCCAAGTTTGATGATGTTAAGGGAATCAAGAATCTAACCGAAATCTTGGGACCCAATGGGTGAGAGGAACCCTTTAGTGAAATCCCACATACCTGGTGACGAATTCCACGGAGAAATCTTTCAATTTCGGGGATGGAACTGATGGAAACTTATTGCGTTCTTGAACTAGGGTTGGTCGACCTTTTTCTCCTCTATTGCTTCTAGTTTTCTAAGTTTTGATGAATAATTTGACTTAGGTAAGTTCTAGGTATGTTTCTAGGCTTAAACTAACTAAAACCTCATAATTTAGGGTCTAAACGACGTAGTTTAGGGGTTAAATGAAATAGGAAAAGACCAAAAGAACCCCGACTTAACTGATGTCGGAGTGACCGATGGACAGGATTGACGGACCGTCAATTTACTGATGGTTCGTGCTGGTAAACCGTCAATCGCAACTGGGAGTTAAAGATTTGGGGGTCCGACCTATGACCCTGGACCACAGATTGTGGTCTGACCTATGGTCCGTAGGTCCTAGCGTAGGCCTGGACTTGGCCAAAAATTCCTGGGCCTTCTGGGGCATTGATCCACGGACTGTGGCCTGGCCTACGGACCGTAGGTCCGGCCATGGGTCAACACTTGGCCAAATTTTCTCTTGGATTGTGGGGAGTTGTTACAGTTGTGAACCACGGACCACCAGCACGGGCAGTGGGTCACCCTACGGTCCGTGGGTGGCAACTGTGGGTTGCACCTGCAACTTCTAAAAATCTGCACTAGGGTCTGTTTTCGGATACGAGGTGTTACAGATAGAAAAGCACACCATCTTCCCCTTAGGAGAAAACTTCAACTCTCTACTGGTGGATTGTACTCTTTAGTTCAAGCAATATCAGATCACTTTCTTGCTTTTTCTTAACCTCCACTACCAAAGAAGATTTTGACCCATTCTGAACTGTTACACCACCATCTGATATGCTCATAAGACGAACTCCCAGGCGAGCAAGTCTGTGAATATCTTTTGCTAGTTACTTTATTTCTTCCTCAACATGTGCCACACTACCCATCGATAGTTTGCTAAGAGCATCTGCTACTACATTGGCCTTACCAGGATGGTAATGCACACTCATATCATAATCGTTGAGGAATTCAAGCCATCTCTTCTGGCAAAGATTCAACTCTTTCTAGGTGAACACATACAAAAGGCTTTTGTGGTCTGTGAACACATCTACGTGAACACCATACAAATAATGTCTCCAAATCTTAAGCGCAAACACCACTGCTTCAAGATCGAGGTAATGAGTTGGATAGTTATTCTCATGCACCTTAATTTTTCTAGAAGCATATGTTATAACCTTACCTCGCTGCATCAACTCACAACCAAAGCCGACTCGGGATGCATCACAGTAGAACATAACCATCTGAACCCTCTAGTAGAGTAAAAACAGGAGTTGTAGTCAACCTAGTTTTCAGTTCTGTGAAGCTTTTTTCACAATCATCTGACCACTGAAACTTAACCTTTTTCTGAGTCAACTTAGTCAATGGAGAGGCTATGGATGAAAACCCTTCCACTCCTTCCATGAACCTTCTGTAATAGCCAGCCAACCCCAAGAAACTTCTGATATTTGTAAGAGAGGTAGGTCTAGGCCACCGTTTCACTGAGTCTATCTTCTGAGAATCCACTCGGATCCCTTCACTATACAAAATATGCCCAAGGAAAGCAACTGACTGCAACCAACACTCACATTTTTTAAACTTAGCGAATAACTGGTGATCTTTGAGAGTTTGCAGAACCACCCTCAAATGATTCGCATATTCCTCTTCTTTCCTAGAGTAAATGAGGATGTCATCAATAAAGATGATAACGAACAGGTCCAAATACTGCTTGAACACTCTGTTCATCAAATCCATGAAAGCTGCACGAGAATTGGTTAGTCCAAATGACATAACTATGAATTCATAATGACCATACCAGTTCTGAAGGTTCTTTTTGGAATGTCACTATCTCTGACTCTGAGCTAATGATAATCGCATCTAAGGTCTATCTTTGAGAAATGACTAGCACCCTGAAGTTGGTCGAACAAGTCATCAATCCTGGGGATAAGATACTTATTTATTTTTTATTGTGACTTTGTTCAACTGCCTATAATCGATGCACATTCTGAGAGAACCATCTTTCTTTATCACGAACAACACTGGTACACCCCATGGTGAAATAATAGGTCTGATGAAGCCCTTATCTAGAAGGTCTTTCAATTGCTCTTTCAATTCCTTAAGCTTAGTTGGAGTCATTCTGTAAGGAGGAATAGAAATAGGCTGGGTATCTGGAAGGAGATCAATTCCAAA
>NW_006238959.1:991977-995218 GCF_000226075.1 Solanum tuberosum
GAAGTTGGTCAAACAAGTCATCAATTCTGGGGATGGGGTACTTATTTTTTATTGTGACTTTGTTCAACTGCCTATAATCGATGCACATTCTGAGAGAACCATCTTTCTTTATCACGAACAACACTGGTACACCCCATGGTGAAATAATAGGTCTGATGAAGCCCAGAAGGTCTTTCAATTGCTCTTTCAATTCCTTAAGCTTAGTTGGAGTCATTCTGTAAGGAGGAATAGAAATAGGCTGGGTATCTGGAAGGAGATCAATTCCAAATTCAATTTCCCTTTCAGGAGGAATTCCGGGAAGATCTTCTGGAAACACTTCTGGAAACTCATTGACTACTAGAACTGACTCAAGAGTTTGGATTTCGGAGCTTAAATCCTTAACCCGAACAAGATGATAGAGATAACCCTTAGAAATCATCTTTCTGGCCTTAAGCTAAGAAATGAATCGACATATAGGCGTTAGGTTACTACCCTTCCATTCTAAGATTGGTTCGTCTGGAAACTGAAAACGAAAGGCATAACAGGAATGTAACCAATTCATGCTTAGAATGACATCGAAGTCTACCATTTCTAACTCTACAAGATCTGCTGAGGTGACTTTCAGGGAAACTGTGATAGGGTAATTTCTGTATACCCGTCTAGCTATGACTAGATCACCAATTGGAGTAGAGACTGAGAAGGGTTTTGAGAGAGTTTCTGGACTAACATCGAATAGGACTGCTATATAAGGAGTTACAAAGGAAAGAGTAGCCCCTGGATGCATAAACATCAAGATCAAAGACTCGTAACGTACCAGTGACTACATCAAGAGAATCTTCCTGATCCTGGCAAGCCTGGAGAGCATACAACCTGTTTTGGCGATGACCGCCACTTGTACCAGATGAGTTACCCTGCTGATTTGGGCGACCTGTTGGTGTTGCTGATGTTGTGGACTGAGCTCTACCATTATTACCTCATTGACTTTGTTTAGAAGGACAATCTTTCAACCTGTGACCAGACTGACCATACCCAAAGCATCCTTCCTTTCCTGCAAGACATTCGTCTAGATGGTTCTTACCATACTTTGGACAAGTTGGGTAGGTTCTGGTACCTGAAATACTACTTTGAGTCTTATAGCCTGACCCCCTACCTTTCTGATCATTACGGAACTTGGAGGATGGAACACTGGCTGATGAAAGTGGTAGAGCTGAAGACTTGCTGAAAATGCGAGTGATTTCCACCACCCGATTTCTGTTGAGAATAGTCATAGTTTCCTGTCCTAGCTTTCTTATTCTCCTTGGCCTGTTCCCTAAGATTATCACCCTCAACCTGCTGAGCATGAGTCATGAGCCTAGAGATGTTCATATCTTCAAGTAACATGGTATTCCTATACACTGTTTTCACAAGATCGGATACCCGTTACATGAACTTGTTCATTTGTGCCTTAGAGTCAGCAACCATGTGAGGAGCATACCTAGAGAGTTGGGTGAACTTGAGCCCATACTCTTGGATTGTCATAGAACCCTGCCTCAAATTCATGAACTCCTGAGCTTTTGCCTCTCTCAACTCTCTTTGGAAAAACCTGTCCAGAAAGGTCTCACTAAAGCAATCCCAAGTGATAGGAGTTGCATGTATACCCCTATTCTCCTTCCACTGAGTATACCAGATATGAGCTACATCATTAATCTGGTAAGATGCCAACTCAACTCGATCATTTTCAGTTACCTGCATCACTCCAAAGATTTTCTTGACCTCATCAATGAAGCTTTAGGAATCCTCACCAACCTGCGATCCTAAGAACTCTGGCAGATTCATCCTACCGAAATCGCGAACTCTAGCTGCAACTGACCCAACATTAGCATTCGTTGGAACTGGAACCTGTAGATTGTTCTGGTTGGTCACACTCTAAGCCAACAACTGGATAGCGTTACTGAATTCTGCATTCGAAACTTCCTGATCTGGGACTTGAGGAGTTGCGTTTGCATTCCTGGTAATCGCATTCCTTGCGTAGGCACTACGAGGAGGCAAGATCTGAAATGCATAACGAAGGATCTAGCACGAGGAATTAGATCATACCTTACGCACGATAAGAGTAACAAAGAAATTGATGTTATCCTAAAACATTCTGCAGCCTCCTTCTCATTAGATATGGTGCACTTCACACCCATGAAAATGACTCTACTTAGTGCGGCTTTTAAGACATCATAGGACTCTTGAACCTAATGCTCTGAGACCAAGTTTGTTACGTCCCGAAGCTACCCCCAGGACGCGGACACGGAACCTAGGATCACGACTGACCCCAAGCTAACCTTGTTGGCATATCATAAGCAACTAAAGTAAACTAAAGCAATAAATACTATGCAGAAGCTAAATCATGTAGATAATCTGAAATGAAATTATGGGGAATACACATTTACTAATATGAATATATGAAAATTGTGAGTTTGAGTACAAATGAAAAATCAAACTCGACGACTAAAGTTGAAACTAACAATGTCTAAAATAAAGCCTCTACTAACTAGAAATGCTGGGACATGCCCCAGCTAGATCTAGCAGAACTGAAACTAAAGCTAAAAAAAAGAAAGATAAACATGTCACTAGTCCTCGAAAAATTAGAACTCACTACTAATGTTGCTGAACTGAAGATCAGGAACCGATCTATGCGTGATCTGACTGTTGAGGACCTGAACCTACATCACGAGAAGATGTAGCGCAGAGTATGTGTCAGTACTTGAAAGGTACTGAGCATGCAGGATAGAGTAAAGTTGAAATAACATATAACTGAACAAAGTAATAAATCAATGATATAATATGAACATGATATAGATTTTGAATACTGAACTAACTGAATGCAATGACCAAGTTTAAAACATGCTAAGACTAAATGATGAATATACTAATCAATGGTCAATGTAATAGAATCTAACTGAACTGTGGGAGCTACTAATAACCGACAATAAAACCACATGAGCTAAATGTGGAGTCCGATGTATACACCCCATCGAGAGGACCCAATATACCCTGCCAGAGGTATAGAGGCATACTGGTGTGATCACTAAATTGATGCCCACAGAGGAGACTTACAACCTACGTGGCTCGTAGTTCTGGGACTATATGGGTGACTGACCCTAGTCCAACTCGGTATTATGCTACTCCCGATAGATTAAGTGATTAACACATTATGACTTAATTACGGTAAGTTATCGGATAGCTCGAAGTGAACATGTAAACTGAGTATGCAACAATTAAACTGATATTGATG
>NW_006238959.1:995294-1016875 GCF_000226075.1 Solanum tuberosum
CTCAAAACTGACATGCAAACTGAGAATGCACATTAATAAACTGATAACGACACATTCAAAAACCGAGGCATGTATATCTGAAATAACTGAAATATTTGGTCTAGCATGTGTGACTCAAGAACTAAAGAACTACATAACTAGGGTTCTGAAATTCATGCAAGAAACCAAGTAAGAACATGATGATTTAATTTGGAACATTTAGATAACTAATTCATGATAATCTGCTGAAGTTCTAGAAACCCTAGGTCTAGTTATGATAAGGGAATCAAGAATCTGACTGAAAACTAGGGACCTAATGGGTGAAAGGAACCCACTAGTGAAATCCCATATACCTGGTGACGAATTCCATGGAGAAATCTTTCGATTTCGGGGATGGAACTGATAGAACCTTGATGCGTTCTTGAACTAGGGTTCTTGACCTCTTTTCTCCTCTTATGCTCTAATTTTTCTAAGTTTTGAAGAATGATTGACTTAGGTAAGTTCTAGTTATGTTTCTAGGCTTCAACTGACTAAAACCACGTAGTTTATGGTTTAAATGATGTAGTTTAGGGGTCAAATGAATAAGGAAAAGACCAAAAGACCCCTGACTTAACTGTTCTCGCGGTAACCGACGGACCGTCGAGCAACTGACGATCCGTGCTGGTCGACCGTCATTTAGGACTAAAGCTAGATTCTGAGGATCCGACCTATTGCCTTAGACCTCGGACGGTGGTCTGACCTACGGTCTGTAGGTCCTGGCGTAGCCTGACCCTTAGTCAAATTTATTGAGGCTTCTTGGAGGAGGGTCGCGGGTGCGAACCATGGACCTGCAGGACAGACCGTGGGTCCTCCTACGGTCCATAGGTCCTGACCGTGGGTCGACCCTTAGCCGATTTTCTAGATTCTTCGGAGGAGGGGTTGCAGGTAAAACCATCAGCATGGCCCGTGGGTCACCCTACGGTCCGTGAGTGGTGATCGTGGTTTACACCTGCAACTTCTGGAAAACTGCCTTTTGGGTAGTTCTAGCATACGGGGTATTACAATAGAATTCATCACAGAGAGGGACACATCCCTCGAAATTATAATATCCATTGCGGCGTATGACACAACCCTTGAAATGGTACATCTTTTTGTGGTTTTCTTATTTTCCATGGACATCACATAGTGTCCATAATAACAGTACCTTAGTACCAATGAAAATAGGCTTATAAAAATACTCAATGAAAGGATGAAATTACACCACCAACATCTAACCATAAATAATCAAGGCACTTCATCAAGGTGAATTGATATAATCATTCAAGTATTCAAGGCACAATATATCTATATCATAAACCAACAACATTCTTATTCTACCCCAAGTTATCATCACAACACTTATTCAACATTTACAAGACAAAAAGTATACAAAACCCTTCATCAATTTTCATTACTCACAATCACATAAAAGATAGACATAGAGGCCTTTCTTCTAAATAGCTTACTTGATATGAGCTAAATGTTCGGCCTGCAGTCATAACTATATATATATCACAAAGCAAAAATGTTAATACTTTATGTATGAGTTCTTAGCATTTGGGGGAATATTAGTAGCTCAGTTAGCTGGCTACCTAAACTTTCATATTGTTGGTGAGGGTTTAATTCCCCAACATGAAATTTGCAAAACAATTATAATTTAGGGAGTTTTTAGCCTATTCACTCTTAACAATATTGTGTTTTGAGGATTGCAATAAGATAATCATCCAAGTCAATATATTTAGTTTAATATTGTATGGCATACCGATGAGTTGTTTGCTTTCCCTTTCTCTCTTTCTCCTTCATTTTCTTGTCCTCTTTCCATGAAAGTAACCTTTCCTTCTTCATTCACCTCCGTTCAAATTCTCAGGATCTGATGTATAAAAAGTAGATAAAAACTTCATCAGGTGAACCGAGAAGTATTAACTGAACAGTTTTGGCAATTTTGTCAAAAAGTGAGAATTTCTGTCAAATATTTAGCAAACACTGCTACTTAAATTTTATTGGAACTGGAAAACGTCAGAAATTTTCGTTAAAATTCCAGACATCGCAACATAAAAAACTACATCATACATAAAAAAAATAGATAAAAATTAACAGTAATTGTGCCTCAAAAAGGTTACACTAGACTCGTGAAATAGATAAAAATAATAATATAAACTACAAAATCTATTCTTCCAAATTATTTTCACAGTTCGGATTAAATTTAGCCATCAGAATTTAATAAATTCAAACTCAAAAGTGATCCCTTTTGACAAACTCAAAGGATCAAAAGTATTCAAGTGATACTTAAGGACTAGCTTTGTCACTTTCCTAAAGAAGGAAGAACACAAAGAAACTGAAGAAAGTAATTAATGTGATATATCATATCATCATATATATTATTATAAGTGGGAAGCTCCAAAGATGAAAAGTTGGATTACCATTTTACCCCTAGACTAAATTAAACATCTAATTAATTAAATAATATTATTTTAATTATTTTTTGAATTGTAAGTTATTTATTAGGAAGGGAATGTGGAAGAACAAGAGCGAATTAGGATTTCTAGAATATTAAATAAGTACATGAATCAATGTTTTCCTCCTTTTAATATTTAATTAAAGAATATGAAGAGTTGTAGCTAAATCAATATATCTCACTATCAAATACAAATTTATTATCTTGAACTTTTTTATTAGCATTTCTACGTACTCATATGGTTAAGTTCCTTCTTTTTCTATCTTCTATTGTTTGTTTGTAAGATTTTTATTATTTATAGATAAAAAATTTCAAATTAGAAAGGATTGTTTCAATTCTAATTCTTTATTTATGATTGTTTCTCTTCTAGTATTTCTTGTTACTATTTTGTGTAGAAATATAAAATCACTATACATATTGCCTTGCAATGTATCCGGTGCTATTTGGCTTGAAGTAATTTTGGTATTCTCTACTAATTACTAACAATTATACTTAATATATTCACAACTACAATGTTTTGGAAATACAAATGGACACAGGAAGGATTTTATTTTGTTTTTGCTTAAACTAATCAATAGTTGAGGTGTCTATATTAATGAATTCAGATGAAGATAAAAGAGATAAAAACAGAAAAAATTAGGATGGAGTTCTAGGTACAAACAACTACATAATCCTTTTTTTTACTTACTGTTTACTAATTGAACATATTTTTAAAAAAATTATCTAATTCTCTGAACTATTATATATTATTTATCTAAATTATTGTTTTGCTTTTAAAACTAATAACGATATTCTTTGCATTTAATTTTTGAAGCTGATATTTTTTTTAATAAACCAACTAAATTAATTTATGATTTGTTAGTAACAATAAAGTGTATAGCAAGTTCGACATCTTCACTTTATTTAGAAATACGAATTTGGAGTAAGATGAATTCATAAAGTTAGAAATATCAAGTATGACTTCTACATTGTCTTATAATGACTAAGTTTGATTACCTTATATTTACATGAACCAAATTCATTTGATTCGACATTTTCATGGTTTTGTTTTATAAATTATACATGCAGTGTTTGGTTCATTGCTTTAAAGTTATGCATAGGATCGATCTAATATTATGATGTTATAATTTCACCCTTATTTTTAAAGGAAACAAATAGTAAGATGAATTGATTGAGGTTAAGTTGGTATTACATTTTAAAATTAAATAGTTGTAATTTCTTTTCTCTTGCACACATTTAGGTGACTTTATTTACATTTAAAAATCAATTGAATCCCTATTTTAGTGATTCTCATTCACTACAGATGTGAGTTAATAAGAAGTTTAACAGATACTAATGATGCCTAATAATTAGTACACGTTACAATATAGCTAATTATAATGCTCCGTGTTTGCCTTATATAATACTATACTGAAATATGTTAAATAAGTACCTTATTATGTTAATGCTAATAATACTTTTTCCAGCCTCTTCAAATTCCTAATAAAAATTCCACACGTTGTTGCCTTATTTAAAGTTAAGCTAAATAATGTTAATAATTTCCTTCTATTACCGCCTCTTCAAAACTTAAAGATATACTCAAAATGTTTTTGTTTGTCTTAATGTTATATTGACTACTAATAATATCATTTATAACCTTTTAAAAATTGTACACAGCCAAAACTTTTGGCCCTCTATTTTCCTTCATTGATCCAACATCATCAATAATAATTTTTTATTAACTTTTAGTCATTAAACATCTTATATAAATGGATATCAAGTATATGTGTAACCCTCATCATTGTGATGAAACAAGCTCAACATGTATGCCTCTTCTTCTTTCATTTTGTTTTGTTACTTAAAAGCTTAAATCCTCTCATTTATCCGATTTCTTGTATGATCCCTTTTATCTTTATTCTTATGTCTATTGGTTTTATTTTAGTAATCTATGATGATTTCAAGTTTTCTTATATGCAATTCATTTGTTTTTTGGGTTGGTCCATAAGTATGTATTTATACAAATTTAAAGTTATCTCTTTTTTTCTTATATGCATTTCTTTTTTGCACCATATAATTTTTTGTTTATAATGTCTTCTTTTTCTACTATACTGTTAATATCTCACAAATGATTGTGTTGTCTTTCATAATTCAATTATATGTATAGAACTTGACAAAAAAATTCTTTTGTCAAAATTTACAGATGGCAGAATTAATAATTTTGAATGAGTCAAAGAAGACGAAGGGTACATATACATGTAAATATTATTTATATATATCAATTAAATATTTAAACAATGATTATTTTATAACAAATAAATACATTTTTTTGTAGGTGTAGACTATGAAACTGATAATGATCTACTAGTCATACTAAGGAATACGTATGTTGATCGAATTTCTCTAGAACTATTACAAAACACCACTCTCCTTCGACAAGTTCTCGATATATATGCATCTATAAAAAAGTGGAGGGTATTATTCCTTAAAAAGAAGGCGGAAACTTTAAGGCATCAAATATTTTGTAACTATAAAGTCGACATTTAAATTATGTGTTATAACATGTTAAAAAAAGAACTTTTAACAAGTTGAATACTTGATATATTATAAGAATTGTATAATTGAAGTCCTTATAGTATTAGTTTTGAAATTCACTTGATAACAATATTTTTGTATAATGCGCCTTGCAATGATAATAATATAAGTTGAATATGCTCACCGCTCATTGATTCGCGCTTGTATTTTACACATCATAAACTTATATTTTAGAAGTATTTATACTAATTATCACGATATACACGTGCGTTGCACGTGTTTGAAAATTAGTTATAGTAAAATGTTTGAGGACCATAACATCCACTTGAGCTTCCCGGTTCTATATGACATTGATGCTACTGCATCTCCATCAACGGTCCAAACGGAATCAGGCATGTGGAAGTTACCTCTATCCTGCCACTCTCCTGTATATGTAGAGTTTCTCAACGGGGTAACTTTTTGATCTCTACAAAGTACTTAGGAAAGGGTAATCTACAAACAAAAATATACTCTATCCTTTTTTGTCTAAGTGAGTTATCTTCCATTTTAGCCCGTTTGAAAAAGAACGATATATCTTTTTATATTTTGGAATGTTTTTAATTCCAATATTTCTATTTTACACTGAGTGACATGACCCCTTTGTACAAATGACATGGATAAGTTTTTCTATTTTATTACAAATGCAGTTAATGTATCAAGTCTCAAAACTATCAACATGTAAATCTAGGTATACAAGCTAGAACTTACCCACATTTGTCGCAATTTGCAAGAGTGCTTGATCATCTTTTCAAGATCAGGGATTCGAATAGTAGCATGGCTTAAATTCAAAGGCGCAAGACTATAGTGGATGGACTAGATATATAAATTGGGAAGTGTGACAAAGAATGTCAGGAAGCTTCTCAACAGTCATGGCAAGGTTAACCACGAAGAATCCTCAAATTAGACGCTCCAAAGCCGATGACCTTAGACACCATACAAGAAATGTTAAGCGAGACAAGTGACATGTTGCTATTAGGAAAATGACTAAGCCAATCGCCATTCAGGTTTCCACTATACTATATATTGCTTAGCTAATAGTGAATTACTATCTACCAATCTAGTTGATGACAACAGTGTAAAACCATACATTATTCATTTAACCTTTATTAAATCGTTGAAATTAGCACCATAAAATATTCTCAATCTTAAAAAATCTCTCGAATAATTATTTCATTCAATTTTGAATTAGTTAGCAGCTAATCATAAGTCTTTGTGCTACGAGACATTAATTCTATCACTCTATCAATTATTTAACCACGTACACTTGCATGTGTGTTCGACCTCAACATTGCCCATACATCTTTTTTAAACAAGATTGTTTCTAAAGCATAAATATTTAAGTTCAATCCATAACTGATAATTGTTTATTCTAAAAACAAAAAGAATACAAAGTACATAATAACAGAAGTCTGAAACCAAATCATTAGCTAGCATTGTCCAAACTAAAAGAGATTATTTCCATAATTTTCTTTCAAATAAACGCGAGATCGTCAAACTCATGCCCTTTAAGAAATGTCTTGTTTAGCACTGTCTTCGATTGAAAGGATGCTTCTAAAATATCTAGAGCCTGCGAATAAATTAAGAAAATTAACATAAATCCAATGTCATTACTGAAAGAGAGAACTTATCTTCCATAAATTGACAATGTAAAGTAACGACCTCCTATAACAAGTTCAAAAGACACAAAAAATATAAATTATTCTGTCAATATATATAAGTTAAATCCTTTTTGAGAAAAGTATATGAAGTAAAGGCCCACCTCATTCACACCAAACTCAATTGTCTTCACTTCAAACTCAGCAGTTGATTCTACATTAGTCAGCTTTGACAAGCCAGATATCATAGACAGAAGGGTTACTGACAAATTATCAGTTACCATGTACACTATTAGTCCTTTGACATAACCACCATCACTATCCAAAAACCTGTTTGGAGTAGCTGCATAGATAATTTAGGACAAGCAAACAACCTTCATCAATGATATATTTGTGATATATATATACAAAAACCAGATAATTGTTCCTCAAAAGTATTTTTAAAAAAATATATATTAATCAAGAAAAATTTGTTTCTCACCAAAAATACTTATTTAAAAAATAATTTTCAAAATAAGATGAATTTAAAAGTTTGGCCAAACAATCTATATACATATCTTTAGTTTTAGACCACAAGATTCAAAAATCTTCTTTATTTTTTTAAATTTCATATCAAATCAAAATCAAACAAACAAATTAAAACAGATTACAAACAAACAAATTGAAACATGTTACAGACAAACAAATTGAAACATATACAGTACTAAAAAATTACCTTGAACTAACTCCCAAGCTTGAGGCCAAGATTTTGATTCACCTGAAAACAAACAAATTGAAACATATACAGTACTAAGAAATTACCTTGAACTAACTCCAAAGCTTGAGACCAAGATTTTGATTCACTTGACCTGAGGAGTTGATCCTTTGTTTCATTGGATTGAATATAGGCATCATTTAGATTTTGAACACTTTGGTATATATTTGGGATAGAGCCAACTCTATTGGTTTGAATGTGGTTCATAAAAATTGCAATTGGAAGTTCAAGTAAGCTCATAAGAAAACAAAACAAGTCTTTTCCACCTTCAGCAAAGACAACTCTATTGGTTTTAGTGTCAATTGTAAGCTTCAAACTGCATTTTTCTCCTGAGAACAAAAACATTTTACTAAGACCAAATTTCTGATTTTAGTACAACTTTTAAATACTGATTTATGTGTAACAACAGTTCGAAAGTAAACTTTTCAATTTTGATCGCAAACTTAGGCTTGAATTTTCAAAAAATTTGATGATATAAACGATAGTATAAGTAACAATAACTGATAATTTAAGATATTTGTAAGGCATATAAAAATTCATGATTAAGAAAAAACTCATTCTCAAAATTTGAAAAGTCTCACATAAATTGGAATAATAGAGGATTAAATGGCAAAACTCCACTGTAGAATGAAAAAACATTTATGTAATATTTTTTTATACAATTAAAATATGACTAACCATTGTTTGATTTTCTCCATCTTGTCTGTCTGAGAAAAAGGTTAGTTAGAACTATTTTGGATCTCAAAGAAACCTGCAAGAACTCTTGTTTCTGGATTTGGTTGAACAAACCAAAAACATTAAACATTAATCACTCATGATCATTAATTGAATTTCCAATGCTATTAAATGGTTTGCATAATCTATAAACAAACTCTTAAATTGACCCTTAGTTGCTAAGTGGCAAGTAATACACCTCAACATGATCACAACTGACAACCAAACACTCCAACTCGTTCTATTGTGTCTTATGGACATCCAATGATGACGTGACATATAAATTTTGAACGTGTCTAGATGATCATTATGTAAGTTGGAGTGTTCAACTGACAGTGTGGGGACAAGTTCAGGTGTCTAGGTGCATACTCAAAGTTAAGAATATTTACTTACCGGATCGGATGAGTCCAAATTTAAATGTCTGTTTATATATTATGCCTAAAATATTTAAAATCAAGGGACATAAAAGTAACTCAAGTGATACATGAAGATTTTCTTACCAAATCACTAATCTGAAAATCAATGGTCTTGTGTTGAAGTTGATCAACTTGTGTCTTAAATGTTCTTAGCACATTGATCACACTAGTTGCAGATATTGGTGCAATGAACAAATCATCTGTGATGATCCATGTCATGACTTCACCAACTTCATCAAGTTGCATAAAATTTGGGATCATGTTGGCTAGACAACCAAACACAACTAGGCTGCCTAATGAAATATGCAATTGGTAATTTGAGTATAGTAAATAAAAAGTCAATGAAGTCTTTTCCACATTTAGCAAACACAACTTTATGAGCTTTGCTATCAACCAACAACTTCAAACCAAAATTTGTAGTTTCCATGACTTGCTCCATAACTTGTTTCACAATTCCTAATAACCAAAAGGAATTTCATCAGTCCACCTCCAACAAGGTCAATTAATTAGAAGACATATGTATATACACAAATACAATATGGAGACTCCAACATATAGAAAGTTGAAACTATTCAGTATTGACGTAACACACCTTTTAAGGAGCAATGAATAGAATGATAATTTTATCATATCATTTTTAAATATAATAAGTTTAATGCATTGTCACACGACTATAATTAAAATTTAGAAACTAAATGATAACTTATCTCTTGATTTTCAGAAAATAGACAAGTCAAAATGAACATCTATGAGACTCTTATACTCACACTCTCGTTCATAATTGAGTATATTAAAATATAATTATTGAAAATATATTGAAATTATAAATTAAATGCTACTTTTCTTTTATGCAATTCAAAAAAAAAAAAGATAATGTTTTTTGTTGAAATTTCTTATTCATTCATGCTATTGAAGAAGAAAAACTATATTTTTTGAATCATTTATATCTTAAAAATCAATTACAATATAACATATTCATAATCCAACAATTGAGGTATGGGGAGGATAGAGTGTACACAGACCTTGCCCCTACCTCGTAGAGATACAGAGGTTATTTCTTATAGATCGTTGGTTTAAAATAATGCACCTTCAAGCAATTTGGATAAAGAAATACAAAAGTAAGAGTAGCAACAACCACGAAATAATGTGAATCATGAAGAATATTACACACATACATAGGAATGAACAGTATGACAACAAATTAACGTGACATTTGAAGCAAAAGAAACACAAGTGATATCTGAAGAACAAAAAACTATGAGAAAAGTGTTAATACCACTAGTAAGAGAGGAGGTCCAACTCGACCACTAAGTCTATCCCGCGCGCATACTAACTAATCTTCTACCCTATCCACGGCCTTCAAACACTTCTATTATAAGGTCATGTCTTCACTGCTTCAGTAAGCTGAAGAAAAGTCTGGGTTGAAAGTCATGTTGAATCTTGTAGTCACTCACTAGTTGAAGCTACTTGTGCAAGTGATGATTTTTTCTAGTTTAATGTGTTTGTAACTAATGATCACACCTGTAATAAATTTGAAGGCGCTTAACAGATTCTTTGACTACATGTGTTGTTATACTTCTTTATTCTGCAAGGCTTGAATAATTTGAGGATGGATTCTTTTCAACAAGGGAAGAATGATGGGGTACGAATATATCATCGTTGATATGAAGACCATCAACTAGATCTGAAGTACTTTAAAAACCTTAGAAGATCAATAAAAGAAACATGAAAAGTTTATAACATACAAAAGAGAGATTACATTTTTAGATAGATAATTGCCTAGACAAAATAATTTTCTTGCTTTTAGCTTGAGAGTATTGTAGTAACTATCATAGGTTTGTTATCTACTATTCTAAATAAGTAGTAGAAACTAAGGTTTATCTCAATAGTTAGTTTTTGTTGAACATTTGATGTCCGGGCCCCTTTGTGAGTTGTATGAAAACCCTAGTATCGCTCCAATTGAACCATCTTGATTACTTGGGTGAATATTCTCCTCATACGAGTTCAATTTTCTTTCTTCCTTGAATTTATAATTCTAGTAATTAAATATCTTTTAATTGCTAGATTTTCGTTTCTTCTTCTAAATATTATCCCATTCCTTTTTATTTCTTACATATATATATCCTTGTTATCTTATCTTGCTTATTTAATTGTAAACCTATTTGTTGTTGTTGCATCTAGAATCATATCATTAACGTGTGTTGCACTTTGACATTTTTGTGTTCTTTTTCATTAATTTACTATTCTTATCAACCACTTCAAATTTAAGCATAAATGGTAAAATTTGAGACCGCTTAAAAAAAAAGATGCAAGCTATAACTAATAATAGTAGAGGACGAAGCTAATTAATAAATCAAAACTTATATAAGTATTAAATATACCATTTCATAAATATTTGTAGGAAGCAATAGAAGAAAAAAGGCATACCAAGTATATTTGTGCCGCTCCTTTATTGTTTATTCTAATGGTGAGGGTGATTTATATTCATGATTTATAAGTTTATTTATATAAGCTAGGTATTGGATGGGATTTAAAGGACGAGGTGGGATGATACATTACTAAATTAATTTTGGCCGTTGATGGCTATCTTAATGGATTACGTGAATCTAGGAATGACAAAATGGATAAAATTCACGGCTATTCATCTGATTCAATCCATTTTAAATGAATTATTATCCAATCATTTTAAGATTGTAGGTAAAATATGAATCAATCTATTTTATTTATCATAAATACGAATATCGTGTGATTGCTACCCCTCGAATCAACATTTTGGGCATGACCGACACTCGAAATCATTATTGTCCGGCCTCAAATGCTATAAGATTGACTACTGAAAATGTGAAAGATGAGAAATAATAATTATAGGCTGAAAATGAAATATATTTTTTCATTTTTCCAAAACTGAGAACATCTGAAATAAATATAAAAAAACTAGGATGAAACTACTGTGACTAAATGAAGTCTCAAGTAACTAAACTAAATGAGTCTACCGGGACTTAACTCAAGCTGCCTGTAAACAAAATACCTATGATTGAACAATAAACTAATAAATCATAACTGAAGTCTTGAAGATGCGAGGAGGACTCTTGTCACGTCCCGAGCCTATACCTTGGACGTAGACGACACTCGAGAAACATTGTTGATCCCCAAGCGGACCCTTGGCCTGACTAACTACTTAGCGAAAGACTAACTCAAGCAAATTTAATAAGATTTAAAACAGAATTTAAATTCAAAAGTCTAAAAACTACTCAAAACTCAAACTATATCAAAATACTATACTCAAAGCTGTCTGAAAATAATGATAGTTTGTCAAAATAGTTCAAAGGAAATACCGATAGAAACTCAACACTAACTATCGATGAAGCCTCTATAGTTCAACATGGATGTTAGACAAGACCCACGACACTCAAAATTACCAAACTAAAAGACAAGAGTGGAGTCCTCCGGAATGCAAGGAAGGCTTACCAAAGCTATCAAGAAGTGCAAAGTGATCTCAACAGAGCGCTTGTTAATGATCATTCACACCTACATATGCATCATAGAAAGATGCAGGTCGAATGACATCAATACATTGAATGTACGAGAATGTAATAAGCTGAATGAATAAATAAATGAACTGATAAGGCTGGAAGAATACTCACCTCAACTCAACTAAATACAAAGAAATAATAAGATAAGAAATTTTTAAACTTCATAAATAAAATATGCTAACTCAAGGATGTATATAAAAATACAATAAATTACTCTTTACTCTTATTTGAGAGATTCTCTAACCGACAATCATCACTATTAGCTACGTGATGATACAAAATCTCCCCCACGCTACCAGACTTGTCCTATACCTTTCAGAGGTATAAAACACATCAACTAAGTGGATTCACTAAAGCTCTGCTCGAAAGAAATAAGGAATCATCTAAAAAGTATGATCATTTACCCATGTTGCTTACATGGTTTATGAGGAATGTGATTTTTCTAAATCCATCCCCATATTCATGCTCAATACCACTCCCAATAAATATATCCTCATGCTCAAATGTATAAAACATACTCTTTCTCATTTTGAGGTACTTGCTCAAAATATCCTCTTAAGAGAAGCAACTGCTATGAAAAATCTCTAAACTCATTAAAGCATTTAGAAATCAAAATTTATCTTTTCTCAATGTAAAAATGATACATTTGAGAATTCTTAGTTCCCTTATACTCTTTCTCAAATCATGTGTCACGCCCCGAGGCTACCCCCTAGGCGTAACATGGGATCAAGGATCCCGAGTGACCTCAAGCTAACCCTGAGTCTGCATATATCAAGCATACTAGAAATAACTAAGTAAAACATGATCTATGCGGAAGCTAAAAACAGTGGATATCTGAAATGGGGAAAAACCCAACTAGTCTGAATATGTAAAATATAATAAGAATTTAGTGATGACTGAAACAACACTTAATAACTCGAGTTGAATCTAGTACTATTTTTGAAAAGCCTCTAACTAAGTTTAGTTGTTGGGACATACCCCAACTAACTCTAACAAAATTGAAAAACTGAAAGTAAAGACTAAAATAGAAAGCATGTCTATTGTCCTCTAAGTATGAGGACTCGCCACTGAAGCTGATGAGGTCGAATCGAGAATCGATCTAAGCGTGATATGGAAGTTGAGTGTCTGAACCTACATCATGAAACGATGTAGCGCAAAGTATGCATTCGGTACTTGGAATGTACTGAGCATGTAGAATATAGATATGCTTAGCTGAAAAAGTATATAAGCTGAACAATGCATAACTGAGCAAGATTACAATCTAAACAAGGATATAGATATGTACTGAAGTATAACTGAAAGATAACCGGATGCAATGACCAAGTACTAATCATGAAGATAACATGTTGACTGAATACTGAAATAATGTTGAAAACCTAGTCAATGCAGTAAGAGTCTGACTACGGGAGCTACTATTAATCGACATAAACCATGTGAGCTAAACGTGGTGTCCGATGTATACGCCCCATCGAGAGGATCCAATATACCTTCCAAGGGGTATAGAGGCATGACTATGGCGTGATCACTAAATCTGATGCCTAATTGAGGGGACTTATAAACCTACGTGGGCGCGTCGTTGTAGGACTTTGAGGGTACGTGGAACCTTAGTCCAGCTCGGTGCTTAGTCTACTCCCATCTGAATATTAATGAAGCTAAAATGCACCAAATATTGAAAAGCTCAAAACAGACATGCTAACTGAGAATGCAACATTTATATACTGAGAATATGGCATTCAAAATCTGAAGCATGAATTTCTGTCTAGTTGGCCAAGCAAGTATAATTCATGAACTACGATAAATTTATACAAGCTAGGCATTTGACTGATATGCATGGACTTATACTAAATTATCAAGAAACATGTTATTTAGATCAAGGAACCATAATCACAATAAATCTTGAAAATCTAGAAACCCTAGGTCTGAACAATTTATGAGAATCTGAAGAACTAATTGAATTATAGGGACCTAATGGGTGAAAGGAACCCACTAGTGAAATCCCACATACCTGGTGACGAAATCTACGAAGAAATCCTTTGGATTTCGGGGTTGAACTTTGAAGAACACTACTGCTTGTTCTTGAGAGAATTGGTCGCCTCTTTCTCTTCTTTTCGCTCTAAGTTGGGTGATTTTAGGAGAATGAGGGTTTTGGGTAGGTTCTAACTAGATTATTAGGCTTAGACTGAGTAAAAATGACGTAGTTTAGGCATCAAACGACATAGTTTAAGTACCCAGTGCATAGGGGAAAGGACCAAAATGACCCTGACTTAAAACTGACAAAGTTTCATCCACGATGGGACTGACGGGCCGTCATTTGAACCACTGCCCGTCAACTGGGTCGTGGTTTGTTTCCCTGCCCAACAGGGCTCTACTGAAATGAGCATATCTTTTTACACTGATCTTGGATTTTAGCAAACTTGGTGGCGTTGAAAAGAGAACTCAAAGATCCTTAATTTGATAGGTCGTGGGCCTCCTAATTCATTTTTTGCTAAATGATATAACCGTTTGAAGTTGACCCAAAAGCCCTTTCTTTGCAAATATTCTCCAACCCTCACCAATGGCCAGACCTACGGTCCGTAGGTCCAACCACGGACCATATTGGTAGGTCGTGGGTGGGATCAGAGACCCTTAAATCATGGACCCCAATGACGGGACCCCACCTACGGACCCTGGGCCCATCGACGAACCGTGGACCATGGTTGTAGGTCTCATCTGTAGATCCTAAAATTCCTCTAATTCTGGGACTCACATACGAGACCTACCTATGGCTCGTGCATTGAATAACGAACCGTCCTAGTGAACCGTATAAAAATATTGGGACCTGACATTTTTGGAATAATATTAACTCACCAACAATGCCACCACCTACGAACCGTCGTCCCACCTACAGGCCATGGGTGGTGTCGTCTGTGCTAGCCCCATGACTAAGAACAAACTCAAAGTTCTCATCTCCTTAGACCCAAGGTGTTACATTATCTCCCCCTTGGGAAATTTTGTCCTCGAATGAAGACTAAACAAGCTGAGTATGGAGGGAAGGAGCTGCAATCCCTACCACTAAGTACTAGAAACTGATATCTAACTAAATTAAGTTCCATGAACATGCAAAGAGGCTGAAATGCAAGGATAACTTAGTGAACAAGATAGTGAAGCAGAATTTACCAAGAGTAAGTTGAAAGACTGGAGAGGAACTATTACCTCAAGCTGAAACTGAATCGGAAAGAAAGAGGTGAGGGTACTTGCTCTCATGACTGTTTATAGTTCCCAAGTAGCTCCCTTTATGGACTGACTCCTCCACAACACCTTTACTGAAGTGACTTCCTTATTTCTCAACCTATGAACCTGAAGGTCAGGAATCTCAACTGGCACCTCTTCATAAGTGAGACTATACTTCACCACCACACTCTCTAATGGCACTATCGATGCCGGATCACCCATATACTTTTTCAACAAGGAAATGTGAAAGACTGGATGAACCGCTGCTAGTTCTGCTGGCAACTCTAACTCATAAGCCACATCAGCAACACTTTTCAAGATTCTATAAAGACCTATATACTTGGTTGAGCTTCCCTTTCTTTCCAAATCTCATCACCCCCTTCATCAGTGACACATTCAGGAAAAACCAATCATCGATTTCAAACTCTAAGTCCATCCTTCTCACATGTGCATAGGACTTCTGACGACTCTGAGCTGTCTTTATTCTATCACTAATGAGTTGAACTTTCTACATAGCCTCATGAACCAAAACTTGCCCAATCAAGGCTACTTCACCTACTTCAAACCAACCCACCAGAGATCTGCACCTATGACCATATAGTGCCTCTTAAGGGGCCATCTGAATACTAGAATGGAAACTGTTATTATAGGCTAACTTTATGAAAGGTAGGTGATCATCCCAATTACCCTTGGAATCGATCACGCAAGCTCTCAACATGTCTTAAGTTCTGAATGGTATGCTTTATCTGACTATTCGTATGCAGATGAAATATTGTATTGAGATTTACCTGAGTACTGAGACCTTTCTGAAATGATTTCCATAAATGAGATGTAAACTGATAACCTTTATCTGAGATGATAAACAAGGGAACCCCATGCAACCTAACTGTCTCATTGATGTAGAGTTTTAGGTAGTCCTCCACTGAATCTGTAGTCTTAACAGCCAAGAAGTGAGCAGATTTAGTGACTCTGCCCACTATCACCCAAATGGATTCATGTTGTCTGCGAGACAGAGGTAACCCCGTAATGAAGTCCATGTTTATCACTTCCCACTTCCATGTAGGAATGTTAATCTCTTGAGTCACACCTCCTGGTTTTTTATGCTTTACTTTAACTTGTTGACAATTAGGACACTTAGCCATAAAATTTATGATGTCTCTCTTCATGTCATTGCACCGAAAGAATTCTCGTAGATCATTATACATCTTAGTGGAACCTGGATGAATGGAATATATGGAATTATGGGCTTCTATAAGGATCTGATTTCTCAACTCACCCACATTAGGAACACATAAGCGACCTGGATAACGAAGTACACCATCTCCCTCTTGGGAGAAAACCTCTACTCTCTGCTGAAGAACTTCACCTTTTAACTGAAGTAATATAGGATCACTATCATATTTTTCCTTAATCACTGCTACCAATGAAGATTTTGACCCATTTTGAACTACCACACCACCATCTGACGTGTCTGTAAAGCAAACTCTTAAGCGAATAAGCCGGTAAACATCTTTGACTAATTCTTTCTTCTCTTCCTCAATATGTGCTACACTACCCATGGATAGTGTACTGAGGGCGTCAGCCACTACATTGGCCTTACCCGGATGATAGAGCATATTCATTTCATAGTCTTTGAGGAATTCAAGCCATCTCATCTGAAGAAGATTCAACTATTTCTGGGTGAACACATACTAGAGGCTCTTACGATATGTGAACACATCAACATGAACACCATACAAAGTAGTGTCTCCAAATATTTAGGGAAAATACTACGGCTGCAAGTTCGAGGTCACGAGTCAGGTAATTCTTCTCATGGACCTTAAGCTCTCTAGAAGCATAAGGTACGAACTTACCTCACTGCATCAACACACAACCTAGGCCGACCTTGGATGCATCACAATAAATCACATAACCGTCTGAACCATGTGTTAGAGTCAAGACAGAAGTTATAGTCAACCTAGCCTTCAGTTCGGAGAAGCTTTTCTCACACTCATCGGACCACTGAAATTTGACCTTTTTTTTAGTCAACTTGGTCAATGGGGAAGCTATAGATGAAAATCCTTCCATAAACCTTCTATAATAATCGATCAAACCCAAGAAACTTCTTATATCAGTTGGAGATGTGGGTCTGGGACAGCGTTGTACTGCCTTAATTTTTTTGAGAATCTACTTGGATCCCTTCACTAGATACCACAAGACCAAGGAAAGTGACTGACTGTAACAAGAATTCACATTTGCTTGACTTAGCGAATATTAGGCGATCTTTGAGAGTTTGCAGAACAACTCTCAAATGAGGCACATGCTCCTCCTCACTCCGAGAATATATGAGGATATCATCAATAAAGATGATGATGAACAAGTCCAAATATTGTTTGAACACCCTGTTCATTAAGTCCATGAAAGTTGCAAGAGCATTTGTTCGTCCGAAAGACATAACTATAAATTCATAATGATCATATCAAGTCCTGAAGGTTGTCTTTGAGATGTCACTATCTCTGACTTTGAGCTGATGATAGCCAGATATGAGGTCTATCTTAGAAAAGCAACTAGCACCCAGAAGTTGGACGAACAAACCATCAATACGGGGATGGGATACTTATTCTAGATTGTGACTTTGTTCAACTGACGATAGTCAATGCACATTCTGAGAGAACCGTCTCTCTTTTTCACAAACAACACTGGGGCACCCCATGGAGAGATACCAGTTCTAATGAAGTCGGTATCTAGAAGGTCTTTCAACTGTTCTTTCAATTCATTAAGCTCAGTTGGAGCCATTCTGTAAGGAGGAATTTAAATAGGTTGGGTATCTGGAAGGAAATCTATTCCGAAGTCGATTTCCCTTTCGGGAGGAACTCTGGGAAGATCTTCTGGGAATACTTCTGGAAACTCATTTACTACTGGGCTAACGCAAGAGTTGGGGTTCAGATTTTGAATCCTTAACCCGAACGAGATGATATATATATAGCCTTTGGAAATCTTTTTCCTAGCCTAAAGGTAAGATATAAATCGACCCATACGCACTGAGCTACTACCCTTTCATTCTAAGATTGGCTCGTTTGGAAACTAAAACCGAACGATCCTAGTTCTACAATCGACTGAGGCATAACATGAATGTAACCAATCCATGCCTAGAATGATATAGAAATCTACCATTTATAACTCTACAAGGTCTACTGAGGTGAATTTTTGAGAAACTATGACACGGTAATTTCTGTATACCTGTCTAGCTATAACTGGGTCACCGACTGGAGGAGAGACTGAGAAGGGTTCTGAGAGAGTTTCTGGACTGACACCGAAATTTACTACTATATACGAAGTTACAAAAGACAATGTAGCCCCTAGATCTAACAATGCATAAACATCTAAATGGAAGACTCTCAACATACCAGTGACCACATCGGGAGAATTTTCCTGGCGATCCTGAAGAGCATATAACCTGTTTTGGCGCTGACCACCACCAGTACCAGACGAGGGACCCTACGGAGTGGGGCGACCTGCTGGAGCTGCTGAAGTAGTAGACTAAGTCTTGTTACCTCCTTGTCCTTACTTGGAAAAAGGGCAATCCTCAACCTATGACCAGACTGGCCACACCTAAAACACTCCTCTCTTCCAGCTAGACACTCAACCGGATGGTTCTTATCACACTTTGGGCAAGTTGGAAAAGTGTGGTTACCTGAAGCATTCCTCTGTGACTTAGAGCTTGATGCCCTGAAGCACTACCCTTTCACATCTAGGCTGTACTTTGGGTCATGATAGGAAAAGACACATCACGATCGTTAGCCTAAGGGATGCAATCGCGAAGGTCAAAAGGATCTACACCAGAAACTGAAAAAACCAATAACTAAAAAGAAGGAAAAAGCCTCTGAATGGATCATTAGAAATCATTCGGAGTACGATAAAAATAAACTAGGCATGCTACCCTACTAGAATCAACATTCCAAACTTTATGGAATTGTCATATTTTTGAAAAGATGTCAAAATGATAGAATTCCCCTCCCAGACTACTCTTAAGGCTTAAAACACAACTTCTCACCCAAACACCCAAAACTCAATCTAAGGCCTCGAAAACCTTACCAACCACATTACTAGCTCAAACTCAATGTTCCAGAAGCAATGGAACTGACGTAATTCCCATCTGATCCTTGGAACTCAAAACGTTGACCAAAGTCAAACGTATCATGAATTCTTAACTCAAGAAAGGTCAAATCATTGAAAACACACTCAATCGCATCAGAGACAACACCAACCATTCTCAAAACACAAACTAAGCATGAAAATGCAAAGGAGAAGGGCAAAATTGTAATTTCACAATAAAAGCAAAATCATAAGAAATGGGACATTACAGTAGGTCCAACCATAGACCATTCTGGCAGATTTCTATTATGGGTGTTTTGGTATTTCTTGCCCATTCAACCCCTAAACTATGTCGTTTTGGCCTTATAACTACCCTTAAAACCGTTATTACTCTTAAAACATAGCCTATTCCCTCTCATTCACTCAATTCCCATAAATTTCCCCAAAATCTTTTTCTCCAATTTTCTCTCAAGAGCACTCGAGGCAAAGCTAGGGTTTCAAACTGCAAGGTCTCATCCTCTAGAAAATTCTTAAGGCTTTGATCATCAAGGAATGTGAGAATTCATCAATGGATCCCTTTCATCCATTGGGTTCCAAAAAAAAACTCAAATCTTCAATTCAATTTCACCCAATTTCAAGGGTTTCATGTCAAATATTCACGGATCCAATTTATTTATGATTAAATTGATATTATTTGATCTTATTATGCATAATTTGATTCAATTACATATTTTCTAATTGATTTCATATGGACCCATGCTTTACACTTAATTATGACTATGAACTTATGAACTTCTATTTATGTAATAATTATGGATTCATGCATGTTTTATTAAATTGATGATTTATGATTAAAGAATGTTTAAAGAGGAAATGTCAATGATTTGTGAAAGGTTTCCTCACATATGAAGGAAAATCATGGTTTAGATGCTTAAAAAGGAAGTGTCTCATGAACAAGCTTATGAAAACATAATTTTGTAATGAGCTATTCTAATATGAACTTATGATTGGATTGGTAGTCATAATTGTTGTCTTTCCAAGTATTTTGACTATGATATAATTATGACATTGTCTATTCCGTTGGAATTTTACTTAGCACCAAGAGTACTTTGAGATAGAGGCTCTTCCGTTAGTAAAGGTCGGGTCTCTAGAAGCAATCTCCTTGTCCCTAACTATGTGCCCGTAGGATTGTCTTAAATGACCTAAGCTAGTAGATCCACTTTAGCCATAATGAATGATACGGAGTTCTACCTTGGCAAGTAGACTCTCTCTTTTCAGTGTAAGGTTACACCGGATTCCATGTTATAGCTCACATGGTTTATTATTGGTTAATGGTAAATATCCTAGAAATGAACTATGTTTTCTTCAAAAGCCTTTTCAAAGCTTTCCCTACGGTTTTCAAGTATGCATTGAACTTGTTCTTGACTTATTATTTCTCTTTAAAGACTTTTATTACGTTTTACTTCGTCATGCATATTATGTTTAAGTTCATTGTGCTATCATGTCTATGTTCTTATTTCACTTCCCTATACTTAGTACATTCATCGTACTAATTCATATTTGTTCTATATTGTCTCATAATATAGGGTCCAATGCTTCTCCTCCTAGCCGAGGCTAGATTGGGATTCCTCAGTTGATTGTTGATGGTGGTGAGTCATCATGATTCGAGTGCAAACACATAGATTTTTTACAACTTTTATTGTCTTTTAGTTTTACACTGGTACGTGGTGTATAGGTGATGCTTATCATGACCAACGACACTATCCTACGATATGAGTGTCTACGATCGTCGATAATATAGTAACCCAACCAAGGGTTGGGGTCGTGTCCCAAGGGAGCGGTGTTGAGAATCAGTAGCCAATTAGAATTTCGTTTGAATTAGTCGTAGCTAAAAACATTTGCGATAAAATACATTGTAAATTAAATGGGGTGACACAAAAGTATCAAATATCAAAAGGGTTTTGTAACAAGTGATAAAACAACAAAATAAACAAGAAAATCAAGTATGGGGAAAGGTTCTTGGGATGTGACCGCAATACAAGTTGAGATAAATCATTGGGTACATGCTTTCAATAGGAAATTTGCAAGACAATAGTGACTAGGCTAAGCTTTAAATGGAAATAAGTTCCCGCTCGGGCAACTTACCCCGTTTAAAATGCGTTCCTCTCGGACACCCATTTGCCGCATGAAGACCAGCCTACGCCTTACCCCACTCACTCTCTCGAGCTGAGTGTTAGGATATGGGACTAGGGCTCACCCTCTCGGGATGAACCTCATGTCGAC
>NW_006238959.1:1017261-1023385 GCF_000226075.1 Solanum tuberosum
AGAAAAATACTATAGACTAATAATAATTTTTACTCTAAAAATTTCCTCCCTAAGACTATAACTCTAACTAGTATTTATAGTTTTCACATATTGTGCTGCGGAGGATCGTTCGGCTATATTAGTCGAGATCACTGATGAACTCAGCGATCGGCCCTTTAATCAGCTCATCGCCATCAGTGTCTTGCCTACAACATCCTTATATTTTGGATCATTGGGCGGTACAGTACTGCTTCGCAGAACTGATCGGCGACTCGCTGACTGCTCCTTTCCTCGCCTTTTGATCCACTTTTTTCAAGACTTCACATACAGGAACAAAGGGCGGTGCATGTCAATTCGGCGACTCGCCAAGTTGGACTCAGCGTTCCACAGACTTTCAGTCCTTGTTCTTTTCAGCCCTTTTTGCTCCATTTTGCGCCTAAGTGTCCATGCTTCCAGTAAAACTTCAAATACCTGAAACTTATGCATTTTTATCAGGTATTGAGATAAAACAGGCATTCGAGGACACTATTTCTATTAAAATAAAACCCTAAATGAGTCCAATTTGTGGACTCGTCAACACCCCCAACTTAAACTTTTGCTTGTCCTCAAGCAAACTCAAGTTTAGCAATTTAAATAAGGTGCCTCAAACAGTGCTACACAAGACTAAATCATGAATGCACACAACAAGACTCAATTTATTTATGCAAGGATCACTTGTGTACTCAAAGATTCAAATTGTGATACACCATTACCAAAGATTCTCATGCTTGTAATACTTGCTACTTGTGCAAGTTCAAGATCAACAAAAGTATCTAAATGCCCTCACGTAAAGAATGATTCCATATTCACACACAGATATAAGTCAGTTTAAGATCAGGAATCAGATACAACGCTCACACTAAAAAAGAGGAACACAATGCATGTTTTCACCAATAGGTTTGCCCTTATTTTCCAATTAACTTTCGATTCAGATTACTCAAGATCAAAAAGGTCTTTCTAAGGCTTGAAATGGGGCTGAGTGCAAAGGTATGGTCATTTAGGCTCAGTGACTTTCTCCTCATGAGTTGTGGCATTCTCAAGGCATTCCCATCTTTTCCTTTATCAATTCTTTTTCTAGTGCTTCTAAGTCACCCTTTTTTATTCTCCTCCATGGATTGCTTGAAATCCGATTCCCTTCGTACTTTATTCCACATTTCATTTTATTTTTTCATTATTTTGAATTGAATTGAAGGGGTTCCATTTTCATGAAATACCATGGGTTAAGGGGGACTTTTCTTGCACTTCTTGACCTCTCCTTTTCCCTTTCACCACACCCCCAACTTAGGCTTTTGGCCTAAGTTGGCTATTCGTTAAACCACAACTCAAGAGGATTGTAGGTAGTGGTTCAAGTAAGGTCTAGGGTTCATCAAGGTCCTTCCAAAGAAAGGTAAGGCTCAAAGAGTGTTCAAAAGAGTTTCACAACGCTCACAGGTAGGCCACAAAAGAGGTATATGTCAAATTTGGCTCACACTCTTAAAGTTCCTAAGATCATCTCAAAGAGGACAACCTTTCTAAATCAATCAGACTAACCGGGCAAATTCTAGGTTTATTCATGCAAGTTTCAAAGCAAGCTAATCAACAAGGCATCGACACTTAAGTCAAACAAGACTACACACTTTCGCTAGTGTGCAACGGTCATTACAAGAAAATTAATTTAATAAATGGCTAGTCACAATGAGATGCAAAAAGTGCACATATTGTCTATGTAACTTCATTTGGCCTCGTCTTAGCTGTGCATTCATGTTTGCTCAATTTGGAGCACTATTCAAGTCATCGGTATTGATTGAAACCGATACTCAAAATTTCTTTGCAAAAGAACAGCCACTTTCAACAGAAGAGGTGGCGAAAATTTTTTGGAAGGATCAAAATTATTTTCAATTAGAACAACAGGAGCCGCAAGCTCAAACATCTATAGAAAAGCAGTATTTAAAACACAAATTAAAGCAAACCAAATGACTCAATTTTAAGCGCAAAACAGCAAAGTATTCACACAAACAAAGAAAAAAAGGGAGAACCTCACCCCACCCAATTAAAGAGCGTTTGTCCTCAAATGCAAGTAAACAAAAAGATATCGACAAGTAAGATAAGAAAAATAACAACGAATCTGAAAGGTGGAGTAAAGAAAGACAAAGAGGGAGTTAAAGAGGGGATCCTGGCTACTTGATTGACTCATATGTCTGGGCTTCAGTGCTGGGAGTAACCTCCAGAAGAACCGGAATCCAATGGCAGGAACTTTGGCCAAAAAAGCCTGCACAGCAGCATCTATCATGATTTCCTCAGTCTTTGTTATGTCATTTGTTGCAGCTCCCTCAAACATCTCTTCATCAGTCTTTGCTTCTACTCCAGAATCTTCTGTCTGCTCCGCTCTACCCCCATATCCAGTAGTAGTCTGAGGCCTCTCAGGCATGGCTGGAACATCCACTGTCCCAAAGACCATGGACACATCAGTGGCCTTCAAGTGATTCACATCTTCTCGCAGCTCAGAAATGGCAGCTTTTAAAACTCTTATCTCACTAGTGGACCCTTACTTGTGCTCACACATCGCTATCCTGTCCATTAGGGCTTCAATGGTAGTGTTCGGGGGTGTCACAACATCATTTAGGGTCGTCTGGATCATGCCTGGAACAGCGGCTTCTAAACAAGCAGCCCGACGATCGGCAGAAAAGGCCATTTGTCCCATCCGGAGTAAGGAAGCGTGGGTGAGTGGGGGCCTGGAAATAGCAGCAGAGGAACCTGGAGTGTCAGTGGAAGTAGCAGTGGTAATGGATATACCTGAAGTTCCAAGAGCTGGAGCGAGCAGAAGTGCTTCTGTAGGTGTAGATCCAGTGGTCGCCACTTCAGTCTGCTTCTTTTCTGCTTGATCCTTAAGATATTTGGCTTCGATCTTTCGGATATTGGTCGAGGTTGTGGGCATCACTTCTACATCTTTCTTGGCATCCATAGGTACTCGAGCATTTCTGCACAATGCAGTGATTAATACCGGAAAATGGAGAGATGTCTGGCTTTGCTTGCACGCATATGGATTTCGGAAGCAATAATCGTTCCCAAATTTATCCTTGTTTTCTCTATGATGCACCCAAGACATTGCCTTAGCAAGGCGAATGATTGATTCATTCTGTGATGGCATAATGGAGCTGCTGATTAACCCGAACCAGTATCTTGCAGCTACGTTCAGATCCTTCTTTTCGATTGGGATTCCTTCTGCTAGACATTTCGGAGTATTGTTATCTGAGATTAGCGGGACCAACCATTGTTTCATCGCATCCAGCTGCTTTGTTCTGATCAAGTGCTGACAGTGATCATTAATCTTATTGGACATACCCGAGGCCACTGTCACAAGCTACCTTCCTTCCTCTGACCACCACATATTCAATTGATTTGAAAGACGCGACTAGTCTCTTTCGCTGAGATACCAATACACTGTATGCACTATCAAACTCTCTGACCCATCTTGGCATATAAGAACCACGTGGTTTTATGAAAACTTGAAATTTGTGATATTTCAGGCACTCCATTATCTCAGGATACCTATCGATCACCCCATCTTTGGACAGTCGTTTCTCTTCAATGATCATTCTTAGTCCATCAGACTTTAATCTATTCGATGATCTAGGCGGGGGGGCTTGTACTGGAGGTGTCAGTAGTATTGCCTGTTCTGGAGCTGGAGGAGTCTGAGCAATGGATCGAGGATTTCTGATCCGCGATGGGTCATTAAGCTATTTGGATCGTAGCTCATTCCTCTGTGCCTCTATCAGTTCATCTTCATCTGAACTCATACTCTCACTGTCGTATGTTGTTGGGTCATTGGTGTAAAAACCCATGCTATCGGAGCTTGCATCTGATAGCTCAACGGTTTTGTCCTTGCCCTTCCCTTTTCTGCTCATATTGGAAAGTTTCGCAACATTGCTTTTGGATGCAGCTGCATCATTGTTGATTGTTATTCCTTTTTTCTTGCTTTGAGTTGGCTTGTTGCTTCTTGTAACTTTGGGTCTAGCCATGTATGTAATCAATAAGGAGTAAGTTAGAAATAAGTAAATCAGTGGTGCAGACCTTTAGTGGCAAACAGATACGCCGAACTCGTCGGTGAATCGCCAAATCTCTTTAACAAGTCGGGTCGAGCTCGCCTACGATTTTGCCCTAATAGCTTTCACTATTCGGCGATGAGAAAGTTCCATTCGCGAATCGCCGACTACTATCGGCGATCAAAGGTTCGTCCGCTGAAAGTTACAGTGCAATGAAGATTCAGGAATGCAGACAGAGGGCGATCGAAGCTACTTTAGGCGAACCGCCTAGTTGTTTGACGAACCCGACCCAGTTCGCTAAACAACCTAACGTGCCTTCCTTCAATTCGAATTCGACCTCGCAAATTCCCAAAATACAATAAACAACTGCAATAGTGAAATTAAACTAAGACCCATGACATTCATCCACTCAAAGCTTAAATCATTTCATGCACAAGCAAAGAGGGATTTCAAAAATCGAGATCAATTAAGCACGATTCTCAGATCGAATCTGGCATTTAGACAAGATAGGTTTATCAGAGAGAAACCTAGCACATGTCAACCCAACCAATTTAATTTTAATAAGAGAACAAAATTTTAGAAGTTTCGGGATTTGGGAGAAACCAACCTCTTATGCTGCTTGAATTGTGTTGAACTGCTAGGAAGCAATGTAATCCCATGCTTTAGCACTAATCAAAAACTAAAATACCAAGAGTATAGAGATAATGATAATTACATACTAGGTGCGGTTTTTTGACAGTAGAAATTGAGTGGAAAATGAACATTTTTCCATTTTTGAAACTATTGGCCTTTAAAAACTGTCCAGCTGTTGCTCATTCAGCGATATTAGTTTGTACTGCTGAATAATTCAGCATTATGCCAAGTGATTGCCCTCGCCGCCAATTGTTACAGACTGTAGCTTGGATCCTGAGTCTGTCGACGGTCTAGATCGAAGTCGCCGAATAGTTCGGTGACTCGCCGAATGGGACTATCAATTACCAATTTTCATTCTCCACATTTTCTCCTGCTAAATGAAGACACCATTATTTCTAGAATAAAACTAAAGCTCGTAAAGGTTTTGGGTTGCCTCCCAAACAGCGCCTTAGTTAACGTCGTGGCACGACGCAAGTCAATGCTTAAATCGGATTTTTGGGGTTACACCTAGTGCATCTAGGTGATCCCACTTGTTCATGCGGATGAGGCTGAGGAAGCACATGACTTAGGAGAGTTTCAATTAGCTGGATAGACCTAGAGTGAGAGTTGCTCATCTGATTTAGCACTTCTACACTTTCTCTAATATTTTCTAGCACTCTATCTTGTTCACTTAGCTTATGAAGAATGATTAATAGCATATTTTTTATACGCTTATTTTCACTGTCCATAGATCCTCTCTGCTCAGTCTGTGGTCTGCATTTGCTTTGATCTCTGGACACCATCTCCAAATCCTCGATCTTGTGAGTCAATTTGTCCATCTGACTTAGCAAAATGATCAATTGTTGGTCCTTCTCAGTGTCCTTGTTGATTTTAGCTGCAAGGTCAAGGAATTTGGTTGCGGTCTCATAGGGATATTTTTCACGAACACTTGGCATAAGTCGGTTCATTATTTCTCTGTTTCCAGGATTTAGACCCCTGTATAAGCATTCCAGTAGAGCTACATCGGGTATTTCATGAGTTGGACATTGCGTCAATTGTGTTTTAAACCTCAACCATGACTCATGAAAGGGTTCTCTTTCTAGATGCTTGAAATTCAGGATGTGATCCCTCAACCTCACCAATTCTGCTGGAAGGTGCTCTATTAGTCCACCATCTCCATCATGTATACTCATTTTCCTGCCTCAACATGTAAACAACTAAACAAAACTAAAAATTAGGTAAGTAAACTACTACTAATAAAAACAACAATTCTATTAAACTAAAAATTCTCAAATAACACCACTCCCCGGCAGCGGCGCCATTTTGATGCTTATCGTGACCAATGACACTATCCTACGGTATGAGTGTTTACGATCGTCGATAATATAGTAACCCAACCAAGGGTTGGGGTTGTGTCCCAAGGGAGCGATTTTGAGAATCAGTAGCCAATTAGAATTTCATTTGAATTAGTC
>NW_006238959.1:1024291-1038937 GCF_000226075.1 Solanum tuberosum
ATGAACTCGGCGATCCGCCCTTTAATCAGCTCATCGCCTTCAGTGTCTTGCCTTCAGCATCCTCATATTATGGATCATTGGGCGGTACAGTACTTCTTCGCGGAACTAATCGGTGACTCGCCAACTGCTCCTTACCTCGCCTTTTGATCCACTTCCTTCAAGGCTTCGCGTACTAGAACAAAGGGTGGTGCATGTCAATTCGGCGACTCGCCAAGTTGGACTCGGCGATCCGCAGACTTTCATTTCTTGTTCTTTTCAGCCTTTTTTGCTCCGTTTTGCGTCTAAGTGTCCATGCTTCCAGTAAAACTTCAAATACCTGAAATTTAAGCATTTTAATCAGGTATTGAGATAAAACAGGCATTCTAGGACACTATTTCTATTAAAATAAAATCCTAAATGAGTCCAATTTGTGGACTCATCAATAGGTTACGTCCCAACCACTCCTATGATATTAGAAAGGCTATGTCAAACTTAGTAGTATTTTGCTTATTCTCTTATGTACTCTATTGGTATCTTTTATCACATCATATGAGTTAAGACTTATATATCTTATTCTCTCTTATTGTATTTCTTTTACGCCATGCTTATGTCAAGTGGCTTGTTTAAGGCCTCTTGGGTTCTTATTTTCCATGTCACGTCAAGGGTATAATTTGGATCGTGAAATAGACGAGCCAGTCAAGTTATTATTTTCATGCATTTTCAAATACTTATTATTATTATTCAGACTTCTTTTCGGTCTTTTAGATAAAGTGTTGAGTCGTATTAGTTGTGTTTGTATCTTTGTGATGCTCACCGCCATAAAGTTTCCGTGTAGTGTTTATGTCTCTGTATAGCAGTGAGCCAGACCAAGGATTTCTTAGGACCAGAAATGGTTCTGAGTGTCGGTCACGTCTGGCGTGTAGACGTGTGTGACACCCAAGATTTCTGCTAGCCTCTGAACTTTAGTCACCTCCTTGATAGGAAACAAGTTGTTCTTTCCCCAATTAACTTTTAACCCAGCAACAGCTTCAAAAAATAATAAAATTATCTGGAATCTTATCTTTTTCTCATGAGGCTCACAGAAGATGATTGTATCATTTTCATGGAACAAGTGACATATATCCTTAACTTCTCCACGTTTCCATTTATTTGGAAACCTTTAAGCCACATGTTCTGAATAGTCACCATCATCGACTATCAAACCCCCTCCATCACCAAGATGAATAAGAAAAGTGATAAAGGATCACCATGTCTAATTACCCTTTCCAAAGGAAGGAAACCCAATGATTCACCATTCACAGGGATACAAAATCTCACAGTGCTACTACAGAATCTCATCCAGCCCAACTATCTTTCTCTAAAGACCATTTGTTTCAGAGTGTTCAGCAAGAAACTCCAATTTACATGGTCATAGCAAGGAGTCAACAAAACCATGTAATATGTTTCTTCATTTGTAACAATGTATTATTAGTCATGTATCCGGACTTTAAGAGCAGCACATGATATGCAAACTATTGTCATGCCGATGAAGAAGAGAGTATAGGCGCTTGTTTTTATAACTAGACTATTTACCTTTAACTATAGGCACACAAAATGAAGAAAAAGGGGTGGAAATTGAACAAAAGTCATGTGATAAACAAAACAATATTTGCATTGAGTAGTTTTATCAAAAAAACTCAATATGATTTACATAAATCTCATAGCCATTAAATATTCTCACATTGTTCTAACCCTAACTATTTGTGTGATTTCACAATTACTTGTTCATTTATCAAATTGTTACAATTAGCTAGATAATATATTCTCAAAATTCAAAGTCTCTTGAATAAGTAATTTATTTAAGTTCGAAATAGTTAACAGCTAATCATAAGACTTTGTGGCTATGACACACTAATTCGTGTCGCTTGTGTGACCATGTGTACTTGTGTATAAAGACCTCAACATTGCACATACATATTTTTAAACAAGATAGTTTCTAAAAACATAAATATTTAAGTTCAATCCATAACTGATAATCGTTTACACTAAAAACAATCAAGAATACAAAGTACATAACAAATTGAAGTCTGAAACCAAATCATTTGCTAGCACTGTCCAAGCTAAAAGACATTATTCCCATAATTTTTCTTTCAAATAAATGCGAGATCGTCAAACTCATCCCTCTAAAGAAATGTATCACTTACCACTGTCTTTGATTGAAAGGATGCTTCTAAAAATCCTAGAGCATGCCAATCAATTAAGAAAGTAGTCACAAATTCAATGTCATTATTGAAACGAGATCGAGAACTTAACTTCCACAAACTGGCAATATAAAGTAAACGACCTCCTATAACAAGTTAAAAGGCATTAATAGTATAAATTGTTATGTCAATATATATAAGTTAAATCATTCTCGAGAAAAGTATATGAAGTAAAGGCTCACCTCATTAACACCAAACTCAACGATCTTCACTTCAAACTTAGCAATTGATTCTGCATTAGTACACATGTCAAGCTTTGACAACGTAGATATCATAGACAAGGGGGTTATTGACAAATCATCAGTTACCATGTACACTATTAGTCCTTTAACATAACCACCATCATTATCCAAAAACATGTTTGGAGTAGCTGCACATACAAGGAAAAGCAAAACAACCTTCATCAATGATGTATTTGTGATATATATACCAAAAATAGAGAAACTACAATTGTTAATCCAATAGAAATCAGAATTAGTGGAATTCAAATAAAGCCTTTCTTACTTTTTTTAAAGTCCATATGAAATTAATATCAAACAGACAAACTGAAACAACAGATAGAGTACTAAGAAACTACCTTGAAATAACTCCAAGGCTTGAGACCAAGATTTTGATTCACTTGATATGAGGAGTTCATCCTTTGTTTGATTGGACTTGATATAGGCTTCATTTAGATTTTGAACACTTTGGTCTATATTTCCAATAGAACCAACTCTATTGATTTGTATTTGGTTGATAAAAGTAGCAATTGAAAGTTGAGGTAAGCTCATGTGAAACCAAGAAAAAGTCCTTTCCACCTTCAGCAAAGACAACTCTATTGGCTTCACTGTCAAGTGTAAGCTTCACACTACATTTTTCTCCTGGGAACAAAAACATTTAATAAGACCCAATTTTTTAATATTTGTTTTGTCTCAATTTATGTGTGACGACAGTTCAAATGTCAAACTTTTGATGATATAAATGATAGTATTATAAGTAACAATAACTGATAATTCAAGATATTTGTAAGGAATATAAGAAATCATGGTCAAGAAAAAACTCATTCTCAAAATCCGAAAAGTGTCACATAATTTGGAATAATAGAGGAATCCAAAAAATGTCTTTTTGGTGCAATTCAAAGGATGTTTTTTCTCATTTCTCATTCACACCTTAAAACTCCAACATAACACCATTACAAACATATATTTGCAACCAAAAACATTAAACATCAATCACTCATACTCATTAATTGAATGTCCAATGCTATTATTAAATGGTTTGCATAATACATTATCGTGGCAACTAAACACTCCAATAAGTATAGGCTGAAAATAAAATATAATTTGCTAATATTTTTTCAAAACTGAGAACATCTTAAATAAATATAAAAAACTGAACTGAAACTACTCATGACTAAATGAGCCTATTGGGACAAGAGTCGAGCTGCCTGTAAACAAAATAACTAAAATTGAACAATAAACTGATAAATCATAACTTAAGTCTTGAAGATACAAGGAGGACTCACTACAAGTTGAGTGTTAAGATCTAGTGGAACGTCTGAATGTGGATCTGAATCTGAAAAATAGAATTTATATCATAAAATGATATAACGCAAAGCAGCGTCAATACATGAAATGTATATTGCATGCAAAGTAAAAATTGTGTATAATATATACATAATAATTGAAGGATTGTAAATTTGAGAATGAATAATATACATACAATAACTAAAAGATTGAGAGTCAAAATAGAGACATATGATATAATTATTTTTAAAATATTCTATGAGATGCGATAAACAAAATGAAAAATTGTTAAATATACTAAAACTAAATATCTAAACTGAAAATCTGAGAAAGGCACTAAAATTGAATAACTCAACCGAAAAGCTGAGACATGCACTAAAATTGAACATCTGAACTGGAAAAAAAAGACGCATGATGTCACAATCCAAAAATCGGGCGTGATGGCACCTGTCTTAACCCACCAAGACAGGTCAATCTAAATCTAAATAAACAGGATAAATACGTAAATAAAACAGAATAAGGGACTAACATAATATGAACATTGCGGATAAATATAGCATAACTCAAAATGCCCCCAAGAACTAGTGTTACGTGTACAAGCCTCTAAGTATTACAATAGATTCAAAAGAAAATACAAGTTTGAATATCCTTGTAACTAGTACAAAACAAGGACATAACGAAAGAGTAAGCGATGTCTGCCAAAGTGACAAGCAGCTACCTCACGAACTACTCAAGCAAGCCACTTGACGAAGGTGAGAAGGAGTAATCAAGATGATCTAGGCTTGTAACTACACAAGTGTAGAAGCAACAGAGTTAGTACTAAACATCAACAGTACTCAACAAGCAATCCTAAATAACTCTAAGTTAAGAAATACTGAACACAAATACTCCAACCACACAATTCGAACCTCCACAACTACAACATGTATAGACTTAATCAGCCAAACCAAATTGTTCACACTAAATAACAACAGAGCATGTATAGAACGTCACAACTTTCACATCAACACATATAGTTAAATCACCACAGTATTTCAAAATTCAACAACCACAATAACATATCATCATTCACGAATAATAAGAAGCAAGATGAAGTGCAACGCGATGTAGTGCAATGTCATATAGAGTGATGCATGTCTTTCCTAATGATACACACTCACAAAACCTTAGTCTGGGACCCATGTATCGCGGTGTGTGACACGACCGTCAATATAATAGAATTCGTCGCAGAGTGCGACACATCCCTCAAAATTATAATATACATAGCGGCGTATGACACAACCCTTGAAATGGTACATCTTTTGTGGTTTTTTATTTTCCATGGACATCACATAGTGTCCATCATAACAGTGCCTTAGTACCAATGAAAATAGGCGTATAAAAATACTCAATGAAAGGATGAAATTACACCACCAACATCTAATCAAATAATCAAGGCACTTCATCAAGGTGAATTAATATAATCTTTCAAGTATTCAAGGCACAATCTATATCACAAACCAACAACATTTTTATTTTACCCCAAGTTATCATCGCAACACTTATTCAACATTTACAAGACAAAAAGTATACAAAACTCTTCATCAATTTTCATTACTCACAATCACATAATGACATACAAAGTCCAATACACTTAACAAAGAATCAAGAGGTCCACTTGCCTTAAAAGAGAGTGAAATCAATTTGGTACTTGGCCTTCCCTTTCTGATAAGTCTCCAAATCTACCAAATCTAATCAAATATGTAATCTCAATAAAAATCATGAACAACAACATGCATAAAGTTGATTTTGAAAACTAGGTTAGAAACGACCCAAAAATCAATCCCGAAGGGTAAGGGTAAATCTGGAATTTTTATAGAAAATTATAATACCCAAATATTTTGGAACTCAAAAGTAAAATTGTAACGAAAAAAGAGTAACGACTCGAATATGAAATATATCTTTAAAGATATCTTACTCATTCTTAGGGAAGTTCAAATATGAAATTTCATCAAAAACAGAGTTAAAATCGACCTTGAAATCCTCAATTTATCAAACTTTAACTTTACCAAAAAAAACTCAAATTCTCAAGTTTATACGCATTTAATATGATGAACATAATTGATGAATCAACAAGTTTATGCCAAAATCAATTTACCCATAAACATAAGGATCTTAAAAATACACTTTTCATCAAAAAAAAAACTCAGTCTAAATCAATAAAACTCCAATTTCCCCCTAAGAAATACACGGATAAGGAAAGAAAACCATATACATAAATCATGAGATAATGCCAAAATGAAGATTAGAACTAACCTCCATATTAAATCGAGAAGAATGTCACAAGAATCACTCCATTTCGAGCTCTAGAACTCCCAATATACTCAAAATACCAAATGAACATAGTCTGAAATTTTAAATACCTGAACAGCAATATTTACACCAGAAATCAGCAACTTAAATTTTCACTAAAAAAGTCATAACTTCCTCATACAATAGAGAAATGACTTGATTCTATTTCCTAAATGTATTAAATAATGACACGGACCTGCTCGTTCATTCAAAACTCAAGTCTGTGCTCGTTTACCTAGTCAAATATCATTTCTGCTCGATAAATAATTATTTCATATATCGTGATAAAAGTCTAATCTCGACTTAGTGAAAATATGCACCAAACATTGTTGATCAATCCTATAATTCATGCTCAAACTTTTAGAAGTTTTAGAATAATTTTTTGATCTTTAAAACTAATAACAAACCTTTTAGTTGAACAAATTGTTGAAACAACGTCAAAGTACCTAAAAAGCTTAGAAACTCACTCAAAACTCATCTGGAACCTCTCAAACACAAACCAAATATGCTACAAGATTGGAGATGATATTTCAGACTCAATGAAATCATCAAAACACCCAAACAAGGTCACCTCAATCCAATATTGACCAAAGTCAACTTTAATTAAGAATCTCCAAATTTCTAAATAAGGACATGAAACTCATCCAAAAGCTTCGGGAACTGAACCATACCTTCAGCTAGACCAAAGATCATCATTTGGACCTAGTGGAATCATCAAAACTTGAAAATGACCTTTCTAACCTCAAACATTGGCTAAAGTCAAACTTTAGTCTTAACTTTCTCTGCATCTCGTCTAATGGCTCAAAATCAAACCAAAAACCTTGGGACCCAAACCAACCATTCATCAAGGCCAGAAACCACATTCTGGAGCCAGCAGAACTATCGAAATGCCATTTCGATCTTGCAATCACCAAATATTGACTTTGGTCAAATATCTTATGCTTCAACTTTTAAAATACAAAAACTCATCTAAATACCTCAAGACCTGAGCCAGTAGTCCTAGTAACTCAAAAGTCACGTTCGGAGCAGAAGGAACTAACAAAATTTCATTACGAGACTCAAAACTTCAAATGTTGACTAAAGTTCATCTTTTCAACTTAAAAACTTCCAAAAGTCCAAACTATCAAAATTCTCAACTTTACGATCTTGTTTAAATCAATTCTCAAAATCTTATCAAACACGATTCGGGCAACTATAAGGAGGATAACATGGTAAGTTTCCAAAAAAAAATCAAAAATGACCTTCGAGTCATTGCTCATGAACTAAAGCTGAATATATGAATTGAGCTAAACTGAATGTTGTCTAACTAAATATCTATATCAAAACTATTTATAATTGGTGGCCTTATACCATAATCATACTTAGATAAAAATATTATTGAGTTTTTCTGATTTGGAAATTTTTTTATAATCGACATACACCGTGTGAGTTCATGATGTCGGACCTCTGAGCTAATTGGGAGATGATCTTTATACCTTATCAGGGTATTGAACTTGATAAACTAGGGATCAAAAATTGTAACGCCCCAAATTTCCAAACTATGATCTCAGTCATTTTTAAATGCATATAGACTCCAAATCCTATGGTTTTTAATGTTGGATAGATATTTAAAATATTTCCTTTCTTTGGAAAGATCTTTGGATGTGAATTAAGGTCATAAGGTATTCCTAGAGTATTAAGATTTTGTGTCCTAATACCAAGAACATTAAAGGTCGTGAAGTCTTTGTTCCAACTCCTTAAGGAATTTAATCCCCTCACTGTACCCGAAGTTGTGAATTATTTCCTCTCAGTATTAAATAGATATACCTATTAAAGAAGTAGTGGTACCTCACACTTCAATAACATCAGCGAACTTAAAGTCAGCAACAAAATCATACAAAGACTCAACTTTGTTTGTAAGAAGGCATAATACATAAGCATGACCTTTAACTTGGCTTCAACGGACAACTATGCCCTCCAACTTTGAGTGTGCACAAGTAGGCACTTAAACTTACATAAAATTGAACAATTAGACACACGTGTCCTACATGGCATAATACACGTAGGACGTCACGTAGGACACAAAATTGCCATGTAGAGTGTTATGTAGGACGAATGTGTCTATTTGTTTAATTTTATACAAGTTTAAGTGTGTACTTGTGCACACCCAAAGTTAAAGGTCATAGTTGCCAATTGAAGCCAAGTTAAGGGTCGTATTTATGTATTATGCCTTGTAAGAAAATGTATGCAGACGGAGGATATTTGATGTAGAAGATTGAGAGAAAACCTCTATATTTATAGCGAATGAGAGGTGTGAACTCACATGTTCACAATAGACTCATCTGTTCAGAAAAGGCGTAGTGTCTTTTCGGAAAAGAAATGTCTATTCTGAAGGACATGGTTCTTTCTGAAATAGCTTCACAAATTTTAAATTAATTATGTTACATGAATTAATTAATTTAAATTAATTTCATGGATTAATTAATTCTAAAATAATAAATTTTGTCTAAAAATTATCAGTCAAATCATTTGCAAAAGCTGAAGTCAAGGCCGAGCCTATTAGTAATGCTTGCATTAATTATGCAGAGACTATTTCTTATGCATTATTTAGTTTGGTGTATTAGAAATAGCATACCTTACATAATTTTCTTTAAAATATTTAGTTACAAAGATACCCTCCACAAATAAAGTGGAAAAGATTAAAAAAAAAAAAAAGGCTTTGAGGGACAATTGAGTTTTTAACCATGTTAATGCATGCAATAAATTTTCCTGCATTACTATCATGGATTTCCATGTATTGATAATACACAATAGAATGTATAACTAATGCAATACATAAGTTGAAAAAGTGCACCAAACAAGGTACTAATAATATACAAAGCTAATGCATGCATTATTTCTTCTAATACACTCTACCAAACGACCCTTATATGTCTTCCAGTATGATACTAATACTCCATTTCCCTTCTGGAATTTGTTGCATGGCTTGTGAATCTATTTTTATAGTAATTTGTGATATGAAGCACATACCCTTCCGGTATGGGTGTACAAAATCGAACCGAAAATCAAACCAAACCGCAAATCGAGTCAAATCAAAAAAGACCCGACTAGTGGTTTTGGTTTTGACTTTGGTTTTGGTATTGAAAAAAAAAATCCGACTATATATGGGTTGGTTTGGTTTTAACTAAAAAAACCAACCCAACATTATATATATAATTTTAAAATTTTATTTTATACAGAAAATATTTACTTTGATATAATTTTTAAATATTTCTTATACTTTTTCTATAGTTTTTATATTTTAATATATTATTTCAAGTTTGAAACTTAGAATTCTGGATGGTTCAATAAAGATTATAGTCCACATATGTTGGTAATTATAATAATGCTTAAATCAAAATCAAATAAATACTAATGCAAAAAAGAAAATCAATTCTAACACTAAAAATGACAATAATATTGAATATTTGGTCTTTAGTTTTACATTGATTTAGACAACTAAAATTCATAATCTAATTTTAATTTCCTTTAATAATTAGTCATGTAACTAATACTTATTAAACTTATTATAGCATGATTTAGTACTTTTAAATTATGATCATTTTCGTTATGACTTGTTAATTTGCAATATTTGTTTACGCGATTTCATTATTATTTTTTTGTCGGATATTTTAATGTCATTAATCATATCATATTTTGTGTTATTTTCTTAAGAAACATCTTAGATAGTTGTATTGTGGTAGGACTAAAGAAATATTTGAAGTACAAGTAAATTATATATTCGTATGAATACTTTACCGAAAAAACTCAAAAATCCGAAAATCCCGAAAAAAAACTGAAAAAACCCAAGGTTGAAAAACCCGAGTTTTATTGGTTTGGTTTGGTTTATAAATTTAAAAATCTGACACTAATGGTTTGGTTTGATATTTAAAAAACTCGAACCTACCCGACCATGTACACCCCTACTCTTCAGGCAACTGTTCTCTAAGTTTTTGTATGTTCCAACTTCCAACATTCTTGTATTCTTTGATCTCCACCTCTTCTTCATTATTAACTTCTGGTAATGCATGATATAGAACTCCTACTTACTGTCTGACTGCAATCATCTTCTTTCATGTACTAGAAGCCCCCTTACCCTGTGCAGGGAGTGGGTGCAGCTTCATATTGTATTTATTTTCCATATCCCCCAAGGATCGAAAACCAAGATCCCCTTCTTTATGTAAACATAGTGAGTTTCATTTCATCCAGTGTATACTTTTAGCATCAGCCTTCTTACTCCAGAAGAATTAGCCAGAATAGAATGATTCTTGTTTAATAACCCCAACAAATGGACTTATTACTGAAAGTATTTGAAGGTGTATACTTTGAAGAACACGATCGATGAGTTCTGCCCTTCCACCAAAAGACAATTTTCCCTGTGTCTCATATTTGTTATCTTCTTCAACCTGTGGACATATTCCCTTTGAGTCTTCTCATGCAAATAGAATGCGCTTTTCTCCAGATTTACTAGTTGCCCAGACGCAGCTTCATATTTTTTCCAGATCTTCATCGTTATCTTTAATGATTTCATGTTCATTTGCATATGATAAATGATTCACCATAACTCTTAAAGATAGACACTGTCTTCTAGTGCATTCAAACCTCTGGACAGAGCTTCAGCAACCCAGATAAAAGTTGTATAAAGACTTAATGATGTTAAACAGAAACCGTGATATAAATTAGAACACAAATGTAAGTGCCAAGGTGCAATTTAAAGAATATTTGGAACAGATTCTAAGAGAGTTTGCAGTAGCTCCTCAATTCAGAGAGAAGGCAGTTTAAATGTGGAAATTTACACAAGGGATTTCCCAGATGAAAGCTAAAAAGCTTTTCAGAAGCCAAATGTATTTAACAATAATAAATACTTTGATAGTCCACTTTTTGATACAGTGACATCAAGCTATTATAAGCATAAAAGATGACCAAAGCATTACACTTCCAAAAATGGGAACTCTGGCAGAATTTCACATTTGAGATTATGATTATTGGACAGATGGTCGTACAAGTTCATGATGGCACAAACAGGCATTCATTGAACTCATGCAGAAGGGAAGAACCCCTTGAAGCATTGGGCACAAATGGTTGTTAGAGATTGGAAAAATAAAAATTAAAAAATCATGCAGTTACACCATGCGCGGTGCTCGCAGAAAAAAAAAAGGAATAGCCAACTTTTTTCATTCAATCTCTTTCTCAGGTCCAATATACATGGTACAACATGCTGAAATCAAGATAATTATACATCCAACTAATCTGCCAAAAGATGGAATGATTCTTGATGAGCCCATTCCAAGAAATTGTGATAGTGCAACCTGAAATAAAAAACAATATCAGTCAACACAACGCAAAGAGGCTGCAACATGATACAGTAGGATAACAGAAAGCAAAGCTCGACTTTGACACACAAATTCTAATGTATGGTATTAAACTAATTTTCCTACAGAAAGAATAAAAAAAAAATCACACCAGAACTTTCAACTTTATTGCATGGCAGGTCTCTGGCAGAGGAATATGAGTTTGCAATTGCAGTGAATCAAGTTCCATTCACAGGTCTCTGGTGATGTAGCACTACGCATAGTTGAATTGCAAAGAATTCCACACACAATCCAAGAATAAACCATTCAAATATTTATAACTGCTAGTTAGAGTTCTTTGAATTTGAATAAAGTGTTGCATTACGTGACTACATCATCTACAAGCTTATGCTTTTAGAGAAATGATAGTTTCATCAACTTAACTACATCTCTAATATTGCCTCAAGTGAGATTCGAGCCTTTACCTGCTTCCGCACTATATTGAATTATATGAACACATCATTTAAAATCTCAAACTTTTAGAGAGGAGATTCTTATTTACTTAAATTATGGTTTTTTTTTTTGGGAAATGGGTAACGTTGTATTCTTCAGAAATAAGGAGATGATGGGGACCTTCACAAGTAAAAAGAAAAGAAAAAAAGAAAAAAAAAGGTAATACTTACAAGGATCCTAAGAATTCTACAAACTGATCTGAATCCTCTATTCCTATCTCTTTACACCAAAAACAGAGAGATACGGTACAATTCCACTTAACCTTATGAATGGAATTGGATATATCGTCAGAATTTCTCCTTTTCCTTTCCTTCCAAACTGTCCACCATATGCAATGTGGGATTAAACTCCACCATGTCTTCTGTCTTTTGTTGCCTCGTCTCCTAATCATGCAGCTCAACAGTGTGTTCAGGCATAGTCCACTTAGTTTCTGATATGTTAAGAAACATGGCCCATATCTGTGTTGTGAAGCTGCAGTGTAAGAACAGATGGTTGTTGGTTTCTCCTGTCTTCCCACATAGTGAACACCAAGAAACTATGATCTTTCCTTTCTTCTTCAAGACGTCATTTGTCAAGCATGCCCTTCTAACAACCAACCATGTGAAACATTTGACTTTTGTGGTGCCTGAATTCCTCCATACCTTCCTTCACAAACTTTGGTTACTGATGTTGTGCTGGTTACTCTCCCACTTGTAGGCCCTGCCAACTGTGAAGATCCCATCCTCATAGTGTGACCATCTCACTGCATCAGAGTCACTGTTGGTGCCTGTAAAAAAAAACCCAACATCTTCTAGTAATTTGGCTATTCTCTCCACTTCCTAGTCATTCAGTAGTCTTCTTAAAGATAGGTCCATCTTTGTGTTGTCTAACATTCTTTGATCCTTGCCTCAGGATTGTTGCATAGTATGAACAGATCAGGAAAAGAGTCCTTCAAAGGAGTTTGTTTGATCCAGGTATGCCTCCAGAATCTAGTTCTCCTCCCATCTCCCACCTTAATGTGCACAGATTAGACTCTAGCTTAGACCACAGATTTCTAATAGTTCTCCATCATACCCCCACTCTTAAGTATCAGTGCTAGCATTGCTACACCAATTTTCATCCTCACCATATTTGCATTTGATCATGTCCTTCCACAGTGTTTTCCCCTCCTCATTGTATCTCCACAACCACTTCATCATAAACAATTGTTTGGCTTCCTCAGATCTCTGATGACCAGACCACCCCTATCTTTGCTATTCAAAACTACCTCCCATTTGACCAGATTATAGCCTTTAATCTCTTAGCAACCATGCCAAAGGAAATCTCTCCCGAGTCTGTCCAGTTTCTTCAACACCTTTGAAGGTAAAGGAAAGGGTGACATTACATAAGTTGGAAGAGAATCAAAGACTGAGTTGATTAGGATGTCTGTCCCCTAAGGATGTATATTGTGCCTTCCATCTGGCCAATCTCTTTCCTGTCTTCTCCACAATGTTGTCCCATATCTTCACATTTTTATGTTTGCTGCCCAAAGGCATACCTAGATAAACTGTGGGCATATTATCCACTTCGCAACCCAAGATTTCTGCTAGCCTCTGAATGTTAGCCACCTCCTTGATAGGGAACAAGTTGTTCTTCCCCAGTTAACTTTTAGCCTTGCAGCAGCTTCAAAAAACAAAAAAAAATATCTTGAATCTTATCTGCTCCTCCTGAGGCTCACAGGTGCATCATCTGTTGAATGAGTAGGCAGATTTAGTCATAATCTGCTCCACCATTGAGCTGACAGATTTGATTATAATATGCTCCACAAATAAAGCTGGCAGATTTGATTAGAATCTGCTCCTGTGAATATGGGATTAGAATATATTATTCTAGGAAAATAGTTTAGAGGAAATCCCTTGATTCAAGGATTTCATAAGAATTAGGGATTGATTAGTTTATTTGGTCTTTACTTGTTCTCTTATAAATACTGTAGAAACACTGTGAATAAAATATACTTTTCCAGTATCTAAACCTTCATGGTATCAGAGCGGGACTTTTTCCCCTAATATCATATGGGTAAAATAGCCTTTAACGGAGAGCATCTTTCTGAAACATCAACAGAAGACAAAAGTTCTTCTCTGGAAGCTCCTGCAGAAAATCTGATTACACAAGGAGGCAATGCTTCTCATATGCCCTTCCAGTTAACTTCTCATCGATTAAATGGGAAGAACTAGGGGTGTGCAAAAACCGATTTAACTTATAAACCGAACCGAAAAAAACACTATTGGTTTATTGATATTAGATTATTGGGCTAACGGTTTTTAAACGGTTTTGCAAAATTTTTTATTGGGTTATTGGTTCGGTTTCCGGTTTTATAATTTTTGTTAATGGTTTAAACCGATAACCCAATAAGACTATACTAAATTTACTAGTCTTATTGTTAATGGTTAAACGATTGTTACTTTCACACTTTTTGTTAATGGTTAAACGATTGTTACTTTCACACTTTTTCCTTTGAATGTGTCTAGTGTCTAAACTTGCAAGAAAAATGATTGTTACTTTTATGATTATTACTTTCATGCCAAATGCTGGAAAGATCATATGGTTTATTTGAAAATGTTGTTATTGTGTATATAATATATATGAGTATTTTCTTATTGGTTAAACCGAAAACCGAACCGTTAAGTACCATAAACCGATTAACCAAAAACCGATAAGAAATATGTTATTGGTTTGGTTATCAGTTTGATGTATTTACAAACCGAAAACCGATAAACCGAACCAATAACACATAAAACCGAACCGAACCGA
>NW_006238959.1:1041264-1059713 GCF_000226075.1 Solanum tuberosum
TTTTTTGTGATATTGAGGAAACTAGATATCAAGCAAATGAGGAGCCTGATATTAGAATAAATACTGATGTGAGAGATGTAGGAAAAGATATAAATAAATGTGATCCAAGAGATGATAAAGACCAAAGTGACTTAAATGAATAAAAACTCAGAAATTGAACTTGAAACCTGTAGCGCCTTCAAATGACAAAAATAAAAATGGGAATAGAGAACAAAAAACGGAAATGCAAGGTGTAATTCGAGAAGGAACCGAACTCAAGAAAAAAAGACCGAAGATTCTCAACACTGCCAAAAATCAGTCCCACAAGACCTTACTGTAATTCAAGGTACTCTTCCAACTGATTCTATTTCTAATTCCTTAGATCTAGATCTACCTATTGCGAAACGCAAAGGTGTTAGATTTACTTCTAAATATCCTACTTCTATGTTTGTGTCCTACAAAAAGTTGTCTCCTAGTTATTCAGCCTTTACTTCACAACTCTCTAGTGTGGAGATTCCAACAAATGTGCAGGATGCTCTACAAGTTCCCGAGTGGAAGGAGGCTATTTTGGAGGAATTGTGAGCTCTTGAAAAAAATGAGACATGGGAGTTAGTGGATTTACCCGAGGGAAAGAAACCAGTGGGTTGTAAATGGGTGTTCACCACCAAATTCAAATCAGACGGATCCTTGGAAAGGTATAAGGCCCACCTAGTAGCTAAGGGATTCACGCAGACATATGGCATTGACTGTCTCGAGACGTTTGCTCCAGTAGCTAAGCTAAACTCAATTAGAGTTCTGTTGACAATCGCAGTAAATCTCGACTGGTCTCTTCAGCAGTTGGATGTGAAGAATGCTTTCTTGAATGGGCACCTAGAGGAAGAAGTCTATATGGATCCCCCACCAGGTTTTGAAGGGAAGTACAAGTCAAAGATATGCAGGCTTAGAAGATCTCTTTATGGTCTAAAACAATCTCCAAGGGCTTGGTTCGAAAGGTTTACTCAATTTGTGAAAAAGCAAGGGTATGTGCAGGGACAAGCAGATCACACAATGTTTACTCGACATTCACTGGAAGGAAAAACAACCGTTCTTATAGTGTATGTTGACGATATCATCCTCACAGGAGATGATGTGGTTGAGATAAAAAATCTAAAGGAACGTCTTGCCTCAGAATTTGAGATAAAGGACTTAGGCCCGCTAAAGTACTTTCTTGGCATGGAGGTTGCACGATCGAAGAAAGGAATTATAGTGTCACAAAGGAAGTATGTTCTTGATCTGTTAAAAGAAACAGGAATGAGTGGTTGTAGACCAACTGAAACTCCAATTGATCCAAATCTGAAGTTTGTAAAGGAAGGAAAATTGATTGATAAGGGCCAATATCAGAGATTGGTAGGCAAGTTGATTTACTTGTCACATACTAGACCTGATATTTCCTTTGTTGTGAGCCTAGTCAGTCAGTTCATGCATTCTCCACGAGAAGAACACCAAGAAGCTGTGTATCGAATCCTAAGGTATCTAAAGAGTTCACCTGGGAAAGGGTTGTTCTTCAAGAAGAACGAGCAAAGAAGTGTTGAGGCTTATACGGATGCAGACTGGGCTGGTTCATCTATTGATAGGAGGTCTACATCTGGATATTGTACATTTGTTTGGGAAATTTGGTGACATGGAGAAGTAAGAAGCAAAATGTGGTGGCTCGAAGTAGTGCTGAGGCTGAGTATCGATCCATGGCACACGGAATTTGTGAAATATTGTGGCTCAAGAGATTTTTGGAAGAACTAAGAAGACCTGTGAGTTTTCCAATAAGTTGTATTGTGACAATAAGGCTGCCATAAGCATTGCTCATAATCCAGTTCAACATGATAGAACAAAGCATGTTGAAGTGGACAGACACTTCATTAAAGAGAAGATTGAAGATGAAAGTGTGTGCATTCCTTTTGTGCCAACAACAGAACAAGTTGCCGATATTTTCACAAAAGGTCTTTTCAGAACTACTTTTGAGTCCTTTGTGAGCAAGTTAGGCATGTTTGATATTTACATTCCAACTTGAGGGGGAGTGTTGAATGAGTAGGCAGATTTAGTCATAATTTGCTCCACCATTGAGTTGGCAGATTTGATTATAATCTGCTCCACAAATAAAGCTGGCAGATTTGATTAGAATCTGCTCCTGTGAATATGGGATTAGAATATATTATTCTACGAAAACAGTTTAGAGGAAATCCCTTGATTCAAGGATTTCCTAAGAATTAGGGATTGATTAGTTTATTTGGTCTTTACTTGTTCTCTTATAAATACTGTAGAAACACTATGAATAAAATATACTTTTCCAGTATCTAAACTTTCAATCTGCATACAACAAGTGACATATCTCCTTAATTTCTCCACTGTTTCCATTTATCTGGAAACCTTTAATCGACTACCAAACCCTTCCATTACCGAGATGAATAAGAAGGGTGACAAAGAATCACCCTCTATAATTCCCCTTTCTGAAGGAAAGAAACCCACTGGTTCACCATTCACAAGGATAGAAAATCGCACAGTGCTGATACAGAATCTAATCCAGCCCAACCATCTTTCTCCAAAGCCCATTTGTTTCAGAGTGTTCAGCAAGAACATCCAATTTACATGGTCATATGCCTTTTCAATGTCCAACTTGCACATTACCCCAGGATCACTCCCTTTCAATCGTGATTTGCAATAAGAGCATCATCCATTATCAGCCTCCTTTTTATAAATGTCATCTGATGTTTGTTGACTATATTATCACACCTTTTTTTGCCTTAATTCTAACTCTAACCTAAAGAAAGCTTCACTATTCTCCATGAGTGCCGTTATTAATCAATATTATTCTGCCAAAATCAAGCAAGCAGGGTAGCACAACAGCCCGATCTTCATTTAACAATTTGTGCAGATACAAAAACAACTACTACTACACTCGGTCCATATTATTGTGCAGATTAGACAATCAGAGGTAAGACAGTTTCACCATACAAGAGGAAACTCAACAAACAACATGATAAGATACATACCTCAATAAACTGGATATTGGCAACTCTACTAGTTTTCTCAAGCTGAAGTCCACGTGCTAAAGTTATCTGTGGAGAGTAAGGGGTTATTAGCGCAAATTGAAGGATGGGTCTAAGAAATCAGAATTTGGATATTGATCACGTGACCAGATTAGAGTTCAGAATAGTACCTCTGCAAAGAAAGCTAGTACACCAAGTACAACCATCAGAAGGAAAGAATAGAAACTAGGGAGTACAAAGTTCTGCATTCAACAAAATAAGACAGTTAGGAAAAAGAATCAACCGAAAGTCGAGAAGGATACTTAACTACTACACCAATAGAAGGTTAACAAAATAAGAACACAACTCCAATCAAACTTAACTCATGAGTACAGAGAGATACAGGTGGCTATTGAACCTGAAGTTAGAATATAATTCTTGCAAGTTCACTCTACACACTTCTTCTAGTACAAGAAAAAATGAAAAATTACTCTCTTCAACATAAAGGCAGTGACATGCCTTTGGGTGATCTAATTAACAAAATATGTTCACAATGTATAGGTTGTGTTGTGTATACTTATTCTAAATATGAATATTCAACATATAATATACATACCTCTACATAACCAGTATATATGTTGCTTATACTTCGGCCATACTTGTACTTATTTTGTAAACTAGTTGGCCAAACTATATATATTGGTAAGTGTCCCTTAAATATAACCTTTTTACCAAAAAAAACACAAATGTAGGCATAACAAACTATCGCTCTAGAATATTCAAGAAGACCGTCCATTATCTGGACAAGGTAAATGAAGAATGAATCACTCTATTCACAATGGAGAGGAGAGTTTCCTGTACAATTATATCTGAAATATTTTCTACAATAGCATCAATGTACACTTCATAGTAAGCTTCTGTGAATGCTTAATGAATATTTATCGCAGCAAATATCATATGAAACCTGCAATAGTTTTAATCTACCAGGATTATATGCATTTGCCTCTTTATTTAATAAAGAACTAACGATATGTAAAGTATCTTACTTCAAAGGCAAAAGTAGATATTGCAGCAGCAGGACTAGCAAGCAGAGCAAACGAAAGCACTGGAAGCCTGAAAGAAAAAGATTATTGCTTAAGAAGCACTTTAGGGGAGCAAAGAGTCATGTAAGAAGAGCAAAGGAGCTTGTACACTTTTGACATCTAAATTGTTCTTTTGCATACTATACATGATCACAATAGTTAAAAACCTTTGAAAATCTTGTGAAACTAGCTCCACACATGTGAGATTTTGGCATCAAGCGTTCGGACAGATCACAGCCAAAATGGGAAAACTCTATTTTCTACAAGTTATTTCAGTACTTTAGAACATTTGAGGAATCTTGACTTACTGTGAGTTTACATCAAAGATCAGGTGTGATTAACGCACAAATGAGAATATATTTCTTCTTTGTTGGCGGTCCTTGGAAAAGCCACAATGTCTTACATATTAACAACCTTTTATGTCATGTATGTAATTGATCAGTATTAATATCCTCTATGAGGTTTAAATCTGTAAGAAAAACTATTCCCTAAACCGACTGACAACAGAATTTGAAGGCTATGTTCCTCCATACAGTACAATCTAACTAATATACCTTTTCCTTCTAATTAGGGAATATAGAGAACAAAAATTATTCTACTCTATCTGTAAAACAAGTGTGAAACCCCGTACACTTTTAACACTAGTTAAGGCAATGTACGAGCCTGATGCCATTTTAAAGTAATCCCGGGGTGTGTACAGACCTAGACGAGGGTGATGAGATCATTGGAACATGGTCACATATGTATAGTACAATTTGGGAAGTGTATTCAAGTGTCAACATGACTAAAAATATCAAAATATAAAAGAAGATGAAGTCCCAGGTCATGCCATGGACATGTGTGACACGCCTATCGCATGAGGGACTTGGAATTGCAGAAAAGGGGTTCAGTCCGGATAAAAATTTAGTGTTATCGCATTCTCAACTCCAGGACTAGATACTAGAGCATGTGCCGCATGCTCATCGCGATGAAACTGGGACATATCATCCAGCCTCGTAATGGCCTCACCTCGCGAGGAAAGGCAAGGCCAAAGGATCGCATGTGATAGGGTCATGCCGCCTTCCCAGCACGAGACCGTCTGAGCTCTAAATATAAGTTATAATTAGGGGGAGAGATAAATGAGTTTTGGAGAGGTTGTTAACAGCTTTTGAGGAGGAGACTCTGCCAAGCCATTATCACTTCAGAGGTGAGCTATTTATGTGGTTTTGAGTATATTCCACTCATTTATTACAAATAATAACACCTGAATCCCATGGAATCCACATATATCTCAAGATTGACCAAGAATCCCAACATTCTTCCAAGTTAATTCCATTATGGGGGATTAAATAAGTTCATTAAAAGTACTTGTGGGTAAAAATTGTGATTTCAACATGATATTGAACCCTAAAGGTGAGGCTTGTGAGGAACATGATAGTAACCAAGGGTTAACAAATGAAATAAATAATTGTTCTAATACCATCACCCACCCCACCACCACCCAACGACTTGAATATATGTATTGGAGTTGGTGGACATGAATTAGATTTATGAGGGGATGGGATTTGGATGGCGTATTGCCAATGTATGAATCCTTAATCCTAGATGGGTGGTGTTGAGATAGTTTTGGACAGAAATTGATAGAATTCAATTATGAATATGTAGATTGATATTATTGACACTTTTTGGACGTCTATTAATTATTTGGGAAGCTGAGACGAGGCAACTTGAGATGTACCTACATTCAAGGCATTTTTTTAAAATTGTATGTCTTCTCAAGTCACAACAAAATGTACAGAAAGTAAGTATGAGTTCTTAGGGGCAAGTGAGCTATACTCTCCATGTTTATGAAAAGTTACCTTGTGTTATCTTTGTTTAATAATTGTGGTGTCCAAGCCAGCTTGCGCGCATCTCAACTAATTCCACGGGATACATGTCACCACCCACTAGCACAGATACCAGGTAACTCTATCCACCAAGGTGGAATAGATGGAAGAAATCACCTATTGTTTTTCACTGCTAGGATTTGAACCTAAGACCTCATGGTGCACAACCCACTTCATTGACAACTAGGTCACACCCTTGGGTACTCGTAGCATTTTGTTATATTATGAACATGTATATGCATAATCTTTCCTATTTTAGCTATTTACTGCCTTATGATTTTAAGGATAGCACTGTATGTATGTTTTGAGAATTAAGCTTAAGTTCATGATCGAACCATGTCTCCTTTGATTACTTCATTTCAAACTTATTGATTTGTTTTCAAGTACAAATGATATGTTAATGCTTATTGTGCTACGTATTAATCCCAATTTATGTAGCTCAGTTAGTTTATCCCAAAAAGAATGACACATTTCTATATTATTATTATTTTTGAAAATGAAAGACACATTTCTATATTTTGATAAGGACACATTTCTATATTTAGAAACACTTCAACTAAACTTCCCATTTTATCCTTAATGAGATAATTTATAGCCAAATGTCTGTGACTTATTTTAGACCACAAGCTTGAAAAATCTTTCTTTCTTAACTCTGTGCCCAATCAAATAATGTTCACATATATTGGGATAGAGGGAGCATTCAGAAAGATCAACTAAGGGTGTCTATGCCAGTCACATGTTACTAAGTTATATGTTTTGGGAGGACCTAAATGCAGTCACATGTTACAAGTTATATATATTGGGAGGACCTTACTGAGAGGATATTAGCTTCCTATAAAAGGTGTGTTTATATGTAAAAACGATACATTCATGTGAAGGATTATAGTTTATACCTTTTTGAATGGCAACTACTCCTACCATCCCTAAAGGAGGTGCCATTAGTGTTAGCATACCAAACTATACAGCATTATGGTGAAACATCCTTGTCGATTGAGTGTTGGTCGTTTGTCATGATGGACACAACTACACATGACACAATTATGACTGTGTCGATGTCCATAAACTCCCAAGTTAAAGTAAAGTAGTTTAGTTAAGTTAAATCCATGTTGGCATAATTTTAGGTTATGATTTTCTTTGAAATGTTTATCGTTTTTTACAAATGTATCTACAAAATGTTTATGATATTTTTCTTATTGTGCATGCTCATGTTTTCTAAGGCTTCACTCCAACCTTATTGGAAGGAGTCGATGGCAATCCTATGGGCAATATTTTGGTTGTGTTCTGGCAAATTCAGGAGCTCCCAAAGTAGACTACACGAGCTAAGTGCCTTTTCCTTTCAGTCATTTTTTGTTAGCCCCACCTAAGTCATCAGTCGATGCTGGTACTTTATACTATTCTTTTGTTGAGCCGAGGAATGCCCCGTGCCCTTGCTCTCTCATTTACATCTTTAGAGATTCCATGACACACACAACGAGAGGTCTAGTTATGTACATGGGATTCTATATCCTTTGTTCTCATATTTGATTATGTTATGATTCCACATTTATGATTTTGTGGCTTATAGCTAAACTTATGCTTTTTCAGTTCATGACTTAGGGCGCATGAGCAATATGTTTAAATTTAAAGTTATAAATGTTTTACGATATGATGTATGCATTGTTCATGATGATGGGCAGCTAAGTCTGGTTGTCGCTCAATGAAAGTTAAAGGCATCGGGTGCCGGTTATGCGCTTCACCAGACTTGTGGGGGAGGGGGGAACAAGTCAACGCATATTAATAATGATACAACAAACATCCCTTAGATGAGAGTAGCAAGTAAACAATCTTACACAGGTTGATCTGCTGCCTTGGCTCCTGCTCTCGTAAGGCAGTAGGTGACTCCACTTGCAACAGATGAAAATAAGCCAACCAGAACAGCAAAGATGTGAGATTCACTCACTTCTATCGAACTTGGGAAAACTCCTGTACAAAAGTTCCATGCTGATACTTTGAGAACTCAAATAACAAACCAAATGAGATTGCAAGTGTTTTGGTTATTGAGCAGATCAATCTTTCCAAACATAAGAAGGTGCAATTCATCCTGTCCTAGTGGGAGCAGTTCATTTCTCCTATAAACATGTAATAAATCCAGGCCCTAACCTCAATTTTGATAGAGGGCACTATTAGTTGACTACTAGTTCCAGCAAGCTAACTGATTTAATTGTTTAAAATATAATTTAAAATATAAAAGACTATAAAATCAAGTGATTTTTCTCCAACAGAAATACATATGAAAAATGTACGATTCTTGTAAGAGTGCCTTTGAGATGAGCAAGTACAAGTAAGTAAACTACGTCCTGGGTAAGAAAACACTTTCTGGTAGAGCTAATAAAGGGAAAATTATTTTCAAGATACCACTGAGAATGGAAGAATGAGCTGGAGATGAACCACTCCGAAACGAACAGGTGTAAGCACAAAGGTGTTAACAAGGTCCAAAAGTGGGTAGTCTTAACGTAAGTCGGATTCTGATGATGGGAAGGGACAAGGATTTCTTTAGGGAAACTCTTGCTGGGATGAGAAGAGATCATAGAATAGCTATCACCCTGCACTGCATTGCAAATTCAACTGATAAGTAACAAGAGAGTGAGACATTTGGGGGGCAGTAGGGCTCTAGTCGGGTTTGCACATTAATGTGCATGGTGAAAAACAGTTTCTGCACTGTCAAATTTAGAAGTAACACAATCAGCAATTACTTAACAGCATAAAACTATAAAAGCTAATTACATATGATGTTAACTGACCTTGCCGACGACAAAGTCCCTAGGGAAGTCCTCTGGAGATGCTGGAGGATAGAGGTGAAACGGTGGCTTATTAGGGAGAAAAAGGACATGTATGATGGAGTCAACACTCAGATAAGAACAGTAAGAGGAGACTTGGAGCATTTACCAATCGAGATGAGGTTGCACTAAGGATTAGAGTTTAGCACGTTTCAATTTTCCTTGATGATGGATAAATTGACATGGTATATTCAAGATGAGGTGTCATGGTGTATGTTATTTCCAGATGACATAGTACTGATTGATGAGACTTGCAGTGGAGTTAATGCTAGGTTGGAGGTGTGGAAACAAACATTGGTGTCCAAAGGTTCAGGTTGAACTGGACCAAAACAAAATATTTGGAGTGCAAATTCAGTGACGCACTGCATTAGGCAAGCGGGAAAGTAAGAATTGACACATAGGCTATCCCCAAGAGAGAGTTTTAAGTATCTTGGGTCTTTAATCTAAGGCAATGGGGAGATCGATAATGATGCCACTTATCATATTGGTGAGGCGTGGATAAAATGGAGACTTGCCTCCAGAGTCTTGTGTGATGAAAAGGTACCACCTAAACTTGAAGGTAAGTTCTACAGTGTGGTGGTTAGACATACTTTGTTGTATGGGCGGAGTGCTCGCCAGTGCAAAACTCTCATGTTCAGAAGATGCAAGCTGCGAAAATGAGAATGTTGTGATAGATGTGTAGGCATACTAGGAGCGGTAAGATTAGGAATGAGGATATCTAGAACAAGGTGGAAATGGCCTCTGCGGTGGACAAATGAGAAATGTGAGGCTGAGATAGTTTGAGCATGTGAAAAAGAGATGTGTAGATGCCCCAATGAAAAGGTGTGAGAAGTTGGATACAGTGGATACGAGAGGTAGAGGTAACCCGAAAAAGTATTGGGAAGAGGTGATTAAACAAGACATGCAGCTTCAGCTTACCAAGGACATGACCTTAGATAGGACGATATGGAGGTCGTGTGCAGGGTAGAAGCTTAGCAGGAAATGGAGCGTTGTCTTGCTTTTCGACAAGTTTAGGCTTGGTGGTGCCTATCGTAGTATTAGTCTAATTCTTGTAGTTTCTTGCCTTTGATATCTATTGCCATCAGTTGTTTATTGTGTTTGGATTATCACATTTGTTTGTTGTTGTTACTATTCCTTTCGTGAATGTTCTGCATTGCTTTCCTTATTAGTTACCATGTTTTCTTCACTATAGTTTTTCCTTTTCATAACTACTTTTATTTGCTACACTTGAGCCTGGGATTTTTCAGAGACAGTCTCTACACCTCCACGAGGTAAGTGTAAGTTTTGCATACACTCTACCCAAAGCCCCCACTTGTGGGGTTACACTGGGTGTGTTGAACATTTGACGTCAAAATTAAAATTTGATATGTATCAAAATGTTGCGTCTTTTGGTTTAATCTACAGAAAATCACTTAGTTCTAAATAGTTAGATAGTTGGTACCAACTCTCCAAAAAAAAATCTTATCTCAAAAACAGTTACATTTGTATTAACTTTTGTACCTTGTGTTCTGACCATTGGTTGAAAAATAAACAGCACACCAAAGAAACTGCTAGCTAAACCTGCAACAAATCAATAGCGATAAAGAATACCAACAAAAGAATAAGAGATAGGAAATTAAGAAAAGTACCCTAGAAACAACAAAAAAAACGAATTTCTCGTAGGAATAGAGGATTTCTCAGTTAACTAACGGTCCTCTAGAAGCATATAAATCATGACTGATATACAAAATCTCCATTAGATATATGTTCCTCTTAAAGAAGAGTTCCCTGGCTTGTATAGTTTCACCATTAACAATGAAATAACCACTAGTCGGTGTAGAGCAGCAATAGATTGGAGAAGTTGTCGAGATTGGAAAATTAAAAGCATCGCTCAACCTAGGCAAACTGGAAGGGCTGAAGGAACTCTTAGATATCCTGATTCCTTAAGTTGGGCAGCACACATGAAACAGAACCACTGAATGCAAGATCAATATAATCTGCCCCTCTATCATTTAATTTGTAGGCGCTAAGAGAAACTTCAGATTTTCAAGCATCTATAACCCCACCTTTGCACCTTGTTGAAGTGTGACCATCTTATCTAAAAGCTTAAACATATAAAGAGAAAACTTTTAATTACTTAATTATAGCACGCCCCTCGTGTGTGAACTTGATTCTTTTTTATGAGTAAAGCACGTGAAGCTTCTTTTTTAATAATGGGTGGGGTGAGATTTGAACTCAGGACCTCTCCCTCCTCTAATACGAGATTGAAGTGTGCAACCATCCCATCTAAAAACTTAAGTTGTTAGAGAAATCACATTTTTAATTACTTAATTATGTCTTCAACACACCCAAAAACAAAAAGGAGGTTGTGCTGTCAAAGAGAAGGAATATGAAAGGAACAAACATTGTAACGGATTTGCAATGTTGTCGTGGTAAATGCAAGAATAATGCATTATCTCCTATTTATCTTTCAGTTTTTAAAGTTAAGATAATTCAGATTTTCAAACACCTACACCGTGTGCCGAGGGGCACTCCACAAGAAGAAGGAAAAGAGAAGGACCAGAAATTCCAACCAATTTACAATAATGTGTGGGTGCAAGAAGCCAAGAACAAGATGTACATTCACAATTCTCTCAGTTTCACAGAGGTTGAGAAAACATTCAAATTTTCAACTATCTGTGAGCCCCTAAAGCCCAGACATGAAAAAAAATATATAGTTTTGTTATCTGCTTCAAACACCACAATCAAGTTGGAACAGCAAACTATGCACACCATACAGGATTAAATGATAAAGAAAAATAAAAGATCAGCTAGGACTTCTATCAATTCTGCATATGACCATACCTCCAATTTCTGCAATTTTTAGTTTTTCATGCAACGTGACTCTAGCCACAGTTGAAGCCATAATTGGAGCAGTAAAGCTCAATATGATAGCCTGAGACACAGGTAACCGCTGGATGCTGGAAAATAAAATTGACTGTTTCATGGTTACTAGTAAATCATGTTTACATAATCATATTTTACAGGATCAATGAAGGGGCTGTAGCATGAATAGGAAAATGAAATAATCAAGGTAAAATAGATTGATTATAGCAGTGGCACTCTGTCGTAATGTAAATGAAGGGAAATTTGAACTGTGGAAATCCATTTACGTGCTACATTGATATAGCTGGCTTTTTCTCCTCCTTCCAACTTGTTAATTGCCATTAAGTTTTGTCCATGGTTATGTGCTACTTCTTATGTATACTATTAAATCAGATGTATAACACAATTCATTCACCATTATAAGTTACTTGTTATTCTCAATTGATATAGATACTCATTTCATTTTCAACATTGTGATTAAATTATTGAATTATTCAATTAAAACTTCCTAAGTAAGTGACTTTAACAGTATAGGGATGGCAGATAAGAATATATTGTGTCTTCTCTAACTATCTTCAAAATTATAAACAATTGTTTCAGGTCAGCAAGATGAAGCAAAGTCATTCAAACCCTCAAATAGTGTGAACCCAGATGAGAATAAAAGTAAAAGTGGAAGAATCAGGAAGATTTCATTTCATATATCCTAAATGTTGAAAGATCATCTTCTTGCAAACCGGTGTAAATATTCCTCTAAAACTATTGATTAGACTGACATGGTCCATCTGGAAGGTGGATTGAGGGGCTTAGGTTTTCTTACCTGTAGATGAAACTCAGCAAGGAGATGCATCCACTGAGAGCTCTTAAGACCAAAAGTTTCCTGGCACTTGTTGGTCCAAATATCGGTTGACCACTTTTCCTTATCCACACAGAGGAAAGAATTAGGACTACTGTACATCTTGCAAAGGCTATTTCAAAAAGAGGTACAGATTGAGCTGCCATTTCGGGAAAAGACGAAAACAAATATTAGTATCACAGCTAAAAATCAATCATAAAACATTAGATACATCTTGAAGTATGCATCTACATACACAATATATGGTCATGTACAACAATAACATCAAAACCTTACACAAGGAACTTCTATGAAAATCAAAAGTTGCAGGGAAATTTCCTATTCAAAGGCAGAACCAAAAGCATACAGCAGTAGGTCAAAATGATGCACTGCTGTTATTTGTTAAACCTTAGTACACTACTAGAAGGAAAAACAATGCCAAAGGACCCACAGGTCCATGGAATATGAAGGGATAACGAGCAAAAATTTGTAAGGGTACAAATGTTTAATAAGTTACTGACCAGTAAAAACATCTGAAACAATTTCCATCATGGAGTAGATAGTACATGACAAGACTACGCATAGCAGACCAGAGTATCTCGATCCACTCCAGAGCCAGAAAATAAACTGCAGAAAGTGTGATTTGTCGGTTTCAACTACTCTTATAACTTCCTCCTGCAAGTTGTCAAAACCTAATTAAGCATGAAAAAGTAGAAGAATTATTTTGATTTAGATCACAATACCATAAACAGTTAAAATAGCTCATGAGAGCAGAGAATTTTTCCAAAATCAAGAATATCAAATAGAGCAGGGAAATATAATATGTAGGCTTTTTTGTGCTTATCTAAAGTATTGGTTCTGTGAGAAAGAAAAAGATAACCCAACTAAGCGGGAAAATATACTGTGATCATTCCCTCCGTCAAGATAACAGAGTACGCAATAAAATTAATGTCTATATACTAATATCATGACTAGATGTTGCCTAGAGAAAGGTCAACCCTAGAACCTAAAGAAGAACAAGTTCAACATTCGGATAATAGACGCGTGTTCACTACAACAACAACAAACCCAGTGTATCCCACAAGTGGTGTCTGGGGAGGGTGGCCTGTACGCAGCCTTACCCCTGCCTTGTAGAGGTAGAGAGGTCGTTTCCAATAGACTCATGGCTCAAGTAAAGTACATCAAAATCAAGTATAGAAAGGAAATACAATAGGGAAGCAACCAATGCTGACAATAATGTAGACGAGAGTAGTAGCAACAAGAAAATAATATGATAACCGAGGCAAAGGAAGGAAATAAGTGGATACTATTAGAAAGTTAAACATGTCATAGTACAAAACATTTTTGTAGATATATTAGGATATTGTTAGAAAGAAAAACATGTATAGTAGAAATCATGTTACATTCCCAGACTTAACTGTATCAAAACATTTCTCATCATCTGACCACCAGAAATAGACGTATGTTCTAAATGCACCTCAACTGTTCCAAAATTGGGGATGTTCAAGAAAGAAAAATCTTTTTTCCTCTCTCTTCTCCTTGTTTTCCTTTGTGACGTAGAGGATCTAACTATAAATCTAGAATCTCATCCGTATTTGGGAAACCAATGGAAAAGAAAATATCACATCAAAACCAAATGTTTGTTACTAAAGAACCAAAGTGAGGTTATAGCATGTGAGAATGCTTAATTGATGACTGAGCGTACGTCTATATTCCGCATGTTATGTATTTTAAATAAATAAATAGCACTACCTTTTGCAGAAAATTTCAAACGTTCTATCAAACTTTTTCTTTTTTCCTTTCTGGATAATTAACGCAAGCTTCTTCAAAAGGGAAACAAGTATGCCATACTCCCTTTGAACCATTTGACATGACACTGTTATTATTCTGAGGGTAAAACAATTTCTTTTACTAGGATGATTTCAAAATATTTTCTAACCACTTCTGATCGTAAAAAAATTGTAATTTATTATTATGTAATTTAAGTTCCACTCCAGAGAGAAATGGAATGTTAGCAGCATTAAAATGGAAGCAGAAGAGACAGAGGCAATACAGATAATCATAGTATCATATATTAGTTCTTTTTTAAAAAATGAAAATTTCATTCAAAAAAGCTAAAGGATTCAGGCGACTCTTAGAAGCCAGTTGGTTGGCTACCTGGACTTTCACCTTGTTGGTGAGAGTTCAATTCCCTATCTTGTAATTCCCTTCCCTACCCCAAATTTTTTTTTTTAAAAAAAAAAAGATTTTTTATCCTTGTACACTTACCAAATTATTCTTTTTAGCTGTAGGAGTATTTATTATTATTTTATTTTTCTTTAAGGGAAAATGGGGAAGGGGATTACAAGCTGGGGTTCGAACCATCACCAAACAATGTGAAAGTTCAGTTAGCCGGACAACTGAGCTACTAAGATCTATAGAGTATGTATTATTGAATGGAACTATTTCTGTTCGTCATATAAATAATTAGATATATAAAAGTGCATTTTGACTAGTCCTCTAACTAAGAATCTGGATACTGAAAATTCAGTATAAGAGGCTGTATAAATTTATAAAACAAGAATTGTAAATCGAAAACAAACATAATTTGGAGTTCACCTTATTGAGTTTTTCCCTGGGATAAGAGATGGTGAAGATGTTGATCTTGGGCCTCTCTGATTGGATCAAAAGAGGAGCAATTTGATCATCACAAATGGAAATTGAAGATTCAGCAGTATCAGAAGTCCGAAAAGAGGGAGAATCAATGGAAGACGGTCCAACCAATTCCATTATACCGGCGTCTTCAACGTCGTTGACTACGACTCTTGCGCTGCCGTCGCCGTTCATCGGCTCAACAATGGGCATTGTGCCCGTGTTTCACAATCGCAAGGGAGAAATCGGATTGTTTGCCGGCGAAAGAATGAATGTCGTATACAGTACTCAAAGTGCCGACGCCGAAGTAGACCCTCGTTTCATTTTTGAATGCCTCAGCACTTTGTTTGGATGGTTGATTATGTATTGTATTGTATCGTAGGACTGTAAACCTAAATCAAAATTGATAATCCAAATTGAGAAAAGTTATTGGTTCATCATAATAGGTTATTGGTTTAATGATTTTGTTAATCGTTTTAATTTGTTTTTTTATTATTGGGTTATTGATTCTTAACAGTTTGAGGTTTTTTCTAATGGGTTAACTGATAATCTGATAGTAAATTAATAAATTATATTTATACCCTTCGATATATAAAGTCCTCGACTTAAGATTTAGTTTCATATTTTTATTTTCGACAGTTTCAAACTTTCGGTTATATTACAATATGTTAGTGTTGGTTTTTAACAAGATACAATATATATCAACTCATGTGCATGGCTTATTTAGCTTGTCAGCATGTTTCTAATTGATTTTCAATCATTTATTTTTTGTGTCGAATCTTAACGGTTAAAGTCAATATTTTAATGGTTCTTAACGGTTTAGCATGTCAACAAATCGCTAACCGTTAAATCAAATCAAAAAACTTTAAAATCGAATCGATCGATACGCAACCGTATTGTATGGTAATGCATTGTTTAGGAGTCGTTTGGTGGAGTGTATTAGCAAAAATAATGCATGTTAAAAGCTTTATGTATTAGTAGTACCTTGTTTGATATATTTTTTCATGCTATGTATAACTAATGCAAGCATTAGTTGTACACTCGATTGTGTATTGAGGAGTGTATTATTAATACTATGAATTTCTGGGTATTAGTAATGCAAAGTGACTTAGCCCGTTTGGATTGGCTTAAAAGTTGATCAAATCTACTTTTAAGTCAGTTTTTGACTTCTGAAAGTGTTTGGCAAATATAAAAAATAACTTAAAATAAGTCAAAAATGACTTGAAATAAGTTAAGAGGTGTTTGGCAAGGTAAAAATGACTTATAATAAGTTTAAAATGACTTAAAATAAGTTAGAAACCAAAAGTAGGTCTCCCCCTGCTTTTTATTTTTTTACTTAAAAGTCATTTCAGTTTGACTTTTTATTTTTAACTTAAAAGTTACTTTTTTTAAATCAATAATATGTTGCATTAGCATGGTTAAAGATCCAATTACCTCTCAAAACCCCTTTTACATCTTTTCCACCATAATTATGGAGGATATTTTTGTCAATAAATTTTTTTATGCAATACATGTCTTTTTTTATATACCAGACTAAACAATGCATAAAAAATATTTTATGTATGATCATTACTAATGCAAACACTATTAATACACTCTATTTAACATTTTTTTTATACACCTTACCAAACGATTCTGAGTTATGATAACAGTGTTTGAATAAATTTTATCGTTTTCCGTCATCACATAATGTCACACCTTCTTAATTTGAATGATAAACTTACCAGAAAAGTAGTGTACGAGATAGAGCTATTATGAAAATGTAGGATAAAGGATAACATAAAATTATTAAATAATATGTAAAGATAAAATGAGAAAAAATATTAAAGTAACGACACGATCACACCAAATTGGTCATTATATAAAATTGGTTTTTTCGTCGTAATTACTTAACAATGAATTTAAACGATACGATACAATGAAATTTAAATAATAATAATAATAATAATAATAACAACAACAAACAAACATTATATTTAAACTAACGATACAATACATTATATAACGGATAACAACCATCCAAACAAGGTGTTAATGTCAACTTCATTGGCTTTATTAAATTACGAATTATAACATTGATATTGTAATTAATTAGCATAGATTAAGTAATTACTCCCTCCATCCCTTTTTACTTGTTAAATTTTGGGGAAAAGGTCTGAAATATATCTGAACTTTGACTGAAATTGTTGTAACAATACCGAACTTTGAAAATGACCTTTTTACCCCTCTACACTATTTAATAGTGTATTTTTAAAGGTATATATGTGCCCACGTGGACACATTACTATTTATAATAATGCAATATTCATGATGTCCACGTGAGCACATATATACCTTTAAAATACACTATTAAATAGTGCGGGAGTAAAAGATCATCCATAAAGTTTGGCATCGTAACAACAATTACGACCAAAGTTAGAGTACTATTCAAACCTTTTTTCCATTATGATTTGACACACCTACAATGATTGTTATAGTGAGTTCATCATTTTAGCACTATTAATTAATAGATCCTATTAATTGATAGAGTCTTAAACTTATTTACTTACTACATTTTTTAAAGACAATAATTTAATATTAATAAATTAAGGATATAATAAGAAAAAAAATTGTTCTTTTTTGATTTGTTAAAAATAACAAATAAATTAAAAAATATTTGACAAATAAATAGAAACAAAATACATACCAGATCACTAATATGCACCTGACATTTTAAATTTAACAATATTTTATAGTCATACTCATACCCACATGCCACAGCATTCTTGAAGGGAGAATTACTTTTCACTAACTCAATTTCTTATTAATGATATATTATTTTATTCTTCACTTCTCTTAAAATATTATATAATTATGTACTAGCAAAGAAAATTATACTTAATAATTATGTGTAGATAAGTAATAAGTAATAAGTAAATATAACATATTCTAACATATAAAAAAGACAAGATTAGAAACATATAAAAAAAATTACTTATAATTGTAAAATAATATTTTAATTCTCTACAAAGAATTTTTTTGGTCAAATACGAAGCTTCTGATTTTCTTTAACAAAGTTCACAATTCTTCTTGACAACTTGTAATCATAACAGCACAAATCCAAAAAAATAAAATAGGAATTGAAAATATATAATAAGCTAGCGTTTGGCCCTAAGTTCCTAAGGGGTCGTTTGGTTTGAATATGAGTTATGATGGGATAAGTTATGTTGGATAAGTTATGTTGGGATTAATTATGATGGGATAAGTTGTCCTGGATTATTTCTTATTGAGTGTTTGGTTTGTTATATTCAAAATAATATATATTGATAAATTTTAAGAACAAGTTGTTTGTTTACAAAATTACCCTTCACTTTATTTAAACTTTTTAAATATTTCTTTGTGAGCTTTAGTTATTCATTTTT